>NC_086294.1:8787878-9090909 GCF_963924245.1 Chroicocephalus ridibundus
TGGAGAAGCCTCTCTGACACTCCGGACATACAGGGCTCAGGTGAACGGTGAAGTTCTATAGCTTTATATCCCTAAAGGTTAGTTCTTAGTGTGATCATGTAGGATGCTTTACATAATATGTGTCTCTTTCATCTATGCTTTGTAGACAGTACTTTAATACAAATCATGATTAGCAAAAACTGGAATAAATTGTAGCCAGTTTTAAGAATCCTGGTAGTCCTGTGAAGTGAGCAATTTCTCTTCTATAATTTCAAAATATTGTTCTGTAATGGAAAAAATGTATACTAGTATGATACATGTTTTCATATTTGCATACCCATTATCTATATTTTTTTTATCTCTCTGTCAGACATGGCATCTTATTTATGCAGTACAGGATTTGATGTCCTGTTTGTCATACACTCACATCTGCTTAGATAACTTGGAAAAGTAAATGTGAGCACTAAAACATTAATTGATAAATAATACATATTTTTAAAAATATTAAATAAAGGTCTATTCTACAGAATACGTGATGTGATACGCTTAATACAACCAAAAAAAAATCTTTTGGAAATAGAAGCATCACTGAAACAAAACCAAACAATTCAGAACCAATCGGCCGCAAAATTGCTTGTCCTTCTCTGTTAATAATACTGCCTCCCACCCGCTAACCAGTGCAGCTCAGCCTCTTTCTGTAGATCATGGCAAGCGTGTGAGGAGCAGGGGTTCCTACGGAAAGTTAAAAGCACGAGAAGTGGTTGGAAGTAGTCTATGATTGACCACATTGGACTAAAGAATTTGACTGTTGAATCCTAATTGAGGCAGTGCCACTGAAAGAATTCATTCTACCTCAAAAACATCTTAAGCCTGTCCCTTGGCAGTTCTGTGAGGTTTCAGTAACTGGTGCCTGCAATGCACTTACAGATACGTGGATCTAGAGGTATTGCAGATCTGTATTTGGACAAGTAGACTAGTGTGAAGTAGTTGCTATCTGGTGCGTGATTAACATCAGGATCAAACCTAAAATTTTTAATATATATCTTGTTTGGGGTGTTTTCCCCCTGTTTTTAGTATCTAATTGCATTGAGTGCTTCAACCCTTTAAATTTCTCCTTGTTCTAGGGAAAAACTTTCTCACTCACAAGTGATAAACTCAATTCTGTTCAGTAATAACTAGTCTATGGACATGACAACTGCTGCAGAAACTTGAGATAAGATGATAGATTGATTGCTAACATATGAGTTACAGGAATTAGTAAATCAAAAGTATGAAGAATTAGACAAAAATCATGGTAAAAATAAGATTCTTAGTAATGAAATTGTATAGATCAGTGCTAGGTGTTAATTGGGGTCTCGTGGCATTAATATTTTGGTCAGCTTTTGTTTTCTGTGTTAAATCTATAAATTGACTTAGGTGATGCAGCAGTGAAGTACAGTTCATGAGTTATTGCTGATAAAGATTTGTGTAAAATCGAGGATAACAAACTAGGTGATATGTAATGCTTCTCAGTCAGCAGAACCCAATTGTTGTTAGTCTGTTTGGCAGGGACTGGAAATAGTATTTGGCTGCAAAAAAAGGAAAATACAACTGCAGGGGGAAGCCTTAGAAATTAGAAACAGGATGCATCAAGGAAGGACAATTAAGGAGCATATATTATTTATGTTGTTATATATATGGATGTGTGAATGTATTTGTGATGCTTGTCATTCATGATGCATAGGAACACAAAAGGAAATCAGTAGTGGTTTTGATATGGCTGCTCAGTTGTGAATTTCATTGATTTGCTCTAAATGTTTTAAAGGTATTTTCATTTTCTTCTTTTTAAATCAAGCTTTCATATAATTTGAGACCCACTGTATAGAGCAAGATAGGTGCTTCCAAGGAATACTGAAAAATAGGGTTCCCATTTTCCTTTGTCTTTTAGTTGAATTTGAGTGCTGAAAGATGTGGTTTTAAAAATATGAAATGACAAAGCTTGCAATGAAAAGTGAGGGGCGGGAGAGAGGCGGGAGGCAGGATTCTCATTATGGGTGTAATTTTATTTGTTTGTTTATTTTTAAAATCTTGTACATAGCCCCTGGAGATGCTGATCAGGTGATGATAGTCAAACATGCTTGCAATTAGTACTGCACGCATTGACATTGCAGGTACAAGAGTAATGACAGTATGGACTGTCTCGACCTCACTGAAATATAATATCCCTTCACTTTTTGTTTTACCAATAGAAGTGATATATACGTTTCTGAGCCCTGCAAAATTTGTTACAGACTTCACAATCTACCACATGGACTCTCCCCCCTCTTATTGCCACAGGAGGGTGAAGCATTACCACCTACTAACTACAATTAATAGTAATTTATTAAAATTAAAAGTCAAATGATACATTAGTATCAATGTGCTTATCTAGCCGATGGTAGTACGTTAGCACAGTAGATGTAAAGTCTGAGGGCAGTACTTCAGGTGCTGTAGAGCTTTAAGATCATCTGTGTTATTTGTTTTAATTTTCTCTTTATTGACAGTTGATATTACAGTGGTATTTGAAAGGATGTAAGTAGGGTGGAATTACATATTTGGATACGTGTCTCTTACTGTTGCCTAAACACCAGAGTGAAGCTGAAATGTTTATTTGCAAAGCAAGAGATATTGATCTTATGACAATAGTCAATTACAAGGATATTTGGTTTATTGTACTGAATGATTACAGTAGCTTCAATTAGCTTGTTCAATAATAGTAGAAAAAGGGGCAGTTTCTCATTCTCTTTTTTGTTTGTTGCATAAGATTAGAAGAAGCGTGAGGGGAGAGGGAAGCTGGGAACAGCAGAGATTTTAGCTACATTAATGTGAAGGCCTTTTTGATGTGCTTAGCCTACTGCCTGTGCTTTCAGCTCTCATCGGGAATAAAAAAAAAATTTCTGATTTTGTACAGCTGTTCAATAGTGGTTGCCCTCTACCAGTCACTTTGACATGTGTAGTGGTTTAATGCCAGCCAGCAGCTAGGACCACGCAGCCACTTGCTCACTCTCCCGAATTGGGATGGGGGAGAGGATCGTGAGAGTAAAAGTCAGGAAAAACTCATGGGTTGAGATAAAAACAGTTTAATAGGTAAAGCAAAATATGTGCACACAAGCAAAGCAAAACAAGAAATTAATTCACTGCTTCCCATAAGCAGGCAGGTGTTCAGCCATCTCCAGGAAAGCAGGGCTTCATCATGTGTTAATGATTACTCAGGAAGACAAAGACCATTACTTTGAATGTCCCCCCCGCTTCTCCCTTTTCCCCCCAGCTTTATATGCTGTGCATGACGTCACATGGCATGGAATATCCCTTTGTTCAGTTGGGGTCAGCTGTCCCAGCTGTGTCCCCTCCCAACTTTTTGTGCATTCCCAGCCTACTTGCTGGCGGGGCAGAAAAAGCCTTGACTGCTTAGCAACAACCAAAACCACCATTGTGCTATCAACAGTGTTCCCATTCCAAACCCAAAGCATAGCACTATACCAGCTGCTAGTAAGAAAGTCAGCTCCATCCCAGCTGAAACCATGACAACATGCTACTGAAAAAGTTTCTGATGCATTTTGGGGAATGTCAGGCTGTCTGTAGACAGAAAGTAGAAGAAATGAAGAGAAAGTGATGAAATACTTCATTCCTAGCAGTGAAGTTCTGTTAGAGCAGAGTGAAGAGGAAAGAAATTAGATGTATGTGAGCTTTTTTTTTGTTTGCTAGAATAAGAAAGGAATATAGTAGATTGTTTAATGGGGGGGGGGGGGGGGGGTGTGCATAGGAACTAAATGGTCTAATTGAAATCCTACAGTCACATAGAGAGAAGTGCAGCTATCCTTGCATTCCCTCTGTATGGATGAAAACTTCTAATCGCAATTGAATTAGTAAGTAATAACCTGTGTCTATTATTCTACTATGCTTTACACAGTTTGCCTTTAATTCTGACTGTTAACTGTCTCCCTGTTTGATTGCTTTTAAAGTGTGACTCCTGCTTTAGGATGAGAAGAATTCATTTTACTTTTGTCTCAGAATTTTGTGAGGGTTAGAATTTTATGGGCTGCTGCTTTGTTGTAAAGGTTCTGGAAAGATACTTAATAATTTCAGGTGTGTGCTAGGGGGTTTTTACTGACTTTTTTTCCCCACTTTTTTGGATCTGAGAGTAATTCTGCTTATGAAGAATACACTGAAATTTATTATTTCTATTGACGTTTCCCAGTGGAAAATGAGCCTTCTTATTCTGACTCACAAAAGCCAGAGGAATAGGAGCTTTGGGCTCTTATCTTACTTCTTCTGTAAGAATTACTAAATAAGCTGCAATCATAAAACCGAATGTGCCTTTTATACTGAAGATTGTTTTGACTTTCACATTAATTTTTAACTTGAGTAGAACTTCCTTTTTCCAGAATGGTGAAAATACGTTCCACTCAGACATCTCTGTGAACACATAGGCAAGTAATTGCTAATATTCTTGGTGGCGTTTTGTGAGAAGAAAGGATTTTGCTGGATTGAATCTGTCAGAGAGAGTATAGATTAAGAATGTAGTGAAGAAGCAAGTGCAGTTTCTGCATGACTTGTCATCCAGAGCACAAGTTCTGCACTGACAGAGGGAGGTGTGGGAGCTGCAGGTTGTATAAACACCACCATCATCTGCCTTGAAGCGGTTTCCACAAGGACCTGTGTCCAGCAGTTGTTGGAGGTCAACTACTGCAGACATATCAGGGTTGGGGAGCAGAGGGTTACACACTATTTTCTAAAACCTGCATGATTTAACATTCACGCGCAGGCTTCTGAGGGAAACAAGACTGTGGTCTTCCAAAGACAAGTGTCGCACTATAGGGTGATGGTGCTACTGTAGTTGTTACTCTCTTAAGACACAAAAAATGTAGCCTGTGGGCAAACAAAATAGGTACCGTTTTGCCTATGATAACCTGTACTTCCTTATTTCTACACTTTTAGCAGCAGTATTATCTGCACAATTTGTGCATTGAAGCAGTGCGTATTTTGTGGAGAAGATATTCCCTTTTTTCCCTAGTTCTTCAATTATTTAATTAAATACTGTACCTTTATCATCCTAGAATAAAAAATGTTAATGTAGGGTACGTTTACAGTCCAACACATTCACTAGAACTAAGCACTAGTTATTTCAGGCACTGAGAATTAATTAAAAAGTCACCAAATCCATGTGTCTCCTTAGAAAGTTCTATCTCTCTTTCATAGTTTAAAAGTCTGTATTAAATTTAATGTAGTATCAGAGTTGTAAGTTAGCTATTTTTTAAGAATGCAATAAATTTTAATCTTCTTATACTTTCATGTATATATAGTTGAATTACTAGGGCTCACCCTACCGCAGTCCCTGCAAGATTGTGAGGAAGGTGTTTCATATGTTCTGAAATGCATTGTTATACAATTTTCTCTTAGAAATTTATGAATGATAAACATTTTTTCCTGTTGAAGAGGACATGACTGGTTTAAAGATGTTTTGTATATATGATTTATTTGTAGTATGAAACGTGTCTTGGGTGGTAGCAATATAAATTTTGAAGAAGCTGAAATAATGCACTCTCTATTTCAATGCTGACATTATCTAAGTGAAATAGATATGCAGTATTCACAACCAGAATAAGGAACATGTTTTGCAAAATATTTGAAAGTAAAACTTTCAGATTTCCAGTGATGGTCTGTGTAAGTGGAGGAGATGTACTAGCTCTTTATTCCAAGGTTGTTACATACTGAGTCACTCAGCCGTCGTGCTCACATTGTTTCATTGCTCTGGAAGTCCTGTAGTTTTTTTAACATTCTCCCTTTTATTTATTTTTATTTCTTTTGAAGGGGAGAAGTGAAGTGAATGCTGAAAGACAAGGATACGTTTCCCAGTGATAAAATATTAAAATTATGAAGTGCCCCTCTGAGCTTTTCTGCCATAGCTGCTGCATTGTGTTATATGGGTGTTATCTTCTAGAGAAGCACGTATTACTTCAGAGAAAGGCTTGAATAACTTATGTCTGAAGTCGAGGTTATTGTACCAGAAGATTTTACTGCGGAGAGATGTGTGCTTTTTGCAGGGATTTAAATTATGAACACAATGTTGTGGCTGAGTTTTGGACACAGTGACAGGGTAGTAGGCAATGCTGTCTAACGTAAAGAACAACTTAGAGAGCTACATGTGGAAAGGTAATAGCAGAAAATTGGGCATCATTGCATGAAAATCTGCAACAACATTCTGATTCTTCTGAGTCAGAATTCTCCTTCACTATGAAATAACAGCCAAATTCTCCAGTTTTCTGTGACTCTTCCCAGCTGGCATTCTCTCCTTCAGCAGAGAAATGCAGAGCTTCTTCCAAGAAATATCAGAGGCATATATATTTTAGTTTTCTCTTAGAAATCTCGTATGCTTCTTTTGCCAGCAATATAAACAACAAAATTTAATGAGGTTGAAGTTTCTGTATGTATTCTGACTCCCTGTGTTTTATCAGCTACAAAAGTTTTTTCCTATCTTGTATTATATTTAGAAAATGCATTAGCATCTTGCCCTTCTTTTCCTTAACTTGTTTTATTGGTTGTGCCTTCTAGCTTTAACAAATACACTTATTGCTTTCAGAGAGTACCTAACTATTCAAGAATTGCACACAACAGAAACAAGGGGAAGATATTTACATCATTAGATAGCCAGTCCCAAATGGAGTAGGAAAAATGAGCTAAATTGGAACTTAGGTTGGAATACTCATGAAATGTTGAGAAGTGGTATTAGAAGAGACCATATTACAGATTCTGTGTAGACTGGGCATATCATTTCATCTCAAACTGAGACATCAACATCAATAAAACAACTGATTTTTTTTCCTATGAAACTACACTGAGAAATTCTATATGTAGTTTACAGTTGAAAGATTATAGCAGTCCGTAGCTGAATGTTCAGACTTAATGATGGACTCGTAGAAATGTCACTGTTGTCTATCCTCTGATAAAGCCAACTCAACTCATGGTCACACAAGGGAAGTTTATCTTTTATGTGAATAGGCAGAAGAAGGAAGAATTCTGTGAACTCTATAATTAGCAATAAATCTATTTTAATTTAAAAGTAGATATGTTAGTATGTCTAACAACCTTGACACATCTGTCTAAATCCAATATTTTGTTCAGGAGAGAGATTTATCACGTTACAGTTTTGTTCCCAGACTTCCACGTATTTGAAATTGGTTCTGCTGGCTGCTGCTGCTGCCAACGTTTCCAACTGTCGCGCAGCAGGACTGTTTCCAAGAAACAGAAGTGAACAGTGGGTTTAGCTGCAGTACGTGGTTTCAGTCACTAATTCAGAGAGTTTGTGACTCCCAGTCAGTGTGTGCAGAGTGTTCTTATGAAGTTCACGATAAAGAGATGCAGCCTGTTGTAGAGTGTGATACCCTTGCAAGCTCTTTGGATTGTTGCTGATATTGTTAATGGGGAGCCATAGTTTGCCTTCAGATACGCAAATCTGAAGCAGAATCTCACACTGCATTCAACAGGACATATGCACATACATTTAAAGAAAGAATTAGTCTTTGTGTTTTCCTGGGCTTCAGCTCTGTCTTCAACTCAATAGGATCACGATCTGTCAGTGCTAGATTTAAGAGTGTGTTATATAGTTCTCATACTACCACTCTACTCAGAGGAGCTATCTGAGACTGTCACCTTCTTGCTCATCATTTCTGTTGTGTCTGTAATCCTGTAATTACAGGTCAGGGCTGCTTCCTCCCAGACCAGAGATAAGTTTCTGTTGCTGCCTATTCCCCATAGCTTTGCAGAGCCACTGCAGGTCCGAGAGGGAATTGGATTCTGTCCATCTCCATGTACCATTAGCATTGCTCTCCTGTCATTCAGTGCTGTTTTTTCTTCATTGGTGGTGTCAGAACTGTTTAAGTTGCTATTTTGAATTTCAAATCCCACTTGAACTTGTCAGAAGAGCAAAATCTACAGGATTTTGAAAAATCATCCCCCACATAGCATTGAAAAATAAGAACTATTATTGCTGCTGGGATAGTACTTGTTACAGGTATTATTTTACACATAATTTAAAGTTTGGAAGTGTTACAAAAAAAGTTCTTTGTGGCCTTCAGCTTTGGCCCGTGAAAGGAGCAGTGCCAATTTCCATCTCTTATTTGAATCATAGAACCTCCCCCGAGGGTGGATTTTCAGCTGCCTCAGAAGTAATAGTTTATCTGAATTATTTTGAATTATTGAAAGCAAACTTAACTTTCTCTGCAAGTTAGTTGTGGCCCAGGTTTCTTTGCACTGTAGCTATGTTTGCTTTGGCACAGGAAGTTTTCTTCGTGTTTACTTCATAATGCTTTATTTAAACAGTTTAGTGCTTTAGGGTTTGCTTTTTTTGTCTTTTTTTTTTTCTGTTGCCCCATAAGCAGTCTACATTCAAAGTAAAGATCATAAAAGAGGAAGCTGAAGACTGGTTTGCGTTGTTAGGAATCATAAAATAAAATATCACAAGGTTTCTCTTTCTTTAACAACAGATGACTAGATTAAATAGATTGGTGTATGAGACAGTTCTGTAACATGTTTCATTTCATATGGTGTTTCTCTGAGAGCTCTGTGATTCTGTTGTCATCCTTAATGACTGTAATGCGTTGAGTCATGGTGCTGTTTTTTAAAAGCTTTCACTTTTTTATTGTTTGTTCTCAAGGTCACATTATGCAAAATACAGTGTTATATTTTGTGCACTAGTCCAGGCTGTATACAAATATTTTTAATCCTTTTATAAAAATTGAAATAGCTCTGCTCTGGGGAAGAGACTTTATGCCCATTTCAAGTATTTCTAACTGCTATAACTGCTGTTTCTTCCTCTGTCTGAAGAAGTATAGGTCAGAAGTATAGGACTTTAAAAGTATTCAACTGGTAGTTCTTGCATGCTCTTGCATTGATAATTTGGTTTAGCTATTCATCATGAATTGCAAACCACTAAGAATTATCAAAATGTAGGTGTTTTGTTTAAATAATTTTGAAGATGAAAGAGAAGATTTTCTACTTTACCATAAATGTGAGAAAAGTCAGGGTAAAAATATGAGGGAGGTACAAAAAGAGGAAAGGACAGACTTCTTATTTTATTTCAGTGGATTTGCATTATGGATAAGAATGGACAAGTGGGCTGAATTAAATACCTTATTCAAAACGGCTGTTTTGGCTTAATTAAAAATCTGTTCTACTAATCATTTTCATTACTGTGCCACTTTTTTACTTTTACTTTCTGACAAGATAAGGCACTGTGTCTTTTAATGATTTGATAATGTTCCCTACAGAGCTTTTATCCTAGCTAGCTGCAGCCTTTGGCTCCTTTTGTGGTTTTTATTGCATCCCAAAATCTTACTGAAGATATGTCAGCATTGTGAGTGCTCAGCTCCACCATCAGTACAAACAGACCCTTTGCTGAGCATAGCACAGGTGTGGTTTTGTCCCTGTGTTGAAGCCCCTGGTCTGGTAGACTCTGGTGGGGAAAATGTGTTTAGTGCAGGGAAAGATATTAAAAAACTTGGTAGTCAACCAGGTTAGTATTTACCACAATTCTTTTGTGCACTTAAGCCTTGGCTGTAAATCTATGCTCCTGCCTTTTCTTCTGTGAACTACTGAAGTTCCTCTGAAACTCATGATTATATTATACACATAGATATAGAAATACTGAGGGTATTAAACAAAACAAAGCAACAAACTTCCCCACCAGAAAAAACCAACTAAACAAAAAACATGAGCTGTAATTCTTTTCTGGTCTTACGCCAGCTTTGGTGAAGTTTTTCCCAAAATAATCAATCTTACGTAGATACTGGAACAGGGCAATTTTGTTGATTTTTGTCCAAATTTTAAAATTAGGAACCAAGTATGAACTGCCTAGAGTGTTTTCTTTTTTTTTAACAATATTTGCTGCTGCTTGCTCCATTTGCATTTGCTATCAACAAACATATATTCCTCATCAGTCTGTTTTTTTAAAAAGCTGTAAGACTTCCATCGAGGGGAGCCAAAGGATTTATTTTTTTTTCCCTTGCTTTTGTCCACTCTAGGAAGCTTTGCTTTGAAGCATCTGTGGTGACCCACACTGACTGAAAGCAGTGTTTTGAAAAGTGATTCTATGAGTACCCGTGTAGTGATCGAAGAAAGAAGTTAGTGCCAAAAGGTGTTCCTTTTCTCTGAGAGCCCAATACATAGGAATGGCCAAAATGTAAAATTAAGAGATCTTGTCTAGATTGAAAAGAAAGAGGTAGGATTTACTAAGTGTTTATAGGAATAACTTGCCCCTACTTTGTTCTCTTTTCTTCAAAGAGATTTAGAGTGATTTTTTTTCTGGGAACGACAGTAAAGCATTGTTAGATAGGACAGCAAGGATACTAATGAAAAGATTGTATAGCTCCAATGTTTCTTAAGCATCTTTTGGAAAGGATTGCTGGAGTCAATTTAGAGTGAATTTTGAGCCTCTCTCAGGCACCTGCAGTTTTCTGCTTTTAATGAACTCTTATTTAGGTATTTAAGGAGAAAGAATGAGATTCATCAAATGAGAGTTCTCTGTCCTGTCAGATCAAAGAATGTAAAAGAATAGGTTTTTTTAAACAGTTATTTAACAGTCTAAACATCTACTATGAAAAGCCAGGAACCCTGATACAGGGGGACAGGATTTTGAGAAGAAAACTGTTGGTCACCCAGTCTCCCATGAGTACCCTGGAAAGATGTAGCTGCTGCTCCTGTCAGGTGACTCGGTGTTTGTGTTTGCTGTGGGCGCTCCATCTATCCACTTGGGTCCCATTTTGGAGGCACACCCACATCATCTTGGATTTTATGACTTGAGCTAAATCATTTGGTCAACCTTCAGCTTGAAGAAAGCTTGAAGGCTGGCTGCTGTGCGATGCTGTCGTTGTCAGTCAGCTGTACTTAACATACAGGAGAAAATCCTTGTTTCTCTAAAGGGGTCTGTATAAGTCACCAGGCTTTAGCAGCTGTAGAAGGGCTCTGACTAGGTAGAGGGGGAGAGAAGAAACTAGAAACCTCTCAGTTTATGCACTAAATCCACACCCAGCCCTGCATGGAGTATGTGCAGGGTATACTATTTTGACTGTTGGCAGATTCCAAAATGTAATATTTTTTTAGTTACTACAGAGTTATATAGCATGCTGTCGGGGGGGCAGGGTGGAACTAAGAATTTATTTTTGTCTACACATTAACAAGACTTGATGGGAACACAGTTAATAAAATGCTGTTGAGAATTGTGCCTTGGTTCATATTCAGCTCGGGGTCGTATTCCTCTGTGAGGTTTATCAGCAAAAGATTTATTGATGGTACAGATATTTCTCTCAACCTCTAAAAGGCGCACTTGACACATGGTAATGTTAGTAGGTTTGGTGTAATCTGGAGACACAAATATGGTCTAAATGTTTTGTGAATAGGGTTCTGAAAAATGTTTGCTTTCTAAAGTGAAGATAAAATAATACTTCATTTACAAAGCACTGTCGAGCAGAAGCAAGAAGAATTAAGTTTCACTCAGGGATTAAGGTATTAACCCAGGATATGAAGTATATATCTTGCTCTGTTCCTCTCTAGATTTCCTCTGACACCTTTCTTTGAGCCTTTTCTTTTTGGCTTCAAGTCCTCCACTATATAATGAAATAAATACTGCTATACTAATTCGTGCTTCATTTTGTTGGGATAAATTGGTTGATGATTACTAAAGCTTACAGTACTGTGATAATGGTGTGTAAAGGGGAAGCTCTCTGCTCACCCGCCAGACTGGCATAACCTTAGAACAGCATTAGTTACAAGTAAGCAGCAGACGTGGTATTTCAGTAAAAATAGGCATAGTAAAAATGTCGCTTGTGTAGAAATATTTTTTTCTTCTTTCAGCTATGTGCAATCAAGGAAAGATTGGAACAAGACATGCTAACAAGCTCTTCTGTTTCCTTCCTAGAATTACAACAACAGCTGCTTGTATGATGGACCTACGGAGATATCCGCTGGACGAGCAGAACTGCACGCTGGAGATTGAGAGCTGTAAGTATTTCTGCAAATCCTACTTATTCTGTGGTCAACTGCAACTGCTTTAGAGTTTTTATTTCTGTCTTTTTTTTTTTCTCCTTTCTTTTTTAACATGCTACTAGCCTAGTTGTCTTTCTGTCTGATGACATTTAGATCCTTGTAAACACATGCAAAAAAAAAAAAGCTTTCCAGATGGATTAGTAATTTGTGGCACAGGGATTAGCAAAAGTTATTCTGCATTTTGATGGACAATTTACAGCTTTAAAAGTCTCATTCGAATGCCTTCTTGGGAGTTCATGTGAGGAGCACGAGGATTATTATCAATTCTTTATCCTCCTTTACTGCTGAACTGTGTGGCAGCCTGTTTCCATTTAAAAATCACGGCAAGAGGTTAGAATTGTCCTTGAAATAGATGTTTTGTGGTTTTTTTCTAACTCCTGTGCTGTAGTTAAACTTTCAATGCATGCAATACAGTCTGTTATATATACTAATGGTGTCTCTATCAAGCTTTCTATGTAGATAAAACCTGTGAAATAAAATTTCAAATCTCTTTTCACTGAAAAATCTTTAGGGAATCTAAGTACATCAGAGAAAAAAACAATTCATGATCACTTTTATAAAGACAATATTGTAAGCGTGCGTTATTTTGTGCTCTAATTAAGATTGTATCAGTACTTTGAAGATAACATTTGCTTTTTCAGGAGAACCATAGGTAATTCAGCTGGGGTGTATTATTAAGCCGAATGTGGCAGGCAACATGGAAATTAATGGGCGTGTTTTAAGATACAGTACACAAAAGTATGTGCATTTTTAAAGTAACTCTGTATTATAAGAGATTATGTGGGATTTCCGCGTGCACTGAAGTACAAAATGATAGTAGCTTCTGCTACAGTCTGGTAAGAACTTGGAACAGCTGATCTTATTTCTCCTATTCTAGAAAGCATTTAAGAATATGCTTTAAATTTGTGTCCAGATTTCATTCTTTTCAGTGTAATTTAAAGATATGCCAAAATCCTTTCCAGAATTAAACTTGTGACACTGCTGTCTGAAATAACTTACATGCATAAAAGAAGCAAAATGAGTCTTTACCACCCCTTTTCAATGCTGACATACATGAGCAGCAAATGTGATGATGCACTTTGCTCTTCTGAGAATGGATAAAATCCTGGGGGTTTAGTTTTGGGATTTGGTGGTTTTTTGGTAGTTCGCTATAGAATTTCTATTGGTAGCATTTGATTCAAAATTTCATACCTGCAGCCTTTTACCAATATAGTAGGCTGATTTTAATGTGCAAGAAAACTACTGGCATAACTGTATTCAGGTTTACAGAGATTTTTACTGAGAATGTGGCTTGCTGTGCCAGTGTCTTTTAATTGTTGTTGTAGCAAGGACCTGGACTTTTTCTTTTTTCTAATTGTGTGTGTGTGTAAGGGGGAAAGCTGGAAAGTCAGAGGACATCCTTCCTCTCTATTTATGGCATTGTTTGAACAGTCAACAAAGTTTTGCCATCTCTCTGCATTGCTGAGATGCCTGAATCTTCTTGGGATTTCCAAACTAGATATTCCCTGCCTGTCATGCTTGCATGACCCACTGTGGGAAATATTCTCAGGAAATACCTTCCAGGTCAGACCTTATACAAAACTGAAAATTACATTGGGTCCCTGCTTTTCAATGAGAACATTTGTTCTCATTCAGACTTAGAATTGGGACCTCTGGGTTGAAATTTCCCTTTCATCAGATTTGGAGTAGAAGTTTGAAGCCAGATCAGTTATCTTCCATGAAACAATCCTGGAACACAGGGCATGTAGCTCTCAAAATTGTTGTTCTGCTTGGTGCGAAGAGCATGGTACTCACTATATCATAGAAAGGGTAGGAGTTACATTTATTGTAGCAGTTAGGATGCTTGTAGGAGAGCTCCTTTGTGGATCTATTAGCTCTGTTGCAGCATCACAAAAGCAAAATGGATTTAAATCAGGATACTGTATGTAGCTAGCCTGTCTTTCATTGCAGTAACAAAAGTCATTAAAGAATGTCGATAGAAATAATACTTGAACTGTGCTTTGAAGCACTTTCATGCTGCTTTAGAAAATTATTGCTCTTCATATATGCTGTTCTGTTCAGGTAAAAACCCGAGTCTGTCTAATCTTTATGAATTACTTCAGACAAAAGTGCTGGTAGGTAGATAGGTAGAGTGAATAAGATTTAAAGTGACTTTCTGAGTTGTTCAATGCAGGTTCTCAAGTTACAATCACTTCTTTAAACTGGTTAAGCTGCATGTTAAAAGTAGCTTCATTTCTTGCCTTTCTGGACCTGTTGGATGTCTGTTTCACCACTACTCTCTTGTGATGCTTAGAAATTCTCCAAATTCTACCCCAAGTGTTTTCATATCTGTGAAGGCATGAAACTATACTCACTGTCAACAATTATTTTATTTTTTTTTTTAAGTTCAATGTCTTCCCTAGCCCTGCTGGGACCTTTGTAATACATTTAAAGAAAGCAGTCATAGTTCATCATAGGCTTTGTTTCATGAAACTGAATATACCTGTCTCTTTTAGCTTTCTCATACAAGAGTATGTTAAGAGAAATGTAGAATTTGCTAATGCTAGTTCGTCATTAGGAATATCTATTACTATAAACAGTATCCCAGGAGAAATCTCTATTACGCTATGGCATTAATCCTGCCCTTTTTCTGAGAGCCACCTTTGTCTTTTCTTCACAACTTCATGACTTTCACAGATGATAGTCTTTCCTGGAACATTCCTTATTTATTTTCCAGCAGTGGGATCTAGCTTTTGGTAGAATTTTATAATTTTTTTTTTTTTTTGCATGCTACTAAGAACACATGACTTGGCATTTCATAACCCTGTTCACATAAATCAATGTTCTTAATATTGCTACAGTCCTCAAGGTTATCCAGTTCTTGCTATATTTGTTCTGATTATCCTTTGTCTTAAGAGTGCCTGCAGATTTTGTTTCATTTGAATTTCATTAACACACAATGCTAAAGAATATTAATGCCAAGAAGGAAGAGCTTTACTCATAATCATTCTCTGCACTGAGCATGATCTGTTCTTTCAGTGCAGTACACTTTCCTACACATCTTTTATATATCTTTACTAATTGCCTGTCCTCAGATAGTCCTATATCAATTGTTTTAATAAAGTCCAGGTTAGATATATTTTGTTTAAAAAAGGAGTTATTGTCTGGCCAGATCCTTTGAGTTAAGTCAGGATAGATTTTTATGCCATTTCGATACATGTTAATGTCTCTAGTGTCCTTCCATTCTTTCTTCGCGCCTTCCATCTTTCCACCCCTCTCCTCCTCTCCGTCCTGTTGTTGGTGCCAGAGTTGATTGGCTGCTTAGCTGCCTGGGTTATTTTTCCATGTTGTTATTGTGTTTACTGACATTTGTGGGCAATATAAAACTTTTGTCAATCTATATTTGCATAAATCTAGATTAATTTGTCAATTAGAAATTATGGTGGAAAAGGGTTGTATGTAAAATATAAAAAAATGAAATGGGGGAGGTGGTAACATCAAAATACAGGAGACAGCATTTTTCCTATTTCAGTTTAAGGTAGTATTAGTGAGATTAGATGCTGAAACTGTAAAAGGGGACAATTCCCCATTAGTTTAAAGAGTATCAGTTTTGAAAACTGAAATCCTATTTTTTTAAAGTATAGCTGGTTACATCTCTGTGGTCATTTTTTGTTTTGCTCATCCTTAAAGGGCAGAAACATGCTGAATGTTTTGCTATGATGCTTCTAAACCTATAGGCCATCTTTCCAAGGGGGTCTGAGCTATTCTACTTCTCCCTTTCTTTTGTTATTTCCCAACACACTGAATAGCAGGGTTATCATACCAGAGGGAAATAATTTTTCCTTTGTTTCTTAGTTTCCCAGCTTGTAGACAACAGAGAGCTTTTTCCTTTTTAGCTGAATATTGACTTGACTCAGTAAAATACCTCTCCTTTCTGCTCCCTACCTCTGCCACTGCCGTATGCATTGCTGAGTTTCTGGTGATGTTCTAGAATAATTTTGTTTCTCTGCTGTTTCCTGCCTCTCTGGAGTTGTAACTGTTGAAAGGAATGTCTTAGCTAATCAATCATAAAACTAGTGGGAGCTCAAAGACAAAAAGAAGTACAAGGGAATTTGAAGAATACTTCATATTCATATAAGCAAATAAAATATCACATTTCTAGCATAACTGAGAGAAATGCTTGTGATTCTTTTGAATATTTTTAAATGTAATCATTCAAGACTCATCTGGTAAATTTGTGCCTTTGTCCATTCCAATGGACGTTGTCTATCTGGACTTTGGTAAGGCCTCTGACACCATCCCCCACAGCGTTCTCCAGGAGAAGCTGGTGAATCACGGCATAGACAAGTGTACTCTTCGCGGGGTTAAAAACTGGCTGGATGGCTGTGCCCAGAGAGTTGTGATTAATGGGGTGAAATCCTTTTGGCAGCCGGTCACCAGTGGTGTCCCTCAGGGCTCAGTTTTGGGGCCGGTTTTGTTTAATATCTTTATCAATGATCTGGATGAGGGGATTGAGTGCACCCTCAGTAAGTTTGCAGATGACACAAAACTAGGTGGGAGTGTTGATCTGCTTGAGGGTAGGAAGGCTCTACAGAGGGACCTGGACAGGCTGGATGAGGCCAAGGCCAGTTGTCTGAGGTTCAACAAGGCCAAGTGCCGGGTCCTGCATTTTGGTCACAACAACCCCAAGCAATGCTACAGGCTTGGGGAAGAGTGGCTGGAAAGCTGCCCAGCAGAAAAAGACCTGGGAGTGCTGGTGGACGGCCAGCTTAACATGAGCCAGCAGTGTGCCCAGGTGGCCAAGAAGGCCAGCAGCATTCTGGCTTGTATCAGGCATAGCGTGGCCAGCAGGAGTAGGGAAGTGATGGTGCCTCTGTACTCGGCACTGGTGAGGCCTCACCTTGGGTGTTGTGTTCCGTTCTGGGCCCCTCTGTACAAGAGGGACATTGAAGTGCTGGAGCGTGTCCAGAGGAGAGCTACCAGGCTGGTGAGGGGTCTGGAGACCAGGTCATATGAGGAGAGGCTGAGGGAGCTGGGCATGTTTAGCTTGGAGAGGAGGAGGCTGAGGGGAGACCTCATTGCCCTCTACAGCTGCCTGAAAGGAGGTTGGAGAGAGGTGGGTGTTGGCCTCTTCTCCCAGGTGAATAATGACAGGACCAGAGGAAATGGTCTGAAGTTGTGGCAGGGGAGGTTTAGGTTAGATATTAGGAGGAATTACTTTACTGCAAGAGTGGTCAGGCACTGAACAGCCTGCCCAGGGCGGTGGTTGAGTCACCATCCCTAGAGGTATTTAAGAAACGTGTAGATTTGGCACTTGAGGGCATGCTCTGGTGGCAGAGATTGTAGGGGGTTTTTTTATGTGTGTATGGTTGGACTCGATGATCTCAAAGGTCCCTTCCAACCGTGAAGATTCCATGATTCTATAAAGACAAAAATTCACTTCAGTTCCTTCTTACCACATTTCATAATGTGTTTGGCATAGCTATATTTATGTTATATTGAGGTATAATTCAGAAACTGCCTGACTTGTGACAGTGATTTATTTTTTTTTCCCCATTTCTTTGTTGCTTTGGAAAAAACAAGAACATGCTGAGTTTCTCCTTTAAATATATTCTCAGAAAAATTTTCCGTAGTGCATTAAAGATGTGGCATTAAAAAAAGTGCATGAAAGCCCTGCTGTCTGAAGCCTTAGCAAACAGGGAGCTTGCCACTCAGATGTACTGACCAGGAAAAAAGTGCAGAGTCAGAACAGCATGCACAGAGTGGGAGGAAGGACTGCGTTGCTGACGAATAAGAAATAATTGTTTTCAGAATATTTCATTTATGTAACAGCCTGGGGTGTTTGGATGAGAAATTGTTAGGTTGTGGTTTTTTTTTTTTTTTTTTTTTTTTTTTTCTTTTTCATGACAAGAAGGCCACAGAAGCACACTAAGATAAGTTGAAAACTTCCATTCGATAACAGAACCCAGAAAAAGCCAGAAATAGGAGAGGAGAAAGAGTATCATTCCTCCCAGTGGCAGTGCAGCCCAGTATCAAACACTTTCTAATCAGATCATCTGAAAGCTTATCAGCAAGAGAAACAGAAGTCATCTTTGTGTGCTCAAGGTGACTTTACAAGCACATTTAAGGCACTGAAAAGAAATCAAAGATGCCTTTTGCTGAAGGCTTGAGTACTTTGCAGATGGCTGCTCTGGCCATTGATCAAAGCTATAATCAGGTCACACTGGACAAATGGTAGAACTCCAGGAGCCGACCAGGCAAGGCTTTTGTGGGTTAGAGGCGAATGTACTTGATGCCAAGGAAGAGACTCTGCCGATCCCCAGGGAGTGGGGTGTTCAGCAAAGGAGGATACCATGGGAACATGGCACTTCCATCAATTACACATTAAGTGGAAAGCTAAATACATGAGTTTTGGGCCACTGAAGGTTAGAATCTTAATAGTGGTTCATTTTTAAAGTTTTTTTGTTTTTCTTTCAATTTATCAAGTTTAGCATGTGTGCTGTCCCCTTGGTTCCTTCAGCTAAGTCTGTTTTGCGTAGTGGCTCTTGTACAGGGAGGATATTCCTCTGTCAATAGAAGTCACCCTTATCAAAGTGCCCCTTTTTCCTCCTTGTTCATCATCTATATGCTCGGATGTTTTAATTTGGGTTCTATGACAATTCAATTTGTACAGCACTTTATGGGGGGAAGAGACATAGATTAACAAACAGTGATGAATTCTCCCTCTGTACCCACACTCTGTCCATTTCTGCAACATCGGCTTATAGCGTGGCTCCTTTGGGACAGATACGTTGTTCTTTATTTGTCCTTATTAATTTCGTCTCGGCTATGTTGAGAAGAGAGATATAATTTCAGTGGTATAATGCACACTGGCAATGAACAGGAAATTGTTGATTCCTCTGCAGTGTGTAGATAGGATGATTCAGTAAGCGATAAAAAAACCTCAACAGTAGATGATTCTTCTGTCTAGTCTGAAAAGGGGAAGGAAGTTTAGACTAACACTCAGCGCATTTGATCAGGGCAAGTTGTGTACCAGTGAACCAGTGCTTATAAGGTTTTGATAATGCACGCATACGTGCCCATACTCCCAGGGGACTTTGATCAGGCTTTCAGACTGGAACTCAAGTAACATCCGAGGTATATTACCTTGTGGGTAGGCAAGAAGGAAGTATATTCTTTATTTTTTTTATCTCTCAGTGCATCTTTACAGTGGTCTACATCTTGGAAGCCCTCATAACACAAACAAAATGATGTACTGTTTGCAAATGAGCAAAGAATTACACAGAAACTCTGCAACAGCTTCTTAATGCTTTGAAGCAACTTTGAGTTAAATTTAAAAGGGAATCCAAGATATCCAATCTCTGCTTATCAGCACTGGACAATGTAGGCAATGTAGTTTTCCACAGAGAAATTCATAGCTTGAAGCTATTTTTTTTAATCATTCTGCAGTTGAATATGGAGAATATATAGAATCATAAAGACAGAGAGCCAAAAATGCAAATGGTTTTAAAAATTCTAAAGTATTTTGCCTTTTATAGCCAGTCTGAGCTAGAGTACATTTTCCCTTATTGCACATAACCCTGCCTTTTATCAAGGGATTATTGGAAATAAAAAGGGCCCAGTTCAAAGAGTCCATTGTCAGAAACCACCAGGTTCATTTGCTAAAGATTTGGGGAAAAGCTAATGTCCATGAAGGCAGAAAGATGCCCTCCAAGAAAAAAAAAAATATTGCTTACAATTACTTTGATAATCTTATATCCAATAAATTATGTGGAGTTGTGGAAAGTTGATGGGTTGGCACTTTACAGTCCTGTTTTCAGAAGGTAGGAATTTTACAAGGTAAATATTCATTTATTTATTTTTTACTAAACTGAGTAGTAGAATATCTGTTAAAACTTCTCATACTTTAGGCAAATGCTTTTCTGTAGTCCTAGAATTCCTTTCAAACACCCTGTTACTGGTGTTTTCTTCAAGAAAAAGAAGTATCTGGGAGTGCTGTTGGAAAGGACATCCATGGTACTGTTACATATCTTAGAGGTCTGTCTAGTATGTGATCTGAGATTATACTTCACAGAATCACAGAATCTTCAGAGTTGGAAGGGACCTCTAGAGATCATCTAGTCCAACTCCCCTGCTAAAGCAGGATTGCCCAGAGCACGTTACTCAGGGCTGCATCCAGACGAGTCTTGAAAGTCTCCAGAGAAGGGGACTCCACAACCTCCCTGGGCAGCCTGTTCCAGTGCTCTGTCACCTGACATGGAGTATGTTGTTTGTTTGTTTTGGTTTTTTTTTTTTTTTTTTTTTTTTTTTTTTATTGGAAGCTTACTGTACTTAAAATGGTTTAAAGCCTTGATTCAGTCAGTAGGCAAGTCAGGCAGAATCTTTAGTGTATGTTGAGTCTATCAATAGTATTCATTACTCTGCCAAGTTCTCCTATTTTGGTTTAGGCACAAAAGCAATTGCTTTTATTTGAGCAGTAGCTTGCTTACCTGTGACTTTTCACTTGCTGTTTGGTGCTTTTTAAGTGTTGTACCCAATCATTATTAACTGTAGAATCACAGTTGAAACCACACATCTCCCAAAGGGGCAGAAAAAATATGCTCAGTGCTGGCATGCATCGTCTTCCTGCCAGCAAGAGGTTACATTACATCAGAGGCTGTCGTTCCTGGTAATAAGTAGCTATTGTTTTGAAGTGGCAATACCAGCAATTTTCTCATCACTGGGTTAAGGTGGCAGTACTTCTTGAGTTTGGCCTAATGACATGTTAATTTGTCATACTTTTCTCTATTATTGTGACAGCTGTAGGTTATGTTACAGCTTTTATGGACTCTTGAGGTTTATTTGTATTGGGTTCATGTAGCTAACATACCTGACTTTGCAATGGAACGTGAGAATAATCTTTCCCTCCCCCCTTTCTTTTTTTTTTAACTGACAAAACCATTATTGACATACAATGTTTTGCTTCCCTGTAACGTATGGCTTACTTGGATTGCAGAGTTTAGTACTAAACAAAGGTTTATTCGGGACTTAGTGAAATGACCTAAATAACAAAGTGCTGTTTATAAATAATGCATTTACTCCAACCTCTATAAAAAAAACTTGTATGTGGCACTTTCAGATAGGAATGGTAATGTGTAATTATTACATTATTTTTTGTGGAAAAATTAAATGTTTCAGCATTCATGTATAGTGATAAGTTCACTTCCAGTTTTCAAGCTCTTTTTTCCTTGGATGTGTCCAATTCATAATGATCTGAGAATATCCATCAGGCTTTCTGTGAGGAGCAAACTTCAAATATATTTTAGTCTATGCTTTTTAAATAAAGACCAATCAATCTACATTTTTGATAGGAGTTTTATTCAACTAAATCCATGTCTTATTACAAAACTAAACCACTTTGTGTCAAATTCAGCATTACTACAATTTATCTAACTTCCTGTTCATACCAGGAGACTTTAAATATTGAAAATTTTACGTGAATAAATAATCCTTGATGGTTTCTTTCCACATTCCCATGCAAGCTGACATTTTACTTCATTCACAGATTTAGAGAAATGTTCCTTTGCTTTGCAATTCCTATACACTATGTATTTCAGAGCAGAAAAACTGAAAAAGTTAAAATTGTTTTTCCTGTGAGGAGAGAAAACCATCCTTTCTTATCTCAAGGAAAACAAAATTACTGAGTGAAATTACTGTGCCCACATGTTAGGTCTCAAGTTGTCTTTTGAAGGTAAACCAAAATGAGAGGAGGGATTTAAAACAAAACAAAAACTTTTAAAAATTAGGTGGTTTTTCTAAAATTTTTTTTACATCATTGTAAGTGATGGAAGTGGTGCTGAAAGCTAATAATGGCTTATTCTCCATATTATCATTTTACTTAAGTAGTCAATATCTTTTTCAAAATGAAACAATTTCTTCAACATGGTATAGCTTTTATGAAATAGTGATATTTATCAGATGCTGGAATCACTTGACCTCAGGTCTTACGTTTTAGAAAGCAACGGAGACTGTGATTATCTCTCAGAAATGACATACCTGTTGAAAGAATTGAAATATGTTTCTACAGTCACTTTATTTTCTAAGATAGTTTTTTTTTTTTTCCAGCACGTCTGTCATTGTTGCACAGAAAATAAGAATCAATTCATTTTCATTGTAAGAAATCAAAATATACCCCATTGATTCACCTTTTACCCATTGATCAAATTATATTCAGCTCCTGGTGTCTTTTGGAGACAAAGCAGCAAAGAGTAGTCAGTGGATAAAGCCGTGAAGCTGTAGCTAATGGCCAAAACCCATTTCTCTGGTGGTTTCCCCCCCAAGGAAATAGTTTCAAAATATTGAGCTTTTTATCTCTGAAAATAGTTTATTAACTATTTATCCCTAATTTTAAGGGCAAAGACAAACATCTGTCTGGATACCTTAGCTTTTAGAATTTAAATAATAAGCAGTACTATATGTGGCTTCAGATATGCTTTTAATCATCAGGATATTTCAGCAATGAAGTGTTTTTCTTGGGTGACTGTAATTGTCTTTTGTTCATCAGATTAGATTACATAAATTTAAAAAATGAATTTTTTAATTTTTTTTAGATAAGTGCAAAGCATCTAGGAACAGGAAGGCAATTGTTTGAGTCTGTTATCAGTCTGATCTTTATTTGCACTTGGCCACTGATAACGGCAATTCAAATAGTTATGCTAACACGGAATTACTTCAGTGAAGGAAGGACTAGAAAATGCACGTCTGAGTCATAAAACTCTGAATTCAAATGAAATTTGACAAACAGTTTTGGCCTGTTTACAAAACCACAACAAACAAAACAGGATCCACTCATACCCTACACTAGGAAACTGTCCCTTCTTTCCCCACCAACAGCAGTCAGACACTTGGGTGAGTTGTAGCAATAATCATTCAGGTTCCTCCCCTGTTTGAAGAGAATTGAATTTGCTGCCTGAGGCACAAGCCAAATGACCAGACTTGGGATGTGCACTGTATTGGGTCACTTTCCATTGATACCATTCCATTTGGCATAAGTTTCTAGAGTAGGAACTGGAGCTACATCTATCAACCCTGAGCTTAACCCTTATTTCATTTTTGGTCACTGAATGGGAAAAACAACGTCATTGTTTTTGTTTCAGCAAATAGAAGCTAGAGTGAATAAGATCATGTTTTGTTTTGATTATGACATTGGGTTTGGGTGGAAGAAGTATTTTTACTTTGGTGGAATAGTATTTTACTTTGGTGGAATAACAGAGAAGAAATTGAATTAGCAGAAGCATTGGCAAAGTTAGATATCACAATCTTTTCATTCCTTTGATCAGTATATTGAACCGTTCTAATGATGAGAACTTTGTGAAACCAAGCTAATTTTGTTCAGGTGCTTATGTTGTTTGGTACTGGTAGTCCAGACTGTTCAAATTCCACCTATCTCTAGAAAATATAAGTTACTTTCTGTTACTGGACACAGTCCCATTTTCCTGTGTCCTAAATATATAGAGAGAGTTCAGAGTTAGTATTGCTTGCAGTAGTAGTAACTCATTTAAAAAGAATTCAGTCATAATATTATCCAACTTTTGGCAATTCTAGGGAAATTAGTTGTCATCTTCTATCAATCTAACACTACTATAAAGATGGGTAGACGTGGTGCTTAGCGACCTAATGCTAATGAATACTAATACTAATTGAATACTAATGATAGTATTCAATATGTATTTGGCACACTGTCCAAAATTATTTGGGTGTAAATTCCAGAGAGTAGTGTCTTTTATGTATGGAAAATTCTAACTCTTACATAAACTTTCTTATGATGTGGATTTGTTCTGAGTCAAAATTAAAGACAAATAATACTGTTACTACTTTAAATATCCTCAAAAACATGTTTTGTGAAAGAACATTTATAAAGGAAGGGATATCTAAGTAGTTGAGAGAAATCATAAAGATTTCATAGTCTTAATCATTTATGTTATGTTATATTTATAGAAGGGTTGGGGGGATTGCCCCCCCTTTTTTTTTTTCCCCTTTTATATAATAATTCAGGTGAATTGTTTTCCATGTTGCTTTTTATGTGGGGAAAGAGACGTTGCTAAGTAGATATGTGCTTATATTTCAAGGCATACTTCAAGAATAATTCAGGATGGAAGGGGCCTCAGGAGGTCTGTAGTCTAACCTACTCAAAACATGGTCAGCTCTGGGGTCAGACCAAGTTGCTCAGGGCTTTGTCCCGTCTGGTCTTGAAAAATTCCAAGGATGGAGAGTGCAAGACCTCCCTAGGCAACCTCTTCCAGTGCCTGACCCTCCTAACAGTAAAGAAGTTTCATTGCAATTGTAGAAATGTGCCGTGTTGGGTATCTGGTTTATGCTGTCCTGGCATGCTGCATCGGCCTCAGAAATAAGTGTTTACTGTTACTAATTTGAAATAGAATGTAAGTGCTGTGCAACCTGTATTGTAAAAATGTAGGTTTTAAGTCATATAACTGAATGACAATATCATGAGAATGCTCTGAATAAATTAGTGTATTGTACAAGTAGCCCTATAATTTGACGAAGGCATCTTTGAGTTAATGAGTTAAACTGTATAATCTTCCTTCCATTGATGATCTTCTGGTGTGGTGTAATCTGATCTGTATTTCTTGATCCAGTTACACAGATACTATTCTCACCACATAGATTGAAATGGCTCTGTATACCTTGTCATTCTCAATCTCTTGTTAAGATTTACAAACTTTCAAAATAAGGATTCTTTTCCCCTGGATAAGGATCTAAGAATTTTCATGACAACATTTGCCACTTGCCGAGGAGATCAGCTCCAGTGCAGGTAAGTCTGTACTGGGGGAGCGAATCTCGGCAAAAAAGGCCGGCAAAAGGGGCTCATCTTTGGGGCTGTTTCAAGCCAGGAAAAGCGGCCAGCCCGAGCTGGTACCAGGCACTTGCGGTGGTGGTGACAGCTGAGGACGAGTGGGGCAGAGCCAGCACCCCCAGCGGCAGGTCTGAAAGAGGAGGGGGTGGGACCACTACCCGCTCATAAATTCAGCCCTTTGAGAGCACTAAGCAAAAAAGCGGCGAGCAGGCGTTCCCAGGGTGTCACCCGTGGAACCGCCCGGGAGCACCAGAGGAGGGTGTACGTCGGTGAGGCCGACGCCAGCAGCAGGCAGCCACCGCAGAGTGTGGCGTGGGACGGGTGACTGCGAGGGGAGGAACAAGAGGAGAGCAAGCAGGCAGGCTAGGTCGACTGCAAAGAAAACATGGTCTCCACCCGGTCTGTAGCCAAAGCCAGAAGGAATAAAGTGACCCAAACGGACCTGACGGAGAGACATGCAGTTGTCCTGGCGATGGGCTGCATGGAATGTCTGTCACTCTGGCAGAAGGACAGCAAAGACAGCACCTGTCTGTGCTGTGACCACGTAAATGATCTGCTCAGCCTGGTGGCTGAGCTTAAGGAGGAAGTGCACAGACTGAGGACCATTTGGGAGTGTGAAAGGGAGATTGATTGGTGGAGCCACACCCTGCCATCCTTAGGGAAAAAGCAACAGGCAGAGGCTCCACGAGAGGTAGAGGATCCCCTGCCCTCTTGTCACCAGGCAGAAGGAGGAGAACTAGGAGAGGATGGGGGGGAATGGAAGCAGGTACCTGCTTGGGGCAGCAGGAGAGTCCCCTCCAGACCCCCCCATGTCCCCCCGGTGCCTGTACAGAACAGATATGGGCCTCTGGAGGTAGATGATGAGGGAACTAAGGATGCTGATAAAGCCCCATCCAGGGAGTTGTCAAAGCAGCCAGCTCCACGCATTAAGACTGCTTCTGTGAAGAGCAGGAGGAGGGCAATAGTCATAAGGGGGTCCATTCTGAGGGGAACTGAGGGTCCCATATGCAGGACGGACCCTTCCCACAGGGAGGTGTGCTTCCTCCCTGGGGCTCGTGTTACAGATATAACCAGGAAGCTTCCTGGCCTGATACGGCCCTCAGATTATTACCCTCTTTTGATCTCACAGGCAGATAGTGATGAGCTGGAGAGTAGAAGCCTGAGGGCAATGAAGAAAGATTTCGGGGCCTTGGGACGGCTTGTGAAGGGTTTGGGAGCACAAATTGTGTTCTCCTCTGCCCTTCCAGTTTTGGGGACTAACGAATGGGTAAACAAGAAAATGGGACAGATCAATACCTGGCTCCAAAACTGGTGCTACGAGCAGGGCTTTGGGTTCTATGGTCGTAGTTTGACCTGCAGGACACCAGGCCTGCTTGCTAAGAATGGGAAAACCCTATCCCAAAAGGGGAAAAGGGTACTAGGCCAAGAGTTAGCAAGGCTCATGGATAGGGCTTTAAACTAGAAACGAAGGGGGAAGGGGATAAAACCAGGCCCACTAGTAATGAGCCTAGGGATAAAGGGCCAGTGATGGGGGTGAAATTGGTAGCCCAGCTCAAGTGCATCTACAGGAATGCACATAGCATGGGCAACAAAAAGGATGAGCTGGAAGCCATTGTGCAGCAGGACAACTATGATGTAGTTGCCATCACAGAAACGTGGTGGGATGACTGTCATGACTGGAATGCTGCAATGAATGGCTATAAGCTCTTCAGAAGGGATAGGCAAGGGAGGAGAGGTGGGGGTGTGGCTCTGTACATCAGGGAATGTTTTGATTGTTTAGAGCTAGATTCCAGTGATGATAAAGTTGAGTGTTTATGGGTAAGGATGAAGGGGAAGGGAAATAAGGGAGATCTTGTGCTGCGAGTATGCTATAGACCACCCAACCAGGATGAGGAGACAGATGAAGTATTCTGTAAGTGGCTGGCTGAAGTCTTACAATCGCCAGCCTTGTTCTGGTTGGGGACTTCAACCTGCTGGGTATCTGCTGGAAATATAACATAGCAGAGAGCAGGCAGGCTAGGAGGTTCCTCGAGTGCATGGAAGATAACTTCCTGACACAACTGGTAGGTGAGCCTACCACGGTAAGTGCCTTGCTAGACCTACTGTTCACAAACAGTGAAGGACTAGTGGGAAATGTGGTGGTCGAAGGTCGTCTTGAGTTTACTGATCATGAAATGGTCAAGTTTTCAATTCGTAGCGATGTAAGGAGGAGGGTTAGCAGAACCTCCACCTTGGACTTCTGGAGGGCAGACTTTGGCTTGTTCAGGACACTGGTTGAGAGAGTCCCTTGGTAGATAGTCCTGAAGGGCAAAGGGGTCCAGGAAGGCTGGACGCTCTTCAAGAAAGAAGTCTTAAAGGCCCAAGAGCAGGCTGTCCCCAAGTGTTCGCAAGTCTAAAGGGTGGGGAAAATGGCCAGTCTGGATGAATAAGGAACTTCTGATGGCATTGAGGAATAAAAGGAGGGTTTACCACCTTTGGAAGAAGGGTCGGGCAACTCAGGAGGAGTACAGAGATCTCGTTAGGTTATACAGAGAGAAAATTAGGAAGGCAAAAGCCCAGCTGGAGCTCCACTTGGCCACTAACATTAAGGACAACAAAAAATGTTTTTATAAATACATCAACAAAGCGAGAGCCAGGGAGAATCTCCATCCCTTACTGGATGTGGGGGGGGAAGTTGCAACCAAGGACGAGGAGAAGGCTGAGATACTCAATGCCTTCTTTGCCTCCATCTTCAATAGTCAGACCAGCTATCCCCAGGGTGTTCAGCCTCCTGAGCTGGAAGATAAGGATGGAGAGCAGAACAACCCACCCGTAATCCAGGAGGAAGTAGTCAATGATCTGCTTCTGTACCTAGACACGCATAAGTCTATTGGGCCGGATGGGATTCACCCAAGAGTACTCAAGGAGCTGTCAGGAGAGCTCACCAAGCCTCTCTCCATCATTTATCAAAAATCTTGGTCAACAGGGGAGGTACCAGCCCAGCAGAAAAGGACCTGGGGGTGCTGGTGGACGGCCAGCTTAACATGAGCCAGCAGTGTGCCCAGGTGGCCAAGAAGGCCAACAGCATTCTGGCTTGTATCAGGAATAGTGTGGCCAGCAGGAGTAGGGAAGTGATGGTGCCTCTGTACTCGGCACTGGTGAGGCCTCACCTTGAGTGCTGTGTTCCGTTCTGGGCCCCTCTGTACAAGAGGGACATTGAAGCGCTGGAGCGTGTCCAGAGGAGAGCTACCAGGCTGGTGAGGGGTCTGGAGACCAGGTCATATGAGGAGAGGCTGAGGGAGCTGGGCATGTTTAGCTTGGAGAGGAGGAGGCTGAGGGGAGACCTCATTGCCCTCTACAGCTGCCTGAAAGGAGGTTGGAGAGAGGTGGGTGTTGGCCTCTTCTCCCAGGTGAATAATGACAGGACCAGAGGAAATGGTCTGAAGTTGTGGCAGGGGAGGTTTAGGTTAGATATTAGGAGGAATTACTTTACTGCAAGAGTGGTCAGGCACTGAACAGCCTGCCCAGGGCGGTGGTTGAGTCACCATCCCTAGAGGTATTTAAGAAACGTGTAGATTTGGCACTTGAGGGCATGCTCTGGTGGCAGAGATTGTAGGGGTTTTTTGTGTGTGTATGGTTGGACTCGATGATCTCAAAGGTCCCTTCCACCCCTGAAGATTCTATGATTCTATAATTTGGCTCAGTAACGTTTCTTGTTATATACATCTAAAAGGTAATTCTTTGTGTTCTGCAACTGCACAATGTATAAGTTATCTTTAGTGTGTATGGAGCACAGGTACGAATAGTCCCCTTTACAGGCATATATTGGAAATGCATTCATTTTGGCTACAGCTTTGAAACTTGTGATATGTCATATTTCTACTCTTCAGCTGCAGACCAGTCCACTACTTACATTTGCTATCATACAAGCATGTATCATACAATCTTATGATTGATGTGTTACTGTAGCCAGAATCTGAGATGTTACTTCAGCCCAGACACTATTTTGTCTAACAGGGTAACATAACAGAAAAAACCAAGGAATTGATGGAAGTTAGTATACAGCCTTGTGTCTTAAGAATACACCTTTCCACTTTGACATTATGTGTACAGGTACCGTGCTCTACAGAAGATTATGCACTATTGGAAATAACAACTTGTAACAGTAGTAGTCTACAATTATCACAAATATAATCAAGTACTATGCCGAATGCAGGTACTTCATTATGTGAAAGATGATTATTCAAGTATTTGGTGTTTTTTTTGCATAACCTCATACAACAATTTCCTGGTAAAATCACCACTTTTATCCTGTTTTCTGAAACAGTTATTGACATTCAACATATATTAAAAGTGAGTGTGTGTTCAATAGCAGACACAGCTTTGTTCAAGGCAACGACCTGTTGTGGGCTACTACGAGAACTAGTTTCATAAAAGCAGAGCAGGCACCTGCATCTTAGTGGGACCTCATCTGTGGACATCAGATGAGCTCGTCAAGATGGGCCCTTCAAGAAAATGGAAATTTCTTCCTCCTGACCACAGCCTGGAACGGTCAAGTCTCTTCAACAGCTTACTTCTGGAAGACTCATCTGTACCAAAATGTTACACAGACAACCTGAGTGATACTGAAATGCTGGTAAGTTAAGTTTTTGCTTGTGAATTTTGCATTTATTCTTCTGGGGTTTTTTGTGTCTGGACCTTTGTAACCTCTCAGCTGACACATGTTCTATCACTGTTTTGGGGAAATTCTGGAAAGGGACAAAGAACACAACAGTAGATTCTTCTTTTTCTTTTTACATATGGTCCCTCTCTATTTTCTTTTCTTTGCAGAGACAAAATGAGTAACATAAAGAGTAACATTGGTGACTCCTGTCAGGATGGTATCTGGGGATGGTATCCACACCAAGCAACTTCTCACTCTTCACATAAAGTTAACATGAATGTGCAGGGGAGCAGATCAGCATCAAAGTGATGCAAGTGCAATGCATTTATACTGTAAGTTGCTTATGTTGATGTAGCATACTTGATGTTGGTGATGTTGTATACATGTACTAACAAGAGAGTTATTTTTCTTTCAGGTGTCAAGAACAACTTTCCAAAGTCCAGAAAGATCCACAGTCTTATTAGGTAAATTCATGATACTTTTTTTTCCTGCAAAACCTACGTTCATATCAGACTTTGTTCTCTTGCTGACCAAGAAGAACTAGCTTTTGCTTATCCCTATTTTTATTCATTTATGAGAAGATGGGATTAAAGAAAAGGGTTTTACATCTTGCTATGAGGCCAGAAAAACCTATACCTCACTGTGTCCAAAACTTGCATTTTCCCCTATAATGTGCTATGTACAGCATAGCCTTCTCTTCTTCTTTTATGATGACACTTCATGTGCTGCTGATAATACTGGGGAATTGATTGTATGGGTGTGGGAAACTTGCTTGCTTTATAAAATTACAAGGTCTTTGCTAAATATGTTAGCTCTCTTAAAGAAATAAAACAATGTTTTTAACTATTGTATCCGTGTGTTCCATTATGAATATAAAGGAATTCTGAACAGCGTAAAACATGGGAAGCTTTTAAAGTCTGCTGAGAGAAGATGACTGCAAGATTGGAATCCCTGGCAGCTGATTTTTATGGTTTTATATAAAAAATTATATATAAAATATCCTTATATATAAAAATATTATATATTTTTAAGTCTTTATTTTGGATGGGAGATCTGAAAGTGATGCAAATATAGGTAGCATTTTTACTGTGCGCATTCCTGTCAATTTGTGCTACTGAGTGATGCATGTACAGACTTTTAATCACTTTTTTTAAGATATATTTTTTTGCAGCTGAACAGTGTGCTCCTATTTGCACATATTCACATATGTACTAGCTCTTATTTGGCCTTGAAACTGTACTCAGGGACACTTTGTTCTGTTTCTGGGTGCCAATTTGCTTTTGATTTAAGGAATTAAGAAAAAGATATTGGATAAATTAGGTCATTATGCCTGTTACAAATGGTATGGCTGTAATTTTACCAAACATCAAATTGTAAATGCATTGATGTAGTTACCATTTAAGGATGATTTTCATAGTTTTAATGGCCATATATGAACAGCCATCTTAACATGTTCTCATACTTCAAAGCATATCTTAAAATGTCTTGTTTTAACAGAGAACTCTGTAGCCTGATTAAAACTTGAGCTTTGGCCTTCTATGAATGCTGAATCAGAGTTCAAAACTGGAGCCACGGTGCTTCATATACACCTCTGTTACAGCCATTTCTGAGCAAGGCTGTCTTTTGACTGTCTTGTAACTAGTAAATGTCAGCCAATCTCTGCCACCATTCCATTTTTCACTTGTTCTGGTTTTAAATACTGCTGGGGAGGGACACGTGTAGTTCTGAGAATTACTGGTTTCCAAGGTGGAGTACCGAGACAAGGTATGTATCAGACATAGCCTTTGAAACATAAAACTCATTTGGCATTTTGTCTTGGAAGTAAAGGAAATCAGCTGTAATATCTCTCTTGATCAGTATGCTTAATGAAAACCAAATCAACCCAGTATTAAATGTCTAGAGAGATACTCTCTCTTGAGACAAACCAGAGAAGAGGTAGGCATGTGATGTGGTTATATGTTTTTTCATGGACTCCCGCATGGTAAAAACAATAACTTAATCTGAACATTCTCAGTTGATTTGAGAGTATGCTCATGAGATTAGGAAAATATACTACTCTCATTGTACGGCAGTACTCAAGGATCTCATCGAGGTTAGATAGCTGCAATCCCCTTAAGTAACTCCAGTGTAGTACTTTTTTCAAATCTGGTTGCAAGCATAGGACAGAGTTACTATCTGGTTTACTACCTTTAGCGTGAAGGGACCGTAGTCTTGGAGTCACAGTACTAGTTTCAGTAGCCTACGTGTGTCAATCTGACTTCTGTAGGGGAAAATGCCTGCTGTCTAGCTTTCTGTGCTGTTAGTGGCCAGATAGAATCATCCATAGTCTTACTTTTGCTCACTCGTCAGTGCATAAGCTCACTGGTTTACAGATAGAATGAGTGTGTAAATGATACTGAAAAGTAGGCAGTTAGATACAGTAAAAACTTACTTAGCTTATAAAAAAAAAAAGTGCTCTCTTATATTGTTGTACCTGTGAAATACTATCCAATAAAACAATGCTATATTCTAAGCAGCTTTTCTGTCTCTGCTTTATAAAGAGTACCACACTTTTTTTTTTTTTCTTGGTATGAAATCTGCTGTTGGAAGAACTTTCTTGAAAGTGCTGGTGCACTTGTCTTTCCTGCTTGAGTATAAGCCAGCACCTCCCATTGGGTCAAGTTCTGTAAGTTTGTTTCTTCTTGGAATAGAAAAGCATTACCCTGAATTAATATTGTGATATTAACATGGCTGCTCTGGGGATGAGAAGGATCTCAGCTTATATAGAAACCATGTAATTTTGTGGTATCACGTGCTCTTACTGGGAAAGTACCATGGGTTTGAATGCAGCATGTTTTCCTTAAATAAAGTGATTTAGGCAACCTAGAGCAGCTGCTTGTTTTGTGTGGTTTTGCTTTTGAGTTTGGTGTTTGTTTTTTTTTTTCTTTAATCCTTTTTCCCTTCAGGGATTTGGATGATTGATGAAAGTATTTTAGCCAGAATGTGGAACAAAACTCACTAGAGAGACTCCAGACTAAAAATACAGCATTGTTGGTTCCACATGTTCATGAGTTAACACACGAGGCCACTTGACCAGCCGGAAATGAACTTAGTCTGTTAAAAAGGAGATAATACCTTGTTTTAAGTACTACTATTAAGGGCCTATCATTCTGTTATGACAAACATATCTCCAAATTTCCTAATTTGTTTATGAGTATTGGCTATTTCGAGAGTGCCTGACCTTCGAAGAAGTAAGCTCAGCTATCAGCTCAAGCACTATCATCGCTAGTGAGTTATTCAGAATAGATTACAAATTGCTTCCAAAGAAAGGATAAATGTAAGCCTTAAATAATTATGAGGATGATGAATAGGCAAGCCTTTTAGTTGGATCTTTCCTTATCTGAATTGTTTTTCCAATCATGATAAAAATATCAAAGTATGCATTAAAAATATCTGAGCAAAATATCAGAATCAGTTGCACAGAGGGAGATAATTAGCAGATAGTGTGCATCTGTTCATATAGACTCAAAGAAGGGCAGATGAGCTGATGTGGAGCTCTGTGTATTTTAACCTGGACTATTTTCAGCCCCTTGGTTATCTTAGTATCTGTCCACTGCATTGCAGCTCTCTGCAAAAAGGAGTCTAACAGTAATTTTGTGCTACTTTCTGCTGTGCATCCTACAGTGTATGTGAAACTTTAAAGTTCTGATTTTGCTTGTGATGGAATGGCTGATGCCAGTGTAGTTTCCTGGCCAGTATGGACAAAGGAGTTCATGGCAAAAAGAGATGCAGAGTCCTTATTTCTCATTAAAATCTGACCAAATAAATGTTGACTAAAAGCTCTCACCATTTAAAGATGTTTGTATAAGAAGAGATGTTCTCATCTAAAGTCATCATTGTTGCAACTGGAACAGGTGGTCTGAAGGTGTGTACCTCTTTTGAGCCAAATGTTGTTGGTTTCTCATAATACCCGTTACTGTTGATGTGTGGTGATACCTAGAGCATTTAATAAATGCATTTGTATTCCAAATTATTGTATGAGAATGGGAAAATGTCACCAGTGTACTGAGTTTTACCTGCAGAAGCATTCTGCCATCATTGGTATGATATAGTGCCTAAATGAGATTTTTTTTCCTGTTCAGAGAACTTGTGCAGTCTCTTCTTGATGGCTAATGTTAGATGTCAAAGTTGTGAGGTTAGTCTGCCCTGAATCACCATCTTATCAAGGCAGGTTTTGGTGCTTTGTATTGCGCTCAAGGGGGAGCTGTCTGCTGTGACTAGTCTTGTAACTTTGGTTATCAGTGCCCCAATGTACACAGCATGAAATCCTTCCTGACTGACATTTCTGAATTGATCAACATAGCCATATTTGACAATACAGAGCTACAATTAAGGGAAGAAATGCAAAAATAAATACTGTTTTGTAAAACTGTTTTGTCTGTTTTTCAGAAAAAAATGTAACAATTTACTTAAACGCATTTAAATATAATTTAAGTTCTCTTTATTTGTAACTTTGGTTTTGATGAGGAAATTAATCTCAGAAATTTCTGTTTTGTGAGGATAGATATGCTGGTTTATGAAAGCATGATTGTGCTTCTATAAATCTTGCTAATAGTTGAATATTTCCTCTATAGGACAGGGTTATTGTTTGTTCCTCACCCATTTTTTACCTATCTGTATACTCTGTGTGACTTTTCTGAAAATTGATGATAGTAAAGAATGTGGAAAAAAAAAATTTCTGTAATTTTGAAGGTATTTTAAGACAGAAAAGGTGGCCTAATGGAGTTGATGCCTTACACAGTATCCCCTTTCCTGAACATGAAGAAAAGCTCGCATCTTCCTGAAGACTAGCCCAGCTAGTTCAAATGTTATGTATGCTTGATGTTGATGATTTGAATTTTCAGGTTGTTAGAATCAAATATAAGAAGGTAACATATATAAAATACTTAAAAATTAGGGTTTTTTTTCAACCTGAATTAAAAATACAGGTTTTCTGTTTCCCCTTTGGAATATTTGCAGGGCAAAAAGGTCATGAGGCAGCTTGTGTGAACAAGAGGAGAGCAGTGTCAGCAGCACTCTGTTGTAATTTGTTTGTAACGGAGAGGAATTTCACTCCATCCCATCTGAGTTTTTGTCATACACTTAATGCTTCATTGCTGTGCTCTTTACACAGAGAAGATGCTTTTTAGGATTTTACTGCAGATTATGGAGTTTCCCTGTTTCAGTGGCCTGCATGAGTTTCCCCTCCACTGTAGCTGCTGGTTTTTTTCTCCTGGTCCCAAGTTTACTTTTTTTAAATTCAGTTTTCATTCTCATTCTTTTTACATCATCCGTCTTAATTCTTCCATTCCCTTTGTTAAGGCATTTCCAAAGTAGCAGCCTTAGAACCTCAGATTTTCTGAGAATATCTATTCTTACTTAATCTTCAATCTACAAATGAGAGGAAACAGCTGACTTGACCACTGTTTGCTTTGGGTTTTTTTTCTTATATAAAGGGTGGGGTTATCACAGGCTTCTTGAGCAATGAAAAAAGTCTTGCATGTATCTGTAAAATTCCACCTATTCTTAAAGCATCTGGATTTTTTCAAAGTTCCACAAAGCCCACATTCTTGTGAACTCGCAGTCTAACAATTTGGTAATAAACCCCACAACGTCAGGATGGCAGCCTAGCACCAGCTTAGCAATTGTTATTCATCTGTTGTAAACCAAGTTGACTAATCACATGTTCCCGTATTATTTCTAGACATGCTAATTACTTAAATTCCTTGTGATCTGTGTCATAATTCCAGACATGTTAAATGTCCTGTGGAGTATGGCCATTCATTTGACCAAACTTGAAACTTTTTCTTGGGCATTTTCCTAAAAGTGTATCTGTCTATAGAAATTTGGTGAGTTGCCTTTTTGGTCATCAAAACAATTCTAGGCTGTTTGGATTTTTGAGTGTCCTTGTCTCTTTCTACCTTGTTTTCTGTCACCATTTTCCTTTGTAGGAGTAAACGCATATGTGTGCTTCCTTCTCTGTATCTGTTAAGTGAATTAGTAACATGTACCTCACTCAGAAAAGGTATATCTAGGTTTTTCCATACTGCTTTTAACAGTATGTCCTGCTCAGTGGCACTGGCATAAAAAACATGGAGTTAATGCAGTGTCTGCCCTGCCGCATTATACAGAGTGTAATTTATCTCACTAGTGACAGTTTCATGCTAAACCTATGATTATTTGTTTTCTGAGTTCCTGTGTTGGAATCGTCAACAAGGGATTGCTCTCCTTATTCCAAACCTTTAATAAAACATGCATCAGAGTATGTGCAAAGCTGGCAGCACAGTGAGACCTTGTACCCTCTGCTGCCAACTGAGGAGCCCTTGAGGCTGCTGCCAGCATGATGGCACCATTAGAAGCACAGTCTCCAGAGAATAATCACCTCCAGGCAGCCACAGTAAGAGCTGGACATGTTAATGGTTTTAAATAAGCAACAGAATTATTTGCCCAATTATTATTTTTAAAACTCTAGTCTGCAAAGCTGGTCAGCTGTATATCCCCTGAGCCCCGCCAGTGCAAATATTTCCTATTTGTATGACTTTCTCTTCATTTTGAACCTAATGCTCGCTTTCATGAGTGGATCCCATGTGGTGGTGCCCATTTCTGAACAGCAGAGTAGTTTGCTGGAGGCAGATGATGTCCTATATTTTGACATTAATAAGATTCCTGATGTTGTCTCGATTGACATTCTTATAAACGAGGTGGGGAAACGCAGATTAGAGAAAACTGCATTTGGAAAATAACATGAAGAACATGATTACTGAGTTTACTGAAAGGAAACAATTTTGAATCAAATCCATCTTCTGTATTTTCATTTAATGATCTGAAAACTATGAAACTCGCCTAAACATTTCAATAGGTTGAAAGAATAGAGTTAGGTTTTAAAGGTTCTCATCTAGCTGGAGAAGTGATCTGAAAAAACAAAATTCCAAATTTTATACCTAAGAATGGCACCTCAGAACTGGGAAATAACTACCCTGGCAGTCCTGGTAGTCCCACTTCATGGGAATCAAAACAAAATAAAAAAACCCCCAACTCTGGAGATACATTGTGGATTGCAATGTGACAGTTATTCCTTTTCAGTGAGTTGTGACATTGGTAAGGCTGACATCAGGGTCTGTAAATGGAACAGCTATTTGTTCTATATAATAACTAAAGTAATCTTTCTGCTCTGTTCGTAGTGGCAAGTACTCAGTGGTCAGGCTGTGTCCTTTCAAGGGCTGCACCTCAAGAAAGGTTTGTGTCCATTAGAGAATATCTAAGGGACAGCAGTGAAGTTAATCCAAGACCTGGAAAACATGACTTAGAAGAAAGATTGAGTGGGGGCTCTTCTGGTAGAAGAGAAATCTGAGGAAGAGGTGGGATGAGTCTTCAGATATACAAAATATACTGCAAAGAGTAATCTGTTCTCTGTGATGTTGGTTAGTACAAGAAGTAATGAGCTTAAATTGCAGCAGTGAAAGTTCAAAGTGAGGATGGTAGGGATGGGAAAGTGTAATGATAACTGTAGTGGGATGCAGGGATAGACTGTGGCTCTTTAACCCACTGTAGCCCACCCACGGGAGGACTTTCAAGACAAGCAAAAAAACCCTGTTTGACAGGAATTGTGGAGATTTGGTTGCCCCTAACTTTGCAGATAAATAATTTTTGTGTGAGTGGCAGATGGATAAACCAGCATGGGATTATCATTGTATAAACAGTTGATTAAAAACCAAAAGTAAGGCTTGACAAACAGCTCAAGAAGTTGACATGTCTTACTCAAGGACTATGTTTGCATTTCCCTCCTACCAGTCTGAAGCAGAGCTAGTGTAAGTATCTCTGAGTGTAACCTATTAGCTCCTCTCCCTCTTCTCTCCCTTTTCAGATCTCAAGACAGTAAAGGTTGTTTTGGCTTATTTTCTAGTAGAAGGTCATCTGCACTTTCTGCATGTGATGGTGTACGCTTCCTCTTGAGATGCATACAAGTAAATTCTGGTAGTATTTAAGTATGCATAAAGAGGACATCTTTTGGTATTTGCAGCTGCAGAACAGATTGAGCTTTATGGGCTTAGACACTGTAAATTTGCGATTGGTCTTCCTCTAGAATAGCCCTGGGAAGTAGGTATCGTGTCTCAATTACCTTGTGTTGTGTAACTTCTGTGCTATGAAAATAGCTTAAAAGAGAATGGATACTAGTGGGTTTTGTTTGTGTTTTTTTTGTTTGGTGTGTTGGTTTTTTTTCTAAGAGAGAAATAACTACCTGCAGACACGATCTGTCTTCAGTACTTTGTGTGTTTTATTCATTGTTTCTGTTGCTTATGACAGTGAAAGAAAAAGCCCATAATAACGTGTGATGTTATAATCCAGGAAATATGGACTTGTTGGAAGGCTATTGTTTAATGTCCTCTGGATCCAGCCAGCAGTATTGCTGGGTTTTGAGCAATTCCAGTGTGTCAGTATTCCTGGCTTTGGGTGTTGATGAAACTGGCAAAATTCTGGGTTTCTGTTTGGGAACTAATATATTTCTGTTAACCCTTTTCTGCTTATGGTGCTTAGCTCTGGAAATTATTTTTTTTTCCTTTTGTGTTCTTTTAGTTTCTTCTGGTATTACTGCTTAACAGACATCATTTTTTTGGGAATTGGGTATTAGTTATAGTTGGTCCTAATATCCCAAAGGAGACCAGTGTGAAGAAGAAACGGTGATGTCGTGGTTCTGCTTCTGTTTACAGAATGGACTCAGCAGGGGAGGGAATGTCATGCTGCATCATTTAAAGATGGCATATTGCAGAAAGTATTTCCAGGATTTCTCAGATGAATGTGGGGGAATGAAACAGAAATCTAGTTTGGATGCTTCATGCCGTGTGGTTTCTCATTATTCATTGCTTTATCTTTCTTAACCTAAGATTTTTCAAGAAAAATCTCCAATCTCCAGCAAGAAGGCGGAATAATACTATTTTTCAAACATGGATATGCCAGGGTTCTCCCCTGCCACTGCCCTTGTGTAATTCCCAGAAAGTGAAAAGAGCCTGTCCATTTTCTGTCTTCAAACATTCTCATTTTATTCCTCTTTGCTATCTGTTGTACTCTGTCCTGCTCTGTAGTTACAAGGATTTTTCTTTCCTGTGATTAATCTTAGTAGGTTTCTGTTATGATAGGGAAAGGTAGTGATGGCATATTTAAATGGTTGGTGAGTTTCATATTATCAGCACATCCTGTCTAAACAGATTGTGATAAAAGTAACAAAATGTGGAAGCGGTGTCACAAGTGAATAAAATGAAGTATTATTCAGCTTCGTACTTCTAAACCAATATGCAATATCAGTGCAAAATATTCTTCTTGCTAAAAGTCGTAAGTCAAAGAGCAGCATTTACTGTTTTGTAACATGTGCTCGTGCTTGGCAACAGTAGTAGCAGAAAACATGTCAAACGACAGCACTTAGAGTATTAAAGTTTTAACAAAATGTCAGAGAAAACTGGAAACTCATTAATCCAGAGAAATCTGTCATGAAGATTGCATTGTAAGGTGGTTTCAGCATGAATTCTAGTGACATATGGGAGCTTAAAATATAATCTAATGATATATCTCTATTGGTGAGATGTTTATGTAACATGATTTCAACAGAGATGTCTTTTCTTGTTAATTTATTAGGATAATGAAAGTTGTAGTCTTTTTAGAGCAATGCAAAGAACAAGTTTTACTAAAAAACAGTCTTAGTGCTGGAACCAAAACTTCCTTTTTCTTCTATATACATATATGAAAAGAGAAATGATGCATCTAGTTTGGAGTATGCTGAAGTCTGGCAAGCTGCTGTGTGGAAATCTGTGCTGCTGCCGTCTTCTGTTATCGTGGATTGCTGCTCTGGGCGTTAGCCTGTGTAGCCCAGCAAAGAGACACGATAGAAACACAATATGAACAGTGGAACTGACATGCCAAAGTGGAAGACAAAACTTTGTTCAGAGGAAGCTCTGAGGGAAAGAATTTCATGTAGGAGTAACCAATTGAAGGTATTTTCCAGCGGAACGGGAATTTTAAAAGCTCTGTCTGTAACACTGAATAAAAATCCTAAATTACTTCAGTGTATTACAATTTATAAACTAGGGTTTTGATTACCATGCTGCTTGTTTTTATAGAAAGGCTATTATGTGGAAAAAATGTTTGAGTCACAGTGAGTTTCTATTATTCATATTGGTCCGCAGTGTAAGTATTTTTCTGTGTTATGGAAGGTTTTTAAATTCAGCTGGTTTTTTTGATGAATGTGATTTGTAATGTGATAAGCTGTAATATATCACTAATGCCCCATAAAAATGTATCTGATTTTGTTAAAATTCCACAGGTGATGCAGTTAAAATACTTTCCAGTATACTTTATTAAGGGCTACACTTACATTGATTGATCAAACACTGGGACAGGAGAGCAGAAATCTCTTTACTGGATTTTTATTTTATTTTATTTTTTCAAAATGTAAACTCTTGCTAAATATTGTGACGGCAGACCTTTGCTGCGGTTGCTGCCACAGCAAGGCACTGGCTGCACGTGATGGTGAGGAGGCATTTCCTGGCAAGGGCTCCTGGGTGCCCAGGTGTAAAGCCTGGCAGAGGGATGGCGCATCCCAGGCATCTTGGTGCTCTCCCGGGAGACATGACAGCCGTTTCACTGCACTGTGCTCTCCAGCACCTGGGAAGTGTCAGAGCCCGAGAAGGAAAGTTGTCATCAGTCTTAGGCTGATAGGGTGGGGAGTTGGAAGGGCTTGGCTTTTCACAAATGATCAGGCACTCTTGATTCTGGCCACTCTTATAGCTGCGTGAATGGAAATATTCCATTCTGTTTTTAAAAGTTAGGTTTTGCATTTCATAATTATTTTAAACACATTACAGGAGGACTGAGGAAATCCTATTTGATACGTTATTACTGCATGTGTATTCAGATCACGCTTATTCTGAGTGATTTTCTGGAGACCGTGGAAGAAGATTTATGGACCTGAATATTGCACTCCTTTCATGTATTCTTACTATTTTCTCTTTTTTTTTTTTTTTTTATAACTAATGATAATGGGAGAGAAATAAATGCCCCGTTTTGTAGATCTTGTAATGTGAAAGGATAAGATTGCAACAAAAGATATTCATGTACACAATTACTTTTAGTTGTTGAAATATTTTCTGTGTCTGAGAGAAAGAAGTTCATAAGTCATTGTTGTCTTGCTTTGTGTGGTAGGGAGAGTCGTGTGGGAAAGATGCTATATGACTGCCTTATTCTGTGACTGTATCATAATGCAAGTATGCAGTACAACAAATTAAGGTAACAAAGTTCAACTAGAGGGATCTACTGTTGGATTTGGAATCCTCCATCTTATATTCTTCATATGCTTTGGAGAAGACACATGTTTGACAATATTAGTCCTTTTAATGCTGTTCAGGTACACGGCAGCAGCATATCCCATGTATCTATGATGCTTTACATTTCTTGATACCATTAGTGTCCACAGTTTATAGTAAATATAAAAAAGGCATGATTTCACAGGCAAATTGAACATACTCTTTCATGACCATGGTTTGTCTGTGACTGCATAATATTTTTTAACAATTTTATCCCTGTGAGACCAATACTAAAAGAAACTACATCCCTCAGTTCAGGAGAGTGTAATTTTGCTTTGTGGTTCTGCAGAATTCTGCTAGATGCTGAGAGTGATAACAAAACAGCCTCAGAGTAGCATTTGTCTGAGTTCGGGTTTAGCTCACCTAAGGATAACTCTCCAAAAGTCAGGCATCTAGCTAAATGAACTGTTGGGTCTCCCTGTATTGCCAAGGGAAAGTTGAATATCCCCTAGAAATCAGGTCAATCACACCTGTCTTAAGAGGAGATGAATACTCTTCTGGAGGTTGTTCATTCTTTCCAGTTTCTGCAGATGGAGTCTAGTTGCCTAATCTGACTCTCAAGATTAAGCATCTGAAGTTAGGGATGCTAAATCTCTCTCTCTAGCCCAAATTGCACTGACTATATCCCCTGAATTCTTAGTGTCTAAATTTTGTGCTTTTTGCAGTATCATCATTTCAGGTATATTCTGTCTTGTTTCTTCTGCTGGTGAAACTGGAGATTTCCTCAAATCCCCATTTTTCTGTGCCTATGGAATGTACTTTTTATATCAGGACAGTTGACCGTGTGTCTTAATGCTTGTCCATGAGTACCTGTCTTTGTATAAATATATTTGAATCCTAAGAGGCTTTAATCATGTAATTATTTAAAATGAGAATGGTTTCAGGTTAGGTGTAGTCATGATGTGAAGGACTGTACTTCTTCAGTCATCTTCTTGTATTGACGGGAAAAGACCCTGTTATATGTTATAAATATTTATATCTCTAGATTGTCTCAGAGAAAACTTCTTGATTCCAAATTATCTTTAGAATGATGGGTCGTCTGGAGCTAATACCATACCACTGGAAGCAAGGCTTCGTGTCTCTAACATTGTGTGCACCTTCTTCTTTGGTGTTTTCTTTTTTGTTTTTGTTTGTTTGTTTGTTTGTTTGTTTTTTAAATTTCCAGGCTATCTAAATACAGCACATCACAAAACACTGTTTCTTGTGTGTTGGAGAGACTTTGCAGCTCTCTCCTGTGTGGTCCATGGGTTAAAAGCCAACCTGTTGGCATCATGCCATACTAGTATGAGTGATACTGCTTGGGCTAAATTTGTATCTTATAGATGAAATTGTTGACTAAATGCTAATTGATAAGTGAGTACAATTGTTACAAGGAAAAGGAGCAGGAAATATCAAATATCTCGGGTATGTAACACACTTCAAAGCGGTGCACACGGTCACCAGCCCCTGGAGACTGTGCCTGATGAAACTTCCCATTTAATGAGTGCTGCTGTAAGGTGTAAGACAAGATGCATTTCTTTTTATGGATAAGGTCGCTAATTTTGGTTACTAAGCTGAAAAAACTCTTGTACCTCTCAAAGAAAACTCATTTATGAGAGTTGTGCCTCAGTAAGGGTGAGCATCTGGTGTGGGATAGCACCAGACTGGGAAACAGATTTCTGATTCTATATTTACTACTGATTTGGTCACTTTTGTGACCTGTGGTGACATCTATCTGCGCTATAGTTTCTTCTTCTAGCATATTAATGTTTCTCTGGCTAACAAACCCACTGTAAGAGTTGGAGCTGTTGTAATCTAGAATGATTTGGTGGTTAGTAGTATAGAGTATTAAGAAGCTGCTCATAGTAAGAGAAGTATAAGTGAAATGTAACGTAGCTTCTAACAGAGAATGGTACCACTGTGGAGTAACTACTGAAGTCCATTGTATTTTCAGATTATTAGCAATAATTGCTATCAGCATTATGCCCTTTTCATCTAATTGCCTCTTCAAATACAGCAGTGTTCATAAAGCTTTTTTTCTTCTTCCACATAATGTTTTATAATTCAGGCATCTAATGATTCCCCAAGAGAAAGCACACCATATACAGATTGGTCCCATTAGCACAAGCCACGTAATAAGAAAATACTGTAGTCTGTTACACATCAATTTTCCATTGTTTCTTTCTTGCTTTTCTTACGGATTCCAAGCAGAAATTGATAGCATCAGGCAGTATATGAGAGTACACTAATCTGATTTGTCTCTCCCTGAATATTACTGGCTATATGCAGTCTGTCCTGCTTGAACACAATTAACAAATTATAGTTTTTATACTTACTTAAAAAATAATTTTTATATCCTCTCAGTGCTCACGTATAACACTAGAAAAAACAGGAATTCAGTATTATTTAGCTGTGTCTTTTTAAGGAAATTAAATTATTTCAGATAATCAAGAGATTTTCAGTATCAACAAGATTTGAAAAATAGAGCAGGTATCTTGAAATCCAGGGGATTAAATGCACTTCACCTGATTGCATTTATGTAACATATGCATGAATTCCTGATTTAGTCCCCTTTCTCAATTTCTTTGATTGTATACTTCTCCTTTTTCTTTTTTTTTCTCTTAAAAACCAGAAAAATACTTTGAATTTTGCTAGTTTAGAGAGCATAATTTTCAGAAATGTTCAGAGCAGTTTACTTCTATCTGAAATGGTTTGATTGATGCATTTTATTTTTTACTGTAGAGGGAGTTGACATTGACTAAGACCAAACACTGAATATTGAGGACATTTGCACATAAGAATGTGAGTGCAGTGGGGTGAAAAGAATGTTGCTTTTGTGTCGCAACCAATATTCAACAAGGACATAGAATTTTTGTATTTTCTTTTAAAACTGCAGAGTATCAAGTATGAGAATAAATGTTTGTCATGGCAAAACAGACATTCCTTTGTAGAACTTTTAAAAAGCCACAAAACCCATGCCAAAACAGAGATCAGAATGAGCCCTGCTGTACATGTTATTAATAGTAGCAGAACTCAAGGAGACATGAGAATCTGGAATATTTCAATGAAAAACCCACAGGTCAGAGTTTTCAACAAAACTTGATTAACAAGGTCATGCTGCTTTGGATGCTGCAATTACTTCGTCATCTTTGCAACCAGCCAGGGCTTTCATCTGGTTTGTAGGATGGGTTTGAGAGATGTTTGTTGGAGCTTTGGCTTTTTGATTGGATTGTTTGGTTTTTGCCTTCTCCTGTAGTGTAAACCCTGATGGCAAAGGTGAGAGGTCAGGACGACTCAGGACTACAGATACAGAGGATCTGCATGAGATACCGCATGAGGTTTTCTGTTTGAGACTGCGTTACAAATTTAAATGATGAGATTATGCTATTACCTACTTTTTTTACTGAGTAAAATATAAAATTGATGTGGAATGTGGCAGAACATATTTACTTGAGATCACTGATACTTAAATATGATTTCAGAGAGAGGCTAAATTTTATATAGCTGGCTGTGTGAAATTTTATATAGCTGCTGTTTATATATCACTGTGTGAAAGCCACACATGTGAAAAACCAGCAGAGTAAAGCCAAAAGGAATTGAATACTGATCAGCACAGTTGCATCGTGAATCAATCCATTTTTTTAGTGCTAAATCTGATAGTTTTGATAAGTATGTGATGGATAAAGCCAAAGTAATGTGTGAAAGCATATTCCTTGCACGTTTTTCAATTTTTTTACAGCTACTTTGCCCTGTTTCAGTTATAAACCTTTTCTTACTAAGGGAATTCATTATTAGGAGGAAGAAGGAACAATATTATGTGGAAAAAAAACAATGTGTTGAAGTGACTTCTCAGCATTGCATATTGATCAAAGCTTTCTAAATGCCAATGAGGTAGGACTTCTCCAGCCTTCAGTAACAGCTGATCCAGCTTAGTGGTGGTTATTTCTAGACAGAAAAGAAATAGTTGGAATTAGTACTCTTTTCTATTAATTGAGCTTATCAGTTTTTTTCAAGCACATCTTTAGGATGGGGGCGTGAGAGGTGTGAGTGTGCGGGACTGTTGATTTCCCAGTGACTGCAAATTCTTTAATGTATTCCTATAGTTCATTATATGCCTGAAGAAAACAACAGGAATTTGTAAATGCTTACTGAGAAAAAAACTGTATAAATAAGTTGAAATCCTTTAAATTGATCTGTGTTAAAGATATGCTGAAGCATATATATCTATATATATGTATATAAACTGACATGAGGTAGTATTTTTGTTTCTTCTAAAGTATCAGCTGCCTATTTAAAGTACTAGGTAAATACAGAAATCTAGCTTTTAGTTATGAAAGTTAATGTACAGAAAAATCAATGGAAGAGGTGGAATGGCTGTCTTTAAAGGCTCAATTATATAAAGTAGTGCCTCATAGCTAAAACAAGTTGAGAGTGATCTCCGTGTGTAAATGACTCAAAATGTTCTTTCGTGTACCCACAGAAATATTTATTTGCCTTTTAAACTATTGACCAGCCAAAATGAACTGCTGACAGATTGTTTTATCATTTTGCTATTGTTGCTACATGCAATTAAAAGCATAAAAAGTTCACTGCCAGGAAGCACACCACTAGCCATCTTCAAAAAAGACAGAAAGCGTGTAAGAAACACAGAATTTATTAAAATAAGAAAGACGAACTAGACTAGAGAGAATTTTCCAGGAATTTTCATTTTTGTATTCATTGAACTTAGATGAAAGGAAAATTATAGTAAATATGTTCTTACCTTTCCCCTTGAAGTTACTTTTCACTTAAAAATATGTATTTATTATGTGTTTCTCTCTGGTTACACCTGTATAAATCTGTAGATATGTTTCAATCGTTACACAGCGAAATGTATAAATGATTTCATGTGACCGTGAGTCCCAGCCTAAGCACCAGAAGCATGTGTCTTCTATGCCACATAGATATGTTCCTAGTTGAGTTAACTCCCAGAACAGAGTGGTGGGTTGCAAACACTAGAATTTCTCATATCTGTTACCAATAGTAATCTTAGTCTTGTTTTACTATCGTAGCACTTGTGACCCAGGTGGCTACAGAGTGGGAGTACTGTGGAAAGAATAGCAATAGTGATCAGTGTAACATAGACTAAAATCTGCTGCTGTGGGAGACAAGGCAATAAAGGAAAGTGGAGGTTCAAACCCATGCTGTAATTCTTTATTCATTGTGTCTTTCGTAAGATGGATTTGGAGCAAACTTGGTCTCAAAATTGTAACTTGCAAGAGGCCAACTGCAATAGACAAATGGAAAATAAGTCTAGAGAGGAGCTTTTCAGAATAAGGACTGCCAGTGCTAGAGAATTGTCTCTACTCAAAACCTAACAGTGCTTCACTCATTCTTCCTTCATTGCTTGTACGTTTTAGATGGAAGATACACTCTCACTGTGACTGATGGAAAGTGCAAAGGTCTCAGGATGGAGGCATTGTCCTAAGGACTGTGCTTCACAGATTATACCCCACAGAGCTTTTGAGATACCATCTCAGACAGCACCTGTTTTTCAGAAGTTCCTTAGCAATCCAGCTTTTTGAACTGAAACTCCCTTTAAGGTATCTTAAGTCACGTTTTAGTCTCTTAAAAATGTTGATTCCTATATATTCCAGATATTTAAAAGCAGTGCTGTTGTGGGAAGTGTTAAAATACCTGATTTTATAGATGCAGGTTATAATTGATGCTAGATACACACACAGGAATTGAGTCATTTCTTTAATCAACAGCTCACAGCCCCTTTACAGTGGATAATTAATGTCACTTGCTGAGTGAGAGTCGAGGTAGGGTAACCAGTGCTCTAGGTGAGAAGTGCGTTGTGGAGAAAATCCACAGTGCACAAACAAGTATCATTCACACAGCGCACATCATGCCCTGGAGATGTTCTTGCCAGTGTAAAAGCAACTTTACAAAACCGAACATGTTTACAAAGTAAATTGAATTTGTTACAGCTGTATATATTTAATACACCCACTACAGAAAAGATAGTAATTTCTATTGTTTTGATGTTTTTTTGAGATGAACTTCCAAAACATTCTTGTTTTCATTCAAGATCCTCTATACCAGTGATCGCTTGTATGCTAGCCCAACTAGATATGTTACTCTAAATATTTTCCTCTGTTATTGCCTGGTTGCTCATGTTCTTTCTCCCCTCTGGAAGAACCTATTGCATTATTTCTTCCTGTTTATGCCACCAGGAAAAGCAGTTAAGAAAATTAATATTAGTGTCATATCGCAGACAGTAGGACAAAGATTTGCCATAGACAGGCTTGTCTGTAGTCACACCTACTTGACTTTGACACTGTATGCACATTTTCTCATTAAAATCTCAGACCATCATGCATTTTGCATAAATTTATTTAAGGCTAGAGGAATATAAAGTGACTCAGGTTTTCTCAGTGCACTGAATACTTATGAAACTTTTTTCTACAGATATTCACTGAATTTTCACATTAACATGTGGGACTTTGTACGTTTCAGTTAAAGGATTAGCTACTTCTGCCCTTCCTCATGATACATGGTATGATCGTCCCCTCTATTTCAACTGCACTATTTTGTACAGTGAGAACATTTCAGTTAAAAAAGCAGGTTATCTAGTACCAGGTATTTCTCCCTTTCCACTTGTCCAAAAAAGAGAATTTAGTAATCTGGCAATGCCATGTTCAACCATACACAGCTGAACTGGTCACATAAATTCTCAATCCTTTTTTTCATCTTTCAATATATATATTTTCCATATCAAGGCCTTAAGTTGTAGAAGCTGATTTGGGGAATCAGTAATATATACACTTAATTCACAGTTTCCCCAATCACGAGATTTTGTTTTCCTTTCGTTAAAAGTAATTGTAAGAAATACAGAGCATATACCTTCATTTTATGATTAAAAGTTATATTTTCAATATTGAATTAAAAATGCTAAATGAGAATTAATTCTGTTGTTCAATGGACAGCCTCTAGGCAAAGATGAACATTTTTGAAACATTCTTTGCATTTCCACTTAGAAATACATTGCCAGAATTTCTAAGTGAGGTTTTCAAAATGATTTTCTCTCTCATTATTTGTGTAATTATCAAAGCTCAAAGCTTTAATCTTGGTGCTTTATTTGTCCTGCACTGCAGCTACATGTGGATTTACTAACAGTAGGGTTCATTAATGCTGGGTTTCTGATATCTATTCCTTTCCTTTCATCATTAATAGGATAGGATTTTAACTCATAAGGATAATGTTGATGGATATAATGAATGGCTTAATCAGTGACTTCATCTTTTCATCAGTGAGGTAGCCCAGTGCCTTGCTGTTAATGCTAATGAAGTTGCCAGTGAATCTAGAGAAAAAACATGAACTGCAATAATTTAACAAGTAGAACTGAATTTGGATTTTAATTCACAACATTGGTGACTGTAACAACTTACCAGATGCAGGAAATGCTCTTGTTAGACTTTGCAGGATATCACTTCTAGAGTTGTGAATGAAGAGTATGTTTCCATGGATGTTTTGCATACCTATAAAAGACGATACCAACTTTCTCCTAAGCAAGTAAAAAAAATACCAAAAGAATATAATGAAAAACAGTGATGATTCAGTTCATGATTTGTTTCAGCTGATTGTTAAGGTTTCTACTGTTGGGGACACTTAAAAAAATTGGCGATCTGTATTTCAGGAGGTGTTCTAATACCTTTAAGTAAATCGATGTTCTTATTGCTACTTTGGGCATGCAGAAGATAAATAGTGGGATTTCAGAAAATCTCAGATCAAGTCAACTTTAAAAATACAGTAGAACTGAGTCATCTTGGTTCTGTGTATGCTGCTGAGAAGGTACTCCGCCATCCTCTCAGATGGAGTATTCCAATTGTATCCCAATGACAAAGCCAATTTCATTCACTGATCATCCTCCCTGTCTGTCTGACCTTGTTTTCTGCCAAATGGAACAAGATCCTGAGTGGTTCACATCACTTCCTTGCCCATTTGCCATGCGGCATAGGCACACCTATTGTATCCCTGTGGCCACCACCAACGGCTTATAGGCGGTATTGTAGCTATTCACAGAGAGTAGGTAAAAGATGCTAATAAGTGGGATTTAAACTCTGTGCAGAAATAAGAAAATAAGGGTATTTCAGTTTTCCAACAGTATTGCTTGGGCTGGGTTAGGATTTTTGGAATGAGTCAGAGTTCTCGAAGCAGCACTGGTAACTGAGAAAGCAGCGCTTCTCAGTCTAAGGGGAAAAAAAGGATCTAAATGTGACTAGAGGAGCTGTCTAGCAAATGTAACATAAATTATGACCCAAATGTTTGTTACTACATATTCCTTGTCACTTTCCACTTCAGAACAGGTGTTAGCCACAGTCTCCTGGCAAAATTGTATCTTTGCTAATTAAATTCTGCCCTGCTAAATTCCCCCTGAAATTTTAATTGGATTTTGTATTTCTCACTGTATGCCATAAATTGTTGTGTGAGGCTGCTTTGTACTATTAAATGGCTGTATTTAATTGGCGGGTGACATACTCCTTATCCTCTAATACAGTATCTTATAATTTGTGAAGTAATTTAAAATTTATTAATGCTGGTAGATACAATCTGTGAAATCTTCATCAGACAAAACTCATTCTTGGTTTTACCTAGTCTTCTCAAGTGATTTCATTTGGCTAACAACTGTATTAGAGAATTGTCTCAAGTTAATGTTCAGGTAAAACTGTAAAAGTGTTTCCTTCTTCAAAAAAAACCCCAAACCCCAACTTCATCCATACTGAGAACTGATTTAAAAAGACAGTATTGTATAAAGACAGATTATAAAATGAAGTAAACTGAAACATTGCGCTCATGAGGCAGACATATTTTGGAAGTATGCTACCAGAAATTTTTTTTCTCTCTGCTTTAGACCGTTCACAAATTAGCACTTCATAACACACTAGGAATTAATTTGCATATACCTTAAATATATTCTTGGACTGGATTTAGGTAATAATAGAGCCATAAACACTGTATAGTCTACCAAAGTTGAAGTTAAGGCAGACAGCTTGAAAGCAAAATTGGTTCCCCTTGTTTTTTTTTCTAATATGCTTCTAATTAATTTTCCTTTTTACGAAGGCCCTTTCTTTGTTGTGATACTCTTTTTTTTTTTTTTTTTTTGGTTGTCTTTTCAAATTTGGTTTGATTTTTGCCTTCCTGTAATTTAAGTGCTAAAATAATTCTAGTCTTTCTAAACTGGAACTGATTTTCCCTTGATAATGCCATTTTTCATATGATTGAGTTTCTAATGCTGGCTAGTGTTGCCACGATGGTAAAAGCAACTGAAAAGAGGTACCCAGCGTTAGCTGCTGACATTCTTTTTGATCACCTTTCTGGGATGAAAAATGACTATTCGTGGATCCTCAACAGGTGTAAACTCTCATGACTCTGTTGACAATGAACACTGTCTGAGCATCTGCCAATGTATCACCATCTTTTCTCAGGAAAAAAAAAAGTCTTAACTGTGGTTTCTGAGTTACCAATGACCATAATGATATATGGTAACTGCAGAACACAGGTGAGGTAAGTGCAGCTTCTGATATATCTGCTCATGGTAGAACAGCACACACTTGAAAGGTGATTCTCAACAAAGTCAGTGAAAATTCCTTTTCAAGGAAGGTATCATTCTGGAATTTGCAGTTCAGATACAAGTCCTCAGGAATTTTGCCATTATCATGTACTACCAATATGATGGTTTGGTGAGTTACTTTTTTTCATTTTTTTTTTACTGATGTTCATTGTTATTTGTATGGGATCTTTCTTGATATACTTGATATTCAAGTTATATAGAGAATGTCTGTAGCTAGGTGTATGTTTATATGCATTAGAGCACGTATTCGTACTCTGCTATTTAGAGTGGTTAAACATTTCAAAATCTGATATTTAAAAAGAAATTTAGCATATTCTTATGTATGTTTTCAGAAAAAAAATCTTTTTTTCCCTGTATTCAGCTGTTTTTTAATGGATTGCTTGCTAGTTTGCCAGTAGGCTCTTTAAGTGTTGATATTATGTTAATTCCATATCGTCAACTACAGAAAATGTTAACGATATAGTGCTATTTTCCTTATTTAATGATGCGTCAAATAGTTATAATGAACAGGGTCATGAATACATTTGGGTTAGTGAAGAGGACAACAGTTTGATCAGTGCACCATAGATTTTTGTTTTATTTATTATAATTAAGCTGGCAGGCAGCCTCATATGTATATGATTTCATCCAAAACAAACAAACAGAAAACTTGGAAGGAAAGTTATGGTTAAATTACTGTCCACTTAGCATTTGATATTATTAGGCCCTTCCCCCCGACTTTGTCCTGGTAAGTGTTCTACAGGTATTGATCTATTTTATAATTGTGGTTCTGATATTGGAAGGGTTTTTTTTATCAGTGATCTCCAGCTATGGGTACAGTAAGGTTGCAGGAAGAATTTGGGATGTGCACAAGGAGGTGCAGACATTGAGCATATAGCTAAATCTCAGTGGTGCATCCTTGCGGAGAGCTACTCATCATCATCCTGCCCCTGGGCTTCTGGTATTTACAATGCTTGTGACCACAGGAATATGGGTGCTTTGTGTTTTCTGGGATTGGGGATGATCCTCTCCTCTATGTTCACGTGCATTTATGTTTATGTTACTTACTAGTATAGTGTTTACTGTTAATGGCCAGATGGTTCCATCAAAATGAAGAGTCTAGCCTGTGCGGTTCTCCAATAAGGGCTGGTTCACTTCAGCCCTTTTAGTTGTGTGTTTTTGCATGTACCTTTACTGACAATTTTTAAACAGCACTACGTTGTTATGGGTTTGCAGACCTGGATGGTTTTTGATTACCTTGAAGAAAAAGTGTCCTATTTCTTCCCCTTTGCCTCAGCAACATTTTTTGTTTCAATAACTCTTACTACTTTACAAAGCAAGAATCAGACTAAGTCTGTGTTTCTGTATGAGTGCTTGGTACAGGGAAGGTAATAAAGTATTTCTTGGCCATTTCACCACTGTATACACAAGTTGGATGTAATTACAGACCTTGTGCCCAGGAAAGCATTGGATTTGTGGCCTTTCGACTCATCTAACAGCTCCACGAGATGTTCCAGGTCAAAGTGGCTGTTAAAAGCCACTTGGGAAAGTTCAGCTCTTCAGTGTTCCCACTTCTAACTTGTGACAAAATTACACAATAAAACTCAAATGAGAGAGATCAGTATCTTCAACTCAGTGCCTTCCAAATATACGTATTGTGTATTCCCATTTATTTTTTGCCACAGAAGAGGCCTTTTATTCTAAGCTTTGGACAAATGGTTACCTGATACAATGTTAGTAATAAAATATTTCCAAAAAATACTGTTGCGTATATGTACTTGTAACATAAACAGACTGCAGCAGTAATTCAAATATTATGCAAAGTTGGGAGCACCACAGATAGGACAATGGCTTAATGAATATATTGACAAAGTGGCTGTTAGATACTTGTGACACTGATGTGCTCCTGAGCTATAACAACCTCCTGGAGACCAAGGATGCTACAGGGCAAGGGAGGAAGCCAATTTTCATGTTTATGGTAGCAGGGCTCACTGTACTTTCAGCTTCTTGCTTCTACACAGAAGCAATGTGTTCCCTGCAAATAATAATTTTCTGATTCATGAATCCCACAGACACATACAGGATAACGCTCTAAAGGAAGAACAAAGTTAGAAAATAGGACTATAAATGTAGACACTGACACATGTGATGTACATAAGCCTTGGGTTGTAAGGATATGCAAGGAATGTCACTGTACAGGGAAAAAGGCAGTTTAAATAGGGAACCCACAAGCAGAGGTATGGAATACTGTTGGTTCATGTGAAAATATTGTCAAAGTGTTTGATTTTTTTTTTTTGTGTAGTTTGGAACAGAATTTGAGTCATACTTCCTTCAAGAATAAAGCTGTGCAGTTTTTAGTGTCAGAAAATATAGTGATTATGAAGTACTAATAATAGCATTTTCCAGTGCTGCGTTGTGTATTATACATTACTGTATTATTCATGTGTTTTTCTCACAGTTTTCCTGAAGAAGGGTATTTATTTCAAAGGCACGAGAGAGGTGCAGTCCACATGGGGCTCTCAGCATAAAGATGTAGTGGTTTAACTTTTGTATTTGAGGCTGATTCCCTTTTATGTATGTTAAAATATTGTACTGGATTCTTTTTAATGAACATTTACATGCAGATATCCTGCTTTTTCAGCCCAAGAGGCAACCTTATGTAATACATATTTGCATATTGACACAGTTACAATACTAGAGCTGGAGAAAAACAGAATAAAAGTCATCAGAGTGTGTTAAAATCTACTTGCAGGGAAAAGTTCCTTTAAGTGTTGGCGTTATCTTGTCTCAGCCACATCTACTTCAAGAAATAGCCATAGCCTCGGGCAATGCCTGCAGTCGCTACTCAGAAGAAAAGTGAGTGTTAGAAAAGTTATAGACAATTTTGTTAACTTAAAAACTTCTTAAATGTGAAATGCAGTGATAAAGTCTTCTTGGTATAGTACCTGGGAATGTCAATGCAAACCAGAGAGGAATACAACATACCAACCAAAACCAGATATTACCTATAGAGCAGCATTTATCATGGCTTTGTGGTACATAAAAGCCAAAATGTTAAAATGGACTAGAGTAAGTGAACTCTTCTAATGAGGAAAATGTGAAAGGAGGTTGCTTCTGCCATGGATTTCACAGAAGGCAGCTGCTTAACGGTGTATTTGGGGTTCTTAAGGGTTACAGTCTTCTGTGCCAATTAAATCCAGAGAGCTGAAGTAAATTTCCTTTTCCTTCTTTGGCCTTGTCCCATCTCCTCCTAAAACACTTCTGCTTACTGGTACCTTGTGCGTACCTATCCACAACAATTAGCATCTTGTTACCCGCCAAATAGCTTTTCTTTGTACACCATTTCTACAGCCTGGAGGATTGGGTGTCAAAAGAATTTATTCTCACCTCTTTTAGCATCCTAGGAAAGTAGCTGGGATACTGCCAACAAACCTGTGCTGTCTCTTCTGATATAGGTGTCACAACGGAGTTTCCTACAGAAAAGTCCTCTGAGCCTTGAGTCACACAGCTCCCACTGAAATATTTTGAGAAGGCAGCAAGGTGGTTTCTGATACCAACTGGGCTGTGTGAAGGACGTCTGGGAATGTTACAGGTCTATTGCAATTTTGAGGAAATATTGATGTAGTTCTAACAAGATCAAGGTCTATAATTAACATTCCTATAAACTTCATTCACGTGGTACTGTATAAATAGTTCTCCACAGCAAAGGTACATGTAATTATCCTTGAAAAAGCTCTTAGAAGACAGAAGACTTATCCACATAGGAAATTATATTAAGAATATGTTCGCAAGTCTATATATATGGATGACCTTAGAAAGTGTATTCATTTATAACTTACTAATAAAAGAATATTAATTTTTGCAAGCTCAGTTGTGGCCGAAACCAACCTTAATTCTGCATGTGTAAATTCATGTATTTTTTAATGTTCTAATGATATCTAGCTCTTATTAATTAATTTTTTTAGTATATTGTTAGACAGTCAATGGGAACAATGTTTCTATTCTTTCATAAGTAGAACTTTACTTAGAAGTGGAAGTCTTTTAGATACTATGATGTCCTGAATACTGGAGGTAAGGACAGCATAATATTCCAGAACATTGCCTTACACAGCGTTGCAAACTAACATATCTTAATGAATAAATATGGCACAGGCATCAGCCAGCAGGACTTTCTTCTACAAATTACATTTTTCTCCTTGTGGCCTTGGATTTTTAATACAGCTATGGAATAATTAAGCAGAGTGGAGTATTAATGTAGTTTTATAAATAATGTTAAGGCTGCCAGATGTTGTTCATTTTTCCTCTCTTTTTTTTTTAATGTACATCAGCATTCAAAGTGTAGGCATTCAAAGTGCGTTGTGGGGAGCTTAGGTATGTGAGACAAAACGTTGTAAGGTATTAAAAATTGAGCTTATGTAGGTGATGCTTTACTTGATTCATTTGTTTGGATATACCCCTCACTTCTATTTCCAATTTTGAAACCAACTGTTAAATCAGATAAAGGGGCAAAAGTCCAACATACATAGTTTTTCAATGAAGTTTTCTCTTATGTAAGAAAATTGGGAGATTTATTTACCCATTAGAAAACAATATTCAGTGTCTGATCCCCTTCATATTTCCAGAACATATATAATTGTTTTGGACACCAATTTTCTTCTGCATAAATGTCAAGTTAATGTAGCCAAAATTAGATAAATGTGTAGGGATCAGCTCAAAACATGAGGATGAGTACAGGTTGTAATGATGAAACTGATGGTAGGGTGCAAATGTAAGTATTTGTTTTTCCCACAAGACCTTTTTCCCTAACAAAGGCTGGGAGGAGAAAATAATGTGTCGTTTTCACCCACTTGTTGTGGATGTACATTTTACTATAAGAGTTCTGTATCTGGAAACAGGGCCTACTCAAGAGTAGAAGACAGTTGCTAGTAATTGTTTTCAGACATCAGAAACAGTCTTCAGTTTTATACAAAAAGTTGGGGTTTAGGGCATTTCCATCAGTCTTCAAAACTATCTTTTTGGAATACAGTTGAGCAATTCAGTATATGCTTGCATCAAAGTACAAAAAAAATGTTCCCTCTGCACCCAAGTTGGATCTTTAATATTATGCAAAAGGATAACAGTACTTTCAAATGGAATCATTACTTATACATATGCCTTATTTAAAAAACATAAGAGATTTCATTTTTGATTCTTTGTTTGATGAGACTACTCATACAAAATTTATTAAATTTTTAGCTATTTTGCAAGTATGTCCTTAATACAAGTATTTCCACAAATCTGCAAGTTGGTTACTGCCAAATTTGTTGAGATATGTACAAGTATGGCATAGGAGACTTGCTGAGTGAAGACTAAGCAGAGGCTGAAAAAGGCTGATTAGGTTCAAGATCATGCTTTGGCATGGTCTTGGTCTTCAAAATTGCTTTGGTTGTGGAAATTACTGTCAACAGAACAAGATGACCAAGATAATAGCAGAAGACCAGAATGATGGTATTTGCTGCCTCAGGTATTTGTGGCTTCCTTCCACTCATCCAAAACTGCTCTGATTGACTTCTCATGGGTCATTTGGCCCTCACCATGCTCAATCAGATTATCCAATTGTTATGGGTTCTTATGCAAAAAAATGTACTGTAGATCTTTTAGAAGTTTTATGCAGTTGATTTTTTTTTTTTATACTATACATGTTTAATTATTCAGTTTCTTAGGAAGTAAGTTAACAGAACACTGCAGAAATCCACTGGAAGTATCACAGTCAAAGAGAGCTCTTCTCCACCTGTTTATTTATGGAATTTATATAGTGATCCAATTAACATTTAAGAGATGAATAATTCATTTACTGAATTTTGTTCAGGTGAAGATTTTTTAGCCCTGTATATTAAATATGTGCACTTAATTATCGTCCTTTTTACACTGGAGGTTTTGGGGTATGGTAGAAAGATCAAGTAGGTCTTGAGTAGTCTCTCGGTATTCTGAGTTAGTCCTTCAGTGTGTATACCGCAGTTCAGCTTCCTGGGAGATGTGCTTAATTTCTCATTAAGGTTAAATCTTGTAAGCTGGGTGAAACAAACGTTTTTCTGTAAGCAATTTTCGATGCCAAAGCATGATATTGAAGATATTTATTCTTTTTATTTAACTTTGACTTGATTTCATTGACTTAAGCGTGGAAGAAAATAGTTATGAATGATGCAGTAACATTTTCTTAAGTCTTGAAACATAGCAAATACTTTATATTTTCACTTTGTAGATTACTGAAAAAAAGTCCGTTGTCTGCTCACCTGATTGCACTTGTCTTTTCAAAATGGTTATTTCACTTGAGTTCTGTTCATTTTGTGATTTAGTGGCATTGAAATAGATCGCTTAAGAATTGATGTATTCATTTTATCGTACTTGCATCAGCTACAGTTCACATTTAACCAGCAATTTGTTATTTCTGCCTAAATGTTGCTTTCCTCAGCAACAATTGATATCATCCTCATGGTTATATATTGCAATTTCCTACTGTGTCTTTGAAGATCTACTCTTATGAGAAGTGAAAGTAAATTTCTTGGTCCTTCTGTATAGCTGATAATCAAACTGAGCTTCAAGAAAATAGACCATTATCCTGGGCTTCTCAATATTCAGCTTCCCAGTATTCTACCATACTCTACTTTTAATTATGAATTAAACTAATCTTCCCCCCCCCGCCCCTGATTAAAAAGTCTCTTACATATAAGACAGATTTGTCATTTAATATAGTTACCTGTGTGTTCAGGAAGTCCTTTTTTGTTAATAGGGAATTAATAAACTTTACTGCAGAATTGTAATGTACACTAATCTGCTTTTTGAAATTTATAGATCAAGGGATGTTTTTCTTTATAATTTTACTATTAGTGGAAGTGAGAAAGAAGTATGTTAAGCGCTATCCTGTCTAGTGGGAGGTGTCCCTGCCCATGGCAGGGGGTTGGAACTAGATGATCTTTAAGGTCCCTTCCAACCTGAACCATTCTGTGATTCTATGATCTTTATAGCAGCAACAGTCACCACCCATGTTTTCTTCACATAACATTTTCTTAATGTCAACCATGCTAAACTAAAATCCTATTCTATAAGTTACCAGGCTTACCATAAGTAAAAAATCAGGCTTGAAGTGCCTACATGAAAATTAAACTTGGTTCTGCTAACTCCGTGAAAAGCCCACTCTGAGCCCTGGAATCAATTTTGTAATTTCACTTGTCCATCAAAACACCTTTCTCTTTTTTTTTTTTTTTTTTTTTTTTTTTGTTGTTGTTTAATAGCTGTATACTGTCCTACAGTAATTCTGGAGTCATATTTCCTTCTTCCCTTCTTTCTTGTTCCCACTCCACTCTCTCCAGTAAGGAACTAGTTGTACAACTTGAAGATAATGTTTTTTTGAGAATGTTACCAATTTAATCTAAAAATCAATTGAATTTCACTGTAGTCAGAAAATTTTATATCCTCTTTTGTATCCAAGTCCTCAAAGCTTTAGGGGAGGAAAGTCTTTGAAGTGAAATGCAAAAAGAATTTTGGTATTCTTTTATGCAGAATTTTGGGGGAGTGAGAAAGACAAGCGAGAAACAAGTACGATGTGCTTTTTCCAGTTTCTCTGATGCCAAATGTGTTCAGCAGTACACAAACTCTGACTTTCATTCTCCCCTACAAGTCACTAGCTTGGTAGTCTTTTCCTCCCTATGAGTCCACGGATTTTTGTATATTGTAAAGTAATTCTGTGGGATTTTTTTGTTGTGTTTTTCAAAAATACAGTGTGTATAATGTAACTATGTAACACAATGTATATGCTATTCTTCTTGTAAATGATTCCTTTATAATAGTATTTAATTCCAGAACCTGCTGTAACCTGAGTTCTTATGTGTTTTGTACTGGTGAGCAAAAGACAAATACCTCAGGTGATCAGAAAGACTGTGTAATTCCAGCTTTCACTGAGCCTCCAGACAGTGCAGCAAAAATCTGGTTGAAATTGTGCTTCATTGTACTTCAGTGCTGATAATGTCCAGAATGGCCGATAAAAGATGGAACTAGAGGGACGCTTTTTTGGATAAGCTTGAGCAGACAGGTTTAGGATTAAGACAGTTTCCAGCAGGACCCTTTGGTCCCATTGTTAATGCTGAAGTAGTTCTCCTTAGCTTGGCCGTGATGTAGTGCCCAACGCTGTTCCAGCCACGCTCAGACAATTTGCTAATGGTTCAGAGCAAAGTGGGGCTAACGCGTGGCCTCAGAATCCTCTCTATGTTTTAGCCACATTTTCACTGCTTTGCATGTTTATGTCTTTTTTTTTTTTTTTCCCCACAAATCAACAAATGTCTTATCTTTAGTCTCCAGGTGCTACCACAGCATTAGTAATACGGACCACTTGAATTCCTACATCCTGTGGATGTGTATCTAAATATTAATCTAAAATATAGCCCAGCTGTCATGGACAAACAAAAGCATTGTGAGGCAGTGAATCCTACTGATAAATTCTGAGTTTTTTAGAAAAGTTGGCTTCTTTTTTTCCATTGTGTGTTGTTTCTGATAACTGTCTTGTGTCTAAATACTCTGATGCTCAGCCAGTAATGGTACACCTTCCATTTTAGGTTGTATGTATATAAAGAATTTCCAAACTTTGACTTCTCTTAAATAGACTGGGAAACAAATAGGCATTTTTGTAGTTTCTGTATGAAGAAGTTTTTGTTATGTTCTACTAGTTGTTTATTTTTCTTCTACAGTGCTTCATCCTCTGTCACACCTTGAACTAAAGGCAATGATAAACTCCCTGACGGTGTTAATGGGAGTTGAGAATGCTTTGCTTCTCCCAGGATTGGTGCCATATTGCCAGGACGATGTATTGATTTGGTTGACTGCTGGTGTGTGATGCATGACAGAAATGAGAAATTGAACTTTCTGAATGTGAAGCAAATCGTGCTGCTGATGATATATAAATGATTTAAGAAAAAGCAATCAATCAGATTCTCTGCTCTGGTAGCAGTGCTACATACAATTCAATATATAGTAAAACAACAGTTCTTTTACAATCTAAATCAAATAGTGTTTTGTGCTAAACTCAGATTCTTGCAAAAATGACTTGCAGCATTTTTGGGTTTAGTATGCTTTACTTTCTACATTACTGACATGTGAGCTGGTAATTTAGAAATATTGCGCTGACATTCGTTAATTCTGCCTTTTTCTTGTCAAGAGCCATAGATTATTCTTTCTAGACTGCTTATTACTATTTTAAATTGGTTGGTCTTTAAATAATTTTAACTTGTAAGTAGAGTTGTTTTGAGTCCCAAATACCTGCAGATGCAGTTTATTATAGCCACAGGTAATTGGACTTAATTATCTGTAAAACATCCACTAGAGACATGAATAGGCCCATTCTCTCTTTTGGCAGATGTTTTGCAGATATTAGACTTATATCCAATTATCTTTGGGTACTTTAGCAGTACACAATAGCATTCATTTGCAGATGACTATAATTTTCTTTCTCTCCTTCTCCATGTTATGAAATGAATGGGGTAATTTATCCTTCTTGGAAAGGGAGAGAAGTATTGTAATGAAAGCTTGAAGAGATTTCCTGAAATTCTTCTTATCGATACCTACTAACAAGTCTTGTCATTCAGTGTCAAAGTCTCAGCTTAGCATTTCCCCAGCGTACGTACCTTAAGCAGCAGGGAGTTCTGCACAGTCTCCCCAAAGCAAGCCCCAAGCTGCGTATTTTGGAATCTTCGGTTTGAACTTTTGGGTGAGATTTTTCAAAGGAGTTCAGCTCTCCTCAAGAAGTAGTTGTCAATATTTGCTTAGTATTAAGGCTGTAAGAATACAAGGAGAAGCTTAACCACATCTTCCTGGCAGGGGGGGAATGCTGGTGCATTTGGCAGTCTGCTGAAACGTAAACCCTGGAGTTCTTTCCTGCGTGAGCCCTGGTATGATTAGACAGTTCAAGGCCAAACGACGTATAGGCAAATGGGCAGAAACTATGTTCTACTAACAGATGGTCTAAAATATAAAGTGAAACGAAGAGCCATTTGAGCTTTTTGTAAACAGATTTTCTGATACATAAAAATTTGGGGGTTTTTCTTGCTGTAATTTATTTTAGCATTTATTTTGTCAGAAAGAGAAATAAAAGGTTGATTTATTAGTTACAATGAAGTTTAACAGTTAAATTACCTCAAAATTAAATAAATTACTTTGGTTAATCCCAGCAAGTTCAGTAAATGGTATTAGAATCTGGAGCTTGCTGTTGGAGGGCAGGGTAGATTTGAGAGAGAATATCAGCAAAACTCAGCAGTATCACAAAGTAAGAGTGAACCCTCACAGCAAGGTATGTAATATTATTCTTTCTAAACTCTCTAAGGTTTTTTTTATATTTTTCGTAGCATATAGTTGCTTTTACATCTCAGTATCAGCCAATTTGTTCATTTTCCTTTATTTTATATTAGATTTTATTTTCTTTTTCTCTCTGAAAGCCTAGAGTGAGACTTGCCAAATATGAAGTAGTGATAGACAAGGAAACAGAAGTAAGCTGTCTGCCTTTTTTCTGAAGATAGACTTGTGACCAGAAAAGTAAAAGATATCATGACGACCTGATGAATTTCAGGTCTGCAGAATCTGCACGTATTCCTTATACCATGTAACCCTGGGAAAAATGACCAAAGAAGTTACTGCACTGAATGAAGGATTTGTGTTTCACACAAATACTGAAACAAATGTGTTCCCTTTAAATGGCTTATTAAAGTGGGCCTGTCTTGCCATAAACACAGTCATTAATGACCTCCATCCATGTACCATTGATCTTCCTGGGAAAGAACCTTTTAAAGCAAATGAAGCAGATCTAGCAGTACTTAGAATCCAGTATCCTGCAGAGAGTAGAAACAACTTGTCAACAGCTGGTGCCCCAATGCTAACAGTAATTTCCCTTCCTGTCAAACAACTGCTTCACTGGGAGAAGGTACACCAATAGGTGTGGTGGTCCTATGTACATCACAGAAAAGGCAGAGAGCCTTCTTTCCATGCAGTATTTGGGAACGTGACAACAGCCTTTGTTATTAGCGGATTCAGGTGGCAAATAACAATTTAAATACAGCTTTTACAGGTATCCGCTGGAGAACCAGAGGATGGGGCCAGGCGGGATGAGACATTCACACCCACAACCCAGGAGAGAGGAGAGGAGTTACCAAGGTGTAACATTAACGGTGTCAGAGCCAGAACTTAATATAAACTTTTACCACAAGAAGTAATGAACGTAAAAAAGCTAAATTAAAGATTACAATATGTTGTCAAAGTATTTCAAGTTGTATTACAGCTCAAGTCTGTTAGTTCAGAAACTATGGTAATCTTAATTACATGGCTAAGTACAAGTACTCCTCATTTCTTAAAATGTTCAATACTTAGAAGTGCCTCAGTATTTCAGGTCATTTTGCAAGAAAAGAAACTTCTAAAGTATTGTGCTTTTCCATTGTGTACCTTTTGCTATCTTTATACTGTAGAGGAACAAGGTTAATTGAAGAAATGAGTGATAGGGAGGGAGGCTTTCATATAATTAGGCAGTCTCAGAAAATCATAATTAAGCAGCAAAATACATTATTTCCTCACAGGAGCAAAACAATTCCAGTCTCCTAGGTAAGTCTGTAATTTGACTCTTTTGAAATAATTTAACTGATACTATAGAACAATTCAAAATCAGTTGAACAGGCTGAACTAAGGATGCCTTGCTTAGTCGTTGGAAATTGTTGTTCTAAAACTATTCGTACGTCTAAATACAGCATCTTTTAGTCAACATGCAACAATTTTGGGCTGTAAATTTTGTCTGAGACAATTCTATGTGTGTTGCTAAATAGCTATGCAAAGTTGCAGTAAGCGAAAATCAAAGTTCAGTCACATGTTGATCTTCATGAAACAACTTCAAAGCTGATGAGTTCTGATGATTAAAAATGCAGATTTGAACATACTTTGTATCACAAAGTGAGTAAGAAGCATCAGTGTGATTGTGGAGTCACAGTTAATGCTTTGATTACAGAGGATAGGCCTTCTACTGACGGATCGCAGTAATCTTGGCTCCTTTTCAGGCCTCTCATGTTTTAGACTATCAACAATAACATATTAGAAATGCAAAGATTATGATATGTATGAGATTTTTTTTTTCTTTCACAAAAAACAGCGTAGAGGAATTTAGCTGATTTTTTTGATGGCACTGTCCAAGCCGAAGAGGGAAGCTGAATATTAGTGGGAATTAATTAGTCCAAAATATGTTCAGTTATTCCTTTGATGTGTCTCCTCTTGGTGAAACGAGAGAAGCTATGAGGGGAAACAAAGTAGTGGCCATTGATGTAAGCTATTTGTTGATGTGAATTTCAACTCTGTTTCTTAAGGGCTTCTGGATATGTCAAAAGCATATCATGTTCCCCAATGTAGAACATTTTCTCCCTTAACTGTTGAAGCTTAGAAGATACAAGCTTCTTTTTTCCTTTGGTTGATGTCACCAGCTAGAGTTAGTGAACTTTTGGATAAATTGAAAGATTGGGAAATTGAAAGATTAAGGAAGAAATTATTTCACAAAAAAAAAAATAAAAAAATCTATTCTCTCATCAGTTTTGCTGTCAATGTCAGCAACTTTGAAAGAAAAGCAGGTTCCATCTTGAATTCTTGATGTTGTTGAGCTATTTAAAACCTGTCCTATGTGAATGAGATGGCTCTGATTCCGGAAATTAGTTTTCCATTTTCTGCCCCAAAACTACTTTAGATTTTCTGCTAGCCCTGTGAAAAACAGAATGAGAGCTGCGTATACAAAAAAAATGGAATTGCTATCAATATGCTATAAGAATTTAACTACTAAAATACTTTAAAAATTGCTGTATGTTGGATAATTTTTTTTGGTTGTTTCAGTGTTTTTACAGATTATTGGATTCATATTTTCAAACTCACTTGCCTTCAGCTGTTGTTGTGCAACCTGGATTATACTTGGATTATCAAAAATTAATGATGTGTGGAAACAGTTTTATATCTGCATTATTCCTTGAAATTAAGTGCTATTTGAGCACTATAAAATGATGTTTAGTATGTAGTTTTTTTCCTTTTTCAGTGAGTGAGAATTTAAATCAAGGTCAAATATATATCATTTTATTTTGTCATCTTCCCAAAAGGTCATAGTCATTATTCTGTCTCAGAGTTGTTCTTTTTATTTTCAAAAACAAAAACATTTAAAAGGCTACAAACCTTCGTGAATATCTTATTTTGTGGCTTTGTAGCAGATTTATTTCTGGTGTTTACTGCTCAGCTCTGTATACCAACTCTGGACTTAGCTCAGCTGCCATTTGGCGAACCCAGATTCGTATTTCATGCATATGTTTTATGGCCATGGGAACATGTGCTGTCTTCTGGGGTTCTTTTTTGTGGGTGGTGGGATTTGGGATTTTTTTTGCTTGCTTTTTTTTTTTTCCCCCCATACAGGGTGATGGCTGTTGCATATGCTACACTTGCTTCTTACAAGGCCATCACAGAATGTGGCTGTCTTTTATTGCATTCAAGGCATTTTCAGAAAAAGAATGATGTTGGTTTTATAAGTAAAGTCTAAATGGGTTTGAACTAGAGTTAGTCCTTTTCGTCTGTAGTCAGATTATAAAGTACGTAGCATACCAAGCAAATATTACGAGATAACTGTACGCGGAACTTCTCTCTTACCTGTATTACTCTGTGTCCTCTTTCCTATGTTGATCGTGGTGCACAAGACAGAAAAGCATCTCTTCCAGGCCTCTCTTGGTGACGTGGTCATGTCTCTGTTAGCAGTGCTGATGTTTCAGCCTCAGCGCTGAAATTACAGCAAACGCACACTGTTTTATCCAGCCTTGGGATCAGAAGTTACCTTAAGCAGAATGTACAGTTACTATCTATATATGGGATGTATGTAGTCCTAATTTGGTTTTAAAGGTTTGCTTTTTAGTATGTTGACATAATATATCTTTAAAAAACCCAAAGATTAAAAACCACCGAGGATCGCTATTTGAAATTATATTTAGAATTACCTGTGTCTGTCTGTATGTTTATATCTATTATGTTATTAACGGTTTATTTTTAGAAATATATTTGAAGTTATTTTCTGAATGAATTCTCTGGACTGTTCTCTGTGATATGTCACTAGAGATGTGTATCTTAACTGTGTGCTCCTGTTTTTATAGATGGCTATACAACAGATGACATTGAATTTTACTGGCGTGGGGGTGATAACGCAGTCACAGGAGTGACAAAGATCGAACTGCCACAGTTCTCCATTGTAGACTACAAGCTTATCACCAAGAATGTTGTTTTCTCTACAGGTTTGTGGAGGGGAAGCTAGAAGGGGAATTCACTGGGAAGACTTTTAGAAATGGGTATATTCTCAACGTGCAGTTCAGGAGCTGAGCAAAAATTTTAGAAACAGGAATAAATTAGAGTGGCAACTGTGAATTTTGAACAGAACAGTTTTTATTAAAGGTTTCACAGTGTATAAGGCATCACTCTAACATATGAAGAGGATACAGTAGTCTGTCATGTTAAGGTTCAGTCAAATGAGCTGTATTTTCTGTTTTCCTATGAAAACTGATTAAGCCATTTGTACACCTCAGTGCCCTAGACCCAAAAAGAAGTAACCCAGCCTGTAGGAAGTTTACGAACCTTTCTCTCACTATTTCCAGATGTTCCTTGTGCCAAACTGTGGATGTATTAGACTAGTTATTTTGTCTTTGCTGTAAAACCTTTAAAATCCCTGTTCCACAGGATTTGTAGGTTAGCCTGTGCTAGCAAGCATATGACTTTCTGAAGACTGAAAAGATGCTTTGTGAGAAGGAGTAGAAAATAAGGTTGGATTTCATAAAATTAAAAAAAAAAAAACAAAACAAGAAACAAATAGAACATTTCAATGGCATATTAAATCACTCAAGTGATACAAGAGGTGGGTTGGGCTATTACTCTACTTGAGAAAGCTGCTAGGTACGTTGAAAAAAAATGAATCTTCAAACCTCACTTTCTAGAAATGGATAGAAATCATCTTTGGAGGGAGTGTAACAGGATTGTGCATCCCATATTCTTCAAAATCAAGCAGAAATGGGATTTGAATAGTGATCTCTTGGCACCCATTTCAACAAGTGTTTCATACACCAAAATATTTCTGGTGTCCAGTGACAAAAGACAAGTGTTGCATTGTTTGGAGAGAAGGTTAGAATAAGGGTTACACTGAAGTAAGCATACTGCAGCTTGTCAGGGAAGAAGTATTTCTGTGCTTTAGTGCTCTGAAATGTATTTTCGCTGTTGATTCTTGAATATTATGATTACCAGCAGATTTGCACTTAGAGCATCCTTGTACCCTTAGAATAAAAGATTATTTAATCCCAATTCTTGCTGGAAGTTCTGCATCTGATTATCCTGGATCTTTCAACTCTGTATGTACTCTGTGTTGCATAAAACAATAAAAGCAAAATGACAGAAAAATGTTTTCAGGCTTTATACAAGTAAATTGTGTCCATACCAAATATTCTCTTTTAGGTGCCTACCCAAGGCTGTCTCTCAGCTTTAAACTTAAGAGAAACATTGGTTACTTCATTCTGCAGACCTACATGCCTTCTATTCTGATCACTATCCTGTCCTGGGTTTCCTTCTGGATTAATTATGATGCTTCAGCTGCAAGAGTTGCTTTAGGTAGGCATTTTTACACATCTCATGCAGTGTGCATTAGCTGAATGCTTTTGCTTGCTTCTGGCTTAGTGGATAGTGCATGATTTGAAAAATAAATCTGTTAGATCTTTTTATGTCTGGCTTGTTAAGCTTTATATTATTTGAATTGGTATTTAAATCACCACAATTTAAATAAAAATTAAAGTGATTTCATGTCTGAATTAGCTAACTGTATAATCGTATCCAGAATTGGCCTAATTGTCTCAAGTTTTCTGTTGTTGTTTTACTGCTAGTTTTTCTCCAAAGAGAATGCATTTAGTTTACTTTTGCCCATGGCAGCCCAGAATACACAATCAGCACCATGTTATGGATTATAAATTGCTTTTTCTTTCAGGTATGAATTAAATAAAGCTTTATTAGGGTTGTGTAGCTAACTTCTCCTTAAGTTGGGGTTTTTTTCCTTACTGTTACCTTACATTCTAAACGCAAAACCATTTCCCTAATTAATCTCTAGAGTACTCTTATATCTCATTGCTAATCCCATGTGTGTTTGTTTATACTGTGTCCCTCATCAGAGGATCCAAGCATGTTACAAAAATAAATATAAGTATCTATTGCCAAATTTTGTATAATCAGACTGATTCCTGCCAGTACAATTCTTGTATAGATAAAATAAGTAAATCCCCATAAAAATACAATTGAGATTTGACACTTAAACTTTATAGGATACTGTCTGAGTCTTACCAGGCCTTTTTGTGTAGCATTTTCGCCTAAGAATTCAAGACTACATATATCCTGAAAATGCTGGAAGAAAGCAAGATAACAGTGACTCTAGGCTGGTAATTTGTAACTGAGACTCCTTAGAGAAGTTTACCATTTAGCTGGTTAAAAACATACTCACAGGATCCTACTACTGTTTGTTTGATTAACACAATTTATTACAGGTGGAATTTTCTTTGCTTTACACAAAAAGAAAGACAAGAAATATGGACATATTGGGGTTTTTCCATCAGGGAAAAAAAAATCTGGAATTTTTCATCTCTAGCATTTGGATATTATGAGCTATTATGCTAGAAAATAAAAATGAATTCAACCAATAGACTTGTTAATTCTTTTTTCCAGGCATCACAACTGTGCTCACAATGACAACAATTAACACCCATCTTCGAGAGACTCTTCCCAAAATTCCATATGTGAAAGCCATTGACATGTACCTCATGGGATGTTTTGTCTTCGTTTTCATGGCTTTGCTGGAGTATGCGTTGGTCAACTACATCTTCTTTGGCAGGGGACCTCAGCGTCAAAAGAAAGCGGCAGAAAAAGCTGCTAGTGCCAACAATGAGAAGTTGCGAATGGATGTCAATAAGGTAAACTGAAACGGGGATATATTTTTAGCATTGCCCCAGGAAGGCAGACTTTCACTTCTGCCAGACAGAGCTTTAAAATGTAATTTCTGTAGAAATGAGTGGAGTGGGATTATTATGATCTTGTCTGAGCTCTGCAGAGCAGTGTACTTACCCACCTCAGCAATGAATGCTGCCCTCTAGCCTGGAAAACTGAATGACTTGTTTCTAAAGCATGCGCTCAGTTAAGCTTTACTGTGAGATGTTTTCTCAGTCAGGAGGTAGAGTTAAATGTCTGATCTGTTTCCAAAGGAAAAAATCCAAAATGATGGCTGTAACTGATATTCTAGTAAGAGCTGTATGGAACATTGGAAATAAAGCCTAAATTTAACCTACTTTCATAAATCTTTCCAATGACCTGGATAAGAAATATTTGCTACAGAAGTGTTTAAAGCTTGAAAAGTTTGCATATTTTCAGTATAATTGCCCAGGATATTGTTGGGTAAATAAGAAACTGCTCAGAAATAAAACATCAACTTGCTGTGCACTTAATTTTGAATCTGAAAATGGTCCCCTGGGGATGGAGAATTGAGGCAGAAAGTACATTTGCCAAGATACGCACTTTTGGGAAAAGTATCCATTATGCTTAATGAAAATGGAGCACTTATCATAAAGCACTTGTCATTTTTCACTTTGACCATTTTGGATGAGTTTCACACAGTGGCAAATCTGGGCTGAATGCTAAAATGTACTCAGTGTGAAATGTATAAACTTTCACACACATGCAAATTGGAAAGTTAAATAAAGTTAATTTTTTTCTTTTTTTGGCATGAGAAGCTTTTTGAATTTGTAATTCAGCATGATACTCCAAGGCTGAAAAAATCAAAATCAGAATTTAAAATAAAAGCAAAATCAGAAGACAAACAAGTGATTATTCATGAAGTGGAAATATAAGTTTCATACAGCTCTAGTGGTGGAATTTCTCGTGTTTGTTTGGAACTTTTACACTACCACAGTGTGCCTGCAAACAGAACATTTTGTTCCACTTTTGCTGGAACAACAAAAACTTGTTGATAGCATAAACCAGTTAGTTTATAGGTTATAGTTTATAGTCGTTTAAGATGGAGGATTATATTGTCATGACTCAGATCTCACCCATTCATTAATTATTTTTTTTTCTTTTTAGTTTGAGAGAAACATGTTCTAATGAATGAAGGCAAATGCATAATGATGAAATTAATTTTGGCGTTATGATACCTTTTAGATCATTTTAAAGTTCACAAAGATTCTGCAAAATCCTTTTATATTGGTGATTTTTCAGCAATGTAAAAAAAAGTTGCAAGCTTTTATTTAATTTGTTAAGTTTATTTTTTAAAATCAGTTTGCCTTTAAACCAATCAAAGCTATTAACTAAGAAACCCTGTAGGTAATTTTATGAGACTAGGTCTGCATTTACTTGAAGTCTTTCCTCTAACATCAATGGAAACCTACGGTCCGTAGGTATCGGAGTGTCACCTCTAGCTGAGGTATATTTCTGTATACTGTTTCACTTGTGATACTTTCTATATACTTACTCATACAGTACATATTTCAGCCATGTAACAGAGCAGCCAAAGTGTCGTGGCAAATTCCTAATCATGAACTAGAATTTGAAAGCACTAACTAGTGTACTAGTCCAGTAAGCACAGAAAATTCATTCTCAGAACTTGCAGAAATTCACCAGCCTACAGAATTAATACAAAGTATACTGGGAACAACTTTATTTACATGTTCTTGCACTGAGCCTTTTGTTTAATATATCAGGCCAACAAGGTTCATAGTCTACGGCAGCTCTACTCTGGTACCCGGATACACTCTGATCTGATAATCAGGTTTGCAATCCCTTAAGCAATAGATAGAGAATCAAATAGGAGAGGATCAGACAAGAGTCGTTATCAGAGAATGCTGTCCTACTGCGCGTAGGCTGCTCTGGGGAGGAGGAAAGGAGATGACAGCTGTTCGCACTGTTTGACCAGCAGCAAGAAAACAGATTCATATTTAATGGACCTGAATATTTTATCTATGAAAGTGGGCCAAACATTATATAATTACTTTCATGTACAAGAACCAGAAATGGGTCTGAACTGCCAAATTCGGTTCAATGCAGGTTTCCATGAAAACCCAAGTATTTTAGAAATGGGACCAAAATGAACAGTCCACCTCTAAGATCTAACATTGAAGGACTAAGCTTATGAAGTATAAGTATTCTTTTGTGATATTACTAGATTCCTCTTATATCACTACGTGGAATACTATGAATTTATGTTTGTGACTTCAGATACTGTGTGAGAAAAGATTAATGCAGTGAGTGATAAACCTCAAAACATGAGGATGGAAACTTCTGTATACATCCATTACTGCATTTAGCATTGACATTGTAAAAAAAGGCACGTGAATAATTATTGGAACTGCAGCATCTTTGCTTATACATTATAGGCCAGCAAATCTGTAATAGATTTCTTCATATTCCAACACCAATTTTTGTAACAGCCTCTTACAATTTTTCTGAACAACAAAATGTGATGAGAGGAGAAGTGCTGAGTAGTCCTTTCATCCACAACTACTTGCAAAATCAAAGCAGAAGTTTAATACGTACTCCCTTTATGCTCTTGAATTCTCTGGTATGGAGAGATTCCAAGGCAGGCACAGACATTGGTAGTCTCTCTGTTTTGCCCAGTGTTATTCAGAAGATACTAGAGACTCTGCAAAACAGTACAGAAGCACAACAGAAGCTGTTCTTCCATGACTGTGCTATCTGCTGAATCCAATGTCATACCTTGGAGATTTGGTGACTCTAGAGGAGAATGTCCTGTTTTTCCATTTGAGTGCACACCATCAGGCTGGCTGCAGAGCTTCCCCTGGGCAATTCCAGATGAAAATGTGGCCATATCTTTCTTTAAATTTCATATTGTATTCATGTCATATGCTCAATGTGGTGGTTTTGTTTTGCTTTTTTAGAATAATAGAATAGTTAGGGTTGGAAAGGACCTTGAAAGTCCATCTAGTCCAACCCCCCTGCAATGAGCGGGAACACCTTCAACTAGATCAGGTTGCTCGGAGCCCCGTCCAAGCTGACCTTGAATGTTTTTGGGATGGGGCATCTACCATCTCTGTGGGCAACCTGTGCCGGTGCTTCACCACCCGCATCATAAAAAAAATTTCTTCCTTTCATCTAGTATGAATCATCACAGAACACCGTAACTTCATATACTCCCTCATTTTCCAAGATTATTAGCTCTGTTTGTAGTAAGGGAAAGGAAGAGAAGGGATTGGGCCTATATCTTGATTTGCTTCTTGAATTCTGAAACCTGAGTAATAAAATCATGGAGAAATTTGAAGAATGTAAAACTCAAGGAAGATTCAGACTCAATTACCAGCAGATATGGACATGCTTAATTTTCTTTGCAGTGATTTCAGGTTAAAATGGCTGTGTGTGTGGTCGTTCAACGCTTGAAGCTTCTTAGCATTTAGCAGTTTATTCCTTTAGTCTGTGTCATCAGATTTGCCTTTGTCAAGGTTAATCAGTGGTATTGTTGCTTACAGGTAATTCCTGGCTTTCTTCTTACTCGAGACATCCTTCGTTTATTGGAAGTAGCATTCCCATAATTTCCTCACCTCTCTTCTCAAGCCTATCATCTTATTTTACATTATTTCTTCAGTGCTTTTATTATCTTTAGAGTCTCAAATTTTTGAATCTCTTCTGTTCTGTATGGCAAAGTGCTGCAAGTGTATACATACGGATATGTAAACTGGGAGAGTTGTATTTCTGGTTGAAGACATAATATGTGTCATAAACTATGGTATAGATACTCTAATCCATTGTTATGCAATTTTATTCTGTGGACTTTTCTATTTTAAATAGGAATGTTGACTGTCACCAGCATCCTTTTGATCCTTTCTAGGTACATTTCATGCTATCTTTTCTTTAGGCTCAGGGCACTAATCTAGTATATTGTCTGTGCTTCTTCCAGATGACTAACAGATAAGTTAAAAAATGGGGCCAAATTCTAACCTTTGCCCTCACAATATCGTTCAGCTGACTGTCTTCCTGTGGGTAATTGTACATATATCTGGGACATATAATCTCTTCAGTTTCAAGATAATGTGTGAAAGGCTTTACTGAAATCCATAACTTTCATCTATTAGTTCTGTAATTACCTAAAAATGGCCTGTCAGGATTTGGTCTAGAAGCCTTTATGAGGCTTTTCTTCTTCTAATTGTAATTTTGGTTTCTGTTTCCTTTTGGGATAAGAAGGGGTAGGGGGAAGGAAATAAGCTACTGTGATATAACCTTCAAGTTTTCTCCTTTGCGAAGCCTGGCTTTGTCTTCAAGGAGATGATTAGCCTAACCAAGATCTCAGGGTAGAGCCTGGTACAACTGTGAGTAATTTCCGATGTAGACCCCCAGCCATTTTAATAGACTTAATTTCTATTATTGCAGTTCAAATAACGAGCTTCTTGGTGCTCTCTCAGTACTGATTTATTCCCCACAAGTTTCTTCCAGAATCCAGTAGCCAAGGTGTTTTTGATTAATTTTAAAATTTTCTCTTATATTGTTGTATCCAATAATTTTATCTTGGATGTTTCCATCTTGGAACTATGGCTTAGATGTGATTGTTGGTGCTGATCACTGTGATGTGTCCGATGCGTCTTGTAGTCTTTGTGTTGTTCAGGATTTGCAGTCTGATCACCTCCCAGGCTCTGGATTCAGTATATTTTCCTATGTTACTAAATTCCCAGTCAACCTGCTGCTTATGCTGTTACACCTTTTGGATTCATTGCTGTTTTTTCTGCAGTTGCTCGTCTCACTCATTTGATCCAGCCTACTACATACATTAATTGACTTCTCTGGAGGTGTAAGTAAGCTGAAAATGCTTTTCAATATCGATGATATCTGTGTATTTATTATTCTGAATAGATCAGAAAACCTGTTACAGCTATGTGGTAATCTAATGGAAACCAGAACTGTCACTGTAAAGACCATGGTAGATATACTGGGCTGAATGAAAGGCTGATTCTTCTTCCTCTGTAAAGAAGTGCTTCTTGCATCTTGCCAGCTGTACGTTTGTCAAGGGGTGATTATAATGGAAAAGCAGCTGTATGCCATCCTCTTCCAAGGCAACAGAGACTGGAAGTGTGTCAGGAGCAGAGATGATACTCTCTATGGGTATTGATATCAGTTCCTACATCAAGGCTCTTGTTAAAAGAAGGGCTACAGATCCATCTCTTGATGGAGCACGTTGTCAGTCTTTTCGTACACATCAGTATGGTTTCCTTACCGGAATATTAGCTGGAAACAGGATGTGATACTTGCATTTTTTCAACCCAGATATCAAACCTTATAGAGGCATTACCGTATAATGATTTGCTGCATCTTACCTTCCATTTCTAGTCCTATCTTTCTAATTCTTACATGCATGTTATTCAGGTAGTGTTTAAATTATTTCTGAATTATTATTTTTTTCTTTATAGTTAGATCATCTAGGTTTATAACAGTTAATTATTGCAAACTAACATTTCTTATATAAAATTTGTTTGTTATATTCTTTCAAAGTAGTTTGATTTGCCACTTCGCAGAAGTGGCATTAGGTTTTGCATAATGTAAATACATCACTGAATGTGGTTTTAGAATGTATAAAGTGCAGTGATAATTGAAGCCTAGATGTTTCCAACCTAGCTTAAAGCACGGAGATATGTACCTGGAGCACAGGCTATATACCTAAAGTACCTGATAACATAAGTCACATAAATAAAACTCTACCTCTAATTTTGCAGTCATGCTGCTGTTATTGCGAGCATTAATAAAGCAATTTCCCTCTGGAAAAGAGGGGAAAAACGTCAGCATATTATGCAACACTTCATAAAACTGTTTATACAGATTTATTCAGTCATGCTTTTTTTAAAATAAACGTGAACTGACATTGCTAACCTCTGCATGTTTCGATAAGGGTTTTTTTTTTTTTCTGAACATAAAGACTTTTTAAAAATATACTGTGTATTTTTAAAACAATGAGTAATTCTACTCAGTAGTCTTTGTATTATGTAAGGTATTCAGTCAGTATGCCTGAAAGTTACAGTGCATTGCAGTGACACAGTGCCAAGTCAAACCAGTGAAATTGTCAGACTAATGATGTTTTTCTCTCATAAATTTGGGTCCCAAGTAGAGAACACAGAACTCCAATGTGATAATGAAATTAAACAGCATATTATTAGATTTGAATTACAAGAGAAATATTCTCTTGAAGAATGAATGTAGGACTTAGCAAGTTAAGAAGGTGTAAACAACTATAGGTATCTTTGCAATTCATTGCTCTCCTGACCCGCTGTTATATTCAAATTAGCACATAGTTACTAAAGGAGATGAGATGGCAAGAAAGATCAAATAGAAGCTTAACCTGCCCTCAGCTGCACTTTAACATGGTAACTTTCTTCCCCTTCAAGTTGCCTCAGCTGCTGAGTTCTTTCCCTACACCTTTTTGACGAGGGAAAAGTCTGACCAAGTTTAACCCGAGAAGTTGAATAGCTCTCCTCAGATCTTTCATTTTCAGAGGACTCCACTGCATTATCAGAGTTTTAAGACAAACAAGACCATGCAATTACCTGTTGCCCAAGTGATTGCACCTAATTATTTCACCTACGCAACTGGGCAGGCTGTGGATGGACAGTTTCTGGCCATTGATAGTCTAGGAAGAACATGGAGCTCCCACAGCATCCTCCTCCTCCAGGTGCCTGTTTTCAGATTCACTGGCTCATGTACATGTGCTGTTTGAACATGAGAGAGACCGAGTACTCTCTGTTTCATTTTGCCAACAATACCATCCATTATAGTAGCACACTTTGAAACAGCAGAGTCAGCTCAAGTATTGCTTTGCTACCTGCCATTTCCCATGATAGCTTCCAAACTTCTTTTCACCACTTCACTAGCGAGTAAGTGGAAGAGCCTGTGCATTTTCACCGTCATATCCATAGGTGTCTCTTTTTCAAAAGAGGGGTGGAATTAGATGGAACGTGTTAACTTGAGCAAATGTGAATCCATTGATATATATATGTGGCCCTTTGCAGGCCAACTTGTGATAGCTTTCAGTGCGCTTCAAACAGACAACATGGCTCTCCTCAATTTTCAGACTAAGGTGTAAAGATGCATTAACAGGGCTGCAGACCCGAGATAAGGTACCTTGCTCCAAGGCAATGCTCATTAGCTTAGGCTTGGCTAATGTCTTTATTTCCCCTCTGATTTACTGCTGGCTTGCCTCTGGTCTTTTCGGTTCACAGCAATATTTGTTCTGTTTCTATCTGAAGAAATCATATAAATACACCTCTAGTGAGGAGGAATTATTGCAAAGTACCTAAAAGCAGCCGGTATTTATTACATAGAACTGCACTTTATACCCTATGCAGTAGAGGTACTTCTAGTATAAAACATGAGTAAACTGAAGCTTTTGGAAAAAAAGAGTAATTTTAAAATGGCTGTATGCACAGACTGAGTTAATAAACTGAACAGGATATTAAAACACTATGGCAAAACATGAAGCTCTTAAAACTTCAGTTTAAAATCTCAAATCTTCCCTGCTCTGTATATCGCTGGAGCTAATGCTGCCACTGTCCAGATTGCAGTGAAAGCATTTGTCCTCTTCCTTCCCCCTCCAAGGACAGTTTTCCTTTTGTTGCAGTACAGGTAAAACTGCACGAGGACTGATTCTTGATCCAGGGGCAGAAGGTATTCCTGGCACAGAAGTTTACTGAAGGACATGTAATAAAAATAGGCATGGGTTATAAAAGCTCAGCTGTTCTCATAAATTTACATTCATGCATTATCAAGGAACAACTTGCGTGTGAAACAATCAGCAATGCACAGAGTGCTCAGACAGCCTCGTCGCGTTTTGTTGAAACCAGAGGTTTGGTGGGAGAGAAATTTGAGGAAGTTCCATTTTTAGCCCGCAGACCTCTGCAGAAGCAGTCAGAAGGTGATTTATTTCCATGATCTGTAGTGGTATTCCACATGACATCTGAATAAAGGTCAAGTCAACTGCGCGAGGTTTTCTTTCTGCAGCTGCACTCCTTCGGATGCCATGTTTAATTAATGTAAGAACAGTGCATGCACAGTCCGTTTGTTTAAAGCACGTTATCCCTTTTGCTTTTGTAGTGCATCTACAAACCTGCCATCCACCAGTGACCCTGAATTAAATATGCTTTTGGTTGCAAAAAAGAATCCATTAATGTAGTTTATATCATTATTTCAGATTGCGGGGAAATAAGGCACAAAAAAGGCAAATTATGTACAGTGAAGTAGAAGAAATGTGTATAGTTACGGTCCAGAAGGCGTGTCCGGCCTAATGAATTTGGTGAATTGATTTCCCAAAGCAGATCAGCTCTAAAGAGTTTGCCAAGGTTTAATTGAATGGCCATGAGTCAACCAATTACTAGACAAAAAAGTTGTAGCTCTAAACATTATGTGCTAGGGGATGTAACCTAGTTGTGCTCGTGAATGTTGAGATCACTGGATTGTGTACACTAGGGTGGCACTAGGTGGTAAAACTATTATTATAATGTAGAAGATGACTGTCAACCCCTTTGCTTTATTTATAGTGTCTGAAAAGATGATCTGTTTGGCTTCTTTTTGCAGATAGCAATGGGTGGTTACATCTAATTTAGGGGAAATCAATTTCAGGTGAACCAAAATTCATATCAGAAGTGTTTACATAATCAGGATGATAGTATCCCAAACTGGTAAGGAGGACACATATTTCAAATCCCTTGTTTATAGTTTTTGCCCATCTTTAGTCTATTGGTAACTATTAATTATGATGCTTTACCTTTGTGGTTGTTTGCTCTTTAGGCTGTAAGATTACCTAGACTGAAACAAATTAATACTTTTAACACTAAAAAATTGCTGTGTTGGAACACATTCTAAAGACATATTCCCAATATTTAAAAAGTATTTTTCTTCAATTTTTTTTTTTTTCTTAACAGTGGAGACATTCTAATTCCCAGGGGAGACGTGGTGCAGTCACTCTGCAGCATGCCACAGAGACTGCTTGTCTTGCATGAAGATAAAGATAGGGCAAGGTTAATGAGCAGAATAGCCCAAACAACCTAAGAATGACGTATCTAGCCGTATTCATAACAAAATGTTACTAATGTAGCACATGAACTGGGCATCCGTGTAGACATGTACAAATCATATACTTTAGAATCATAGAATCTTCACGGTTGGAAGGGACCTTTGAGATCATCGAGTCCAACCATACACACACAAAAACCCCCTACAATCTCTGCCACCAGAGCATGCCCTCAAGTGCCAAATCTACACGTTTCTTAAATACCTCTAGGGATGGTGACTCAACCACCGCCCTGGGCAGGCTGTTCAGTGCCTGACCACTCTTGCAGTAAAGTAATTCCTCCTAATATCTAACCTAAACCTCCCCTGCCACAACTTCAGACCATTTCCTCTGGTCCTGTCATTATTCACCTGGGAGAAGAGGCCAACACCCACCTCTCTCCAACCTCCTTTCAGGCAGCTGTAGAGGGCAATGAGGTCTCCCCTCAGCCTCCTCCTCTCCAAGCTAAACATGCCCAGCTCCCTCAGCCTCTCCTCATATGACCTGGTCTCCAGACCCCTCACCAGCCTGGTAGCTCTCCTCTGGACACGCTCCAGCACTTCAATGTCCCTCTTGTACAGAGGGGCCCAGAACGGAACACAACACCCGAGGTGAGGCCTCACCAGTGCCGAGTACAGAGGCACCATCACTTCCCTACTCCTGCTGGCCACGCTATTCCTGATACAAGCCAGAATGCTGCTGGCTTTCTTGGCCACCTGGGCACACTGCTGGCTCATGTTAAGCTGGCCGTCCACCAGCACCCCCAGGTCCTTTTCTGCTGGGCAGCTTTCCAGCCACTCTTCCCCAAGCCTGTAGCATTGCTTGGGGTTGTTGTGACCAAAATGCAGGACCTGGCACTTGGCCTTATTAAACCACATACAGTTGGCCTTGGCCCATCAATCCAATTATCCTTTCTTATATATATTCTTTTTCTAAAAGGGTGTTAGGGTTTGTATTGCATAAATGTATGTTAAATCTAAAGAAACAGTCGTGCTGGGCTATGAAGACCTATGTTTATCAGTAAATTCACTTGGTTACTCATTCTTTTGGATACTAGCTCTTTTCCCAGAATTCTGCATATGGAGAAAGTTAGACACCAGGAGTTAGTTTCTTACATAACTTAAGAAAAAGGTCAACAGGTCAGTAGGATTATGCCTAAACTTAAATATGTGTGTATGTATATATACAGACATATATGTCTATATATATGAATATATCTCTTTTTACTCCTTAGATATTAGTTTTAAAAATCCTTCTGTAATGGTATAAGGTTATATTAAAACATAGAAGTCTAAAACTTGTTTATTCTTATGTCTCCATTCCTCTTTTTAGAAGTGTGAAAGACTTGAATTTAGTTTTTTTCACCACCCAAAAAACTTTGAGCCTTCTCCCTAAACTTAATGCATCTTAAAGCTATGTACAAAAAGCCCTGCCTACCTGTCCTTGCTCATGTCCTCAAAATGAACTCAACTGTCTGCTAATAGTTGTCAGAAACTTAACGCTTTTGGGCTGATCTGAGGGATGCAACAGTAAAGGTCACACAGCTTAAATCAACATGATTATTTTCATGTAATATTTCGCTTGGGCAATTTTTGAGAATTCTTTGAGTATTCAAAGGTTCCTGAAGGTAACTGGAAATGAAGGTCTTCAGAAATGGAACATGTTAGCTTACATTTTGCTAGATGGAATTCTGAGGTTTTATACTTCCCAGCTGTAGCAGTTGCGGGTAGGAAAGGTGTCTTTACATAAGTTTCAGTTGCTGCATGGAAAGTCTTTTGTTTATTAAAGTATATGATAGTATAGCTGGAGGAGAAGATCTAAAAGCTGATTGCTAGCTGTTGTGGGGGATGATTCTTCAGCTTTCATTTTTTCTTCCTTTTTGTATCATGAGGCATGTACAATATATGATAATTTGCAATTTAAAAATAAGCCTATATTTGATACCATTAACTCATTAATAGCTTTCTTAGTTGTGAGTAGATCACCATTCCTGATATACATCTTCTGAAACTATAACATTGACCATGTTTTACATAAGCACCTACCATGTTTGCATGTTATTAAACTTTTTTATTAAAGTTATTATTTTTTATTTTTTATTAAACATGCATGTTTGCATGTTATTAAACTTTTTTCTCTTGTTTCCATAAAATTATATGTGTCAAGAACAAACTGCACACTATTGCCAAAAACCTCAGGTTTTTTCCTTCATTTTAAATGTGTTCTGAAAATCTCCTACTATTCATATATTTGTATTTTATATGTGAGTGCATATGTATTGCTACAGAACTATAATACCTTTAACTGATCAAACTCAAGTTTTGTTTAAATTTACAAGCACAAAAGGCCACCAAAATGTAAGGAAGAAAGCTATAATCCAGTTTTTATTTTCTCTAGAATTAATGTATACACAAAATTAGTTTAAGTATAATACAAAATTAGTTTAAGTATAATACAAAATTTGAAATGATACATAATATTGGTACGTATTTTGCATATGCAGAAACTTACTTAGGAACAAATCTGAAATGACTAACCATGTCTTGGCAACAGTTTCTTCATTCTTGTCACTCATTTTTAAATGAGTGACAAAATCTTAGTCTCCCCAAAACAGCAGACTATCAGTGTACAAATCAGTCATGCAGGAATGTTCTAATTCAATCAACAAATTCATATTTTTTGATTGTTTTAAAGCAGAAGACTTTTCATTTTAATATTTTTAGGACTACTTCTCTGAGCCTTGCAGTATCTATAGCTATGGAACTGGCAGTATTTCAGGCTTCTAAATCAGCACTGAACATGATCATAATAAGTACATTTCTATATCTTTTTTGATTTGGAAATTTGTTGTTGAAGGTTGGAAATTCATCTTTATTTTCTTTGTAATGAAAACTTATCAGTGGTTTTCCATAGAAAAATCTCAAGAATTTTCTTTTTTTTTTTTTTAATTGATTGCAGTTCTCTCCAGTGTTTTATCTAGCCTTTGTCCTTTTGTCACTGCTCCCAAAGTTTTTCCTTGGACCTCGTGCCCAAGAATTATGTTGTTGGTCTTCCCCAAAATCATGAGCCTAAATCTATTGACAAGTGAGTATATTATAGTCAGAAGGATGACACACTGGTGGACTGCCATACAGTCTATCCACTCTCATGACTGTATATGCTGTGTAGTGCTTTGCATGTTGTATCTGACTTCAAACAAGAAAAATAACATCTATGTATTTTTCAGAAGCCTGTTCTAGAGAAGCTACTTTATCAGCCTTTTACTGTCTAGTTCATATATCAAAATCATAACTATATCTAGACCATACCTTAAAATTTTTCCAGTTGCAATGATAATCCAGTGTTTCATGCATTTTTCATCTTTCATGAAGCTTTCTTATATAAGCAATTTTGCTGTGGTTCTGTAGTATATTTTTGGTGCTAGATTTATCTGTTAAATTATATTTTGTAAGACAACATAATAAGAGACTTAGCTTAGGGGCATCATGGGTTTGATGAAATTTTGGTCTTATTTATCACAGGTGGAAACGAGCAACTTCTAAGATGTAGGTTCTTGCTGATGAGTTATTCACTTATATTATCTTCAAGAGAATTAAATGGGTACATGTAAATGGGATGATGTTTTAACAGATAAATAACAAATGCTTCATCAGAGCAATATTAGTAAGAATCTGAGCTGCCTAACACCTTGTTTCTTGGCGAAACAGAAGACGACTTGTATTCCAAATCACCCACCTTTGCTTCTTCCTAAATGTCTCAGTAGTAAAAAATTGTTGCTCAAAGTTGTAGCTGAAATTTCAAAAATTCCAATTCTACTTACATTGCTTTATGTTTATTTTCAGTCAAAGATTAATTTATTTTTCCCCCCCTTTTAGTATTTACAAAATCTGCCTTGTAAAAATAAATGCTTTCAGGAAGTTCAGATAGGTTAATTTTTAGATTTTTCAACTTTTCTCCTGGAAAAGTTTTTGATGCTTATCTTTAACATAGAAGAGGTTTCTTCTTTCATGGACGGGTTTCATTTTTAAGATAGAATCACTTACAAAGTATTGTTTTGATCTAAGTGATGATTTTGCAATCTTCTGGAGGAAAAAAGAAAACCATAGAAGGGAGAGCAAGTACTTTCAAATATCATCAATATGGAGCTGATTCAGATTTGAAGACTTCCCAATTAGAATTCTTTTTAACTAATATTTAGCTCCACTATTGTGATATGTTCTTGAAGGTTAAAAAAAAAAAAATTGTTTCCTCCTTATGTATATATGCATTGCTCATGGTTTTGGGCTAAAAGCCAAAGTCACTTGAAAACATGACTAACCTTAGTATTTATTTAAGTCTCATTAAATTAATGTATCTACTTAGGTAAAGTTACAAGCTCATTTCCTGCATCAGATACTTGTTTACTGCTTACGGTCAACTATATTTGGTGCACTAGAATGGAAATTACATGTATAACATCAAGGCCTTACTTACATAATTTATTCCTTTCACTTTACTAGAGATTGTTTTTCTGCACAATCACAGTGTACTATTTTTCTGTCTTGGTTGGCTAAGGTGATTTATTCCCCCTTTACTTCAAAAAAACCCAGGGATGTTTTTTTGCGATATTTTAGAAGATGTTGGTGTAATGTTCAAGTTGAGGACAGGACACTAATAGGCCATTTCCCTCTTTTTTCCTATTCTTCACATAATTCAAACAGCGGTCCTCATTTTGCCTATTTCACTTTTTGGCTTTTGGTTTAGAACACTGGATTCTGTGCAGCAGTTCAAAAAAGTTCATATTTCATGATTTTTATTCAAATGTCAAAGCCAAAGATACGTTAGCCTCTTTCATTTTATGTGGGCACTTATTCTGCAATGTCTTCAGTGTGGAATCTTGTATGTAAGTAATGGATGCCAAAAGAAAGCATAAGTTTTTCAACCATTTCTCCAGAATCCTACAATACTTACAACTAAGTTATTGATCTGTTACTAATGATAATGATCAAGAAATAACATGTATCAGAGGGTAAAACTGGATGCCTAGAAATTGAATTGCAAGTCATTAGAGCAATGTTAAAGCTCTGTGTCCAGATCTTGCATTTTCTCTCACTTTTTTTTTTTTTGTTAATTCTTACAGGTCTCGGGTTTTTTGCTTAGTTTTTTAGGCTTTAAATGCTCAAGAAACTAAGGAAAATGCTGATTGAATTTGCAGACTTTCTCTGGATTTTCTGACCTGAAACCAACCAAAGTAACCTGAAATTATGTCAATTTTACTGTCCTCCAACTGCATGCTTTACAGCCTGACCCAAATCTTAGGTGTATAATGCACTCTGTGCCAATGCATTCTATCACGGTTTCGTAAACAGTTACGGCAATGCTGGCAACAAATTGAATTTTGTACACATAATGCAAACACAATGCTTGTTACATTTTTTAGGACCTTGTTTCACATATGGATGTTTTGAAATATTAGGCATTTGTGCTTTATGATTTCATATAGCTTTATCTCAGCAGACTTGCTTATCATGTCAAAAATGTCTGTATGGCTTTAGGCAGGTGCCATTTGAAAATCATTAATTCTTTTTTCTTCCAGAATGAACCTAGCAGCAGTTTATACAGGACTATCTACCTTCCACACGATACCTTGTGTAGTCAGTGCAATCCCCAGAGATAGGTGGTTCCTAATCAATAAATCAAACCTTGCTGATGAGGTGGAAGATCCCTATTATATGTAAAGCGCACTCCATACTGTCACCTAATCTTGGCAGAGCTACTGTGACTACTCAGGAATGGGATGTTACTGGTTTTCCAAGCAAAGCTGAGCTGCTAAGTGGTGGGAAACTATGCTATAGATAATACTAAGGTCTTAATCTCTAGCAAATTAAATCGTACGTCTAGGCGTGTCATGTTGGTTTTCATTGCGAAAAGGATCTTTATTTCTGTCTTCAGCTCTTAAGAATGTCACTTCACAAGACCTATAAATGCTGAGATCTAATCTCAGGTGTTAATCCTCGTAATAGTCTGGGTACTTCTGTTGTCCCTTTGTGGTTTAGCTCACTGTATTTTGCTTTTGACTAATGGCAGCCCTACATAACAAAAGGATATTTCTTCTGAATTTTCAACTATTTTGTTTCACAAGGTGTTTTCGTGAGAAATTCCAGCCCTATAGTCTATTTTATCTATTCTGTCATAAAATGAGCCATTAGTACTGCCTGTATTTGAAGGTTAATGTGAAAATGAACAGTATATGAGGAAGGAAAAGTGTCAATATTGTCTTTTCAGTTCATCAATATAAATTTCCTTCCTACTGTAAAGCTGTGTTTGGCATAACAGTAGAGCATAATCACCAAGATGCTGGTTTACTTGATGTTACTAATTTCAGAGATCTGGTCATCCTTGGAGGATTCCTAATGTACATACGTGTGTATGTATGCATGTGTGTGTGAGCTGTAATTTACTTGTATTTTACAGTTGCTAATGTATTAGTGTAAGAGAATTCCTCAAGAAAGCCATCATTTTGGAGTTTCTAAGTAGCAGGAAGAATATATAATGGTAACATTTCTACACTTTCCTCTGTATTCCCTTTGTTTGAGGCCATCAAAAAGGCCATGGCCTCTTTCAAGGCTCCAGAGTCAGCTTTTCTTCCAGTTGACCTGGACCTATAAGTGAATATCATTTACATCATATCTTTTGTCATCCACCTTTAAGATTGATTTATTAAAAACCCACCCTCTTGCATGGTTGCTGAACTCTGGTCATTTCTCTTCCACTTCTCCCTTCACCTTTTATTTCCATGGTACCTGCTGCTGCTTTTTCTTCATCTTCACATCCTCCCTTCCTTCCTTCTCCCTGGGAATTTCTCCATTAAGTTTGAACTCTCCTGTTCACCATAAAGAGCTAGTTCTATGGTTGAACAATCCTTCAGCACCAAGAGATCTTTTTAACCTTCTTCCACCTCCTTTTGAAACCACTTTTACACTTACTTTTCCTCTGGGATAATTTTAACAATTGTTTTCATATCATCATATCTTCCTTGGTCAAATGACCAGTTGGAAAAAATACATTTACATCACAATGTTATGTTACCTTGAGGAGCAAAGCAAGGCAGTAATAGCACCTCTGAAGCCAGAAAATACTTATGCTAATTGTTGGCTTAGAGGTCCCTATATCTTTTAATTAGTTGTCCTATTATTACCCTAGAGTGCTTTAATTTTAAATGAAAGATAATAGCTGCCTTATCTCTAAGGAAACTGGTCTTGATTTTATTAACTTACAGGACAGAAGAATAATTGGCACATATCATTGTCCAGAAATGTATTCAACAAAGGTATCTTTCATTGTTTTCTAATGTTTTTATCCTCAGAGACTTAAAATTCAGGTCCTGACCACTTACGGTCATTAAAGATCCCATGGCACTTTTTTATAGCGTCGTCATCTCAACCACAAGCATCTGGCCAAATATCAATTTATCTAACTGTTCTGCTTACCTAACATTTCCCACCACCACTCACCCACCCCATAGTTTCAATTGGCTATAGCATTCTCCATTTCCTCAACTAAAATATAGTGTATTGTTCTGCATTGTCAGTCACCACGTTTCTCCTCAGAGGTGATTGCGCTTCACTGGGAAGTGAAGTGGTTCTTCTTTCTAATGCTTGTAAAGCGCTTTGGGATCCTTTTGAATGGGCGGTGCTGTGTATGATAAATGTAATTCATTATCATTCTACCTCAGGCTTCACTTAGTTACAAAGGCATGTTTATTTAGAGTTGGGCGAACCTGCTTGGTAAAAATAACTCTCCCAGCTCTCTCTAATCTGACAAGGAACCTTTTGTCAAAGGTTGAGAAGTTTTCAAAGTTTTCTTTCTTTTTTTTTTTTGTTTCTTTCTTTTATTTTCACATTCATGTGTACTTCTGGATTGGAATTTTGGGAGTTCTTCAGATTGGGAATTCAAAATACCATGAAAAATGCAGTTCTTGTTATGGTCAATCCCCTATTCCAGGTGCAGGAGGGTCAAATTAGTGCTCGAGAAGCACCCAAACTTTGTGGTGCTTACCTGGCTTTTCTAACACTTGAAGGTTCGCCCATCACTAATTTTTAGTGTGTTCTGCATTATTTCTTCTGAAATATTCTTGGAATATTGAAAAATGCTGTGTTCCAACTTTGTGTGGCACGTGCAGAAGAGGACACTTTGCCCTAGAAGATAGTTTAGAATATTGCTAAATGTTTTTCCTGCCCAGCATCACTAATCTTACTAACTACTGCCAAGATTACCAGATAACTGCAGTGGTTTGCTGTGTTAAGAAATTTACAGAAATGAGAAGTGACAAAAGAATCAAAGCAAAAAGTTAACTGAAGGAGTGATACCATGTTGCTAAAACATGTCTGTATCTAACTCTAGGAGACTAAAATAACTTTTCTTGCGTTTGTATTGCATAGAAAGTATATGAGTGTGTAAAGAGCACTCAAATTTCTAATATCATTGCAGATCAAAAGGATAGAATGCTTAAAGTAGATTCATCCTAAGATGATTTAAGGTGTGAAAAAATTTGTTGGCACTAGAATCTTTCCAAAGACAGTATCTTAGAATGCACAACATTGAGGCGAAAATAAGCCAGGCTTGGGGTAAAACCATCGCATTAGTGGATACTATACTAAACTTCCCCTGATGTCATTGGAACAAAATTTTCTATTGTTTTCTTAAGGCTATGTGAAACTTCATAAAATGTCATTTCTAAATGGCTTTGCACCCCTCTTGTAAGGTACATCCCCTATTTGTTTTTAGACATTCTTGGGATCAATGAATGTCAAGTGCCTACAAGTGTTTTTATTTTCAGGATACTGAAAGTCATCTTATTTGTCTGAGATCTAACAAAAATGACAGCCAATTTTGTCTTACCCCAAAAATCACATAAGAATTTTCCAAATAACTGCACTCATTCTAAGAAAATGTTTGAAAGCTCTCTTGCGAAGTTTCATAGATCTGTTTGAAAGATTTTGCATATGTTTGCTTTTGTTTGTAATACAATAGCAGAATAATCTTTTTGATTTAGGTTTGTGTAATGCAGACGAGAACTGATTTGATGGCCTTCCTGGCTAGAACACAGTGTTTCCTCACCGTGCTCAGTATCATACTATAGAGTTCTTAATGGAATTTTTCTTGAGTTCCAGCCCAACTTTCCCATTTTTCCAGTGCTTCTTGAAAAAGATTGATTTCCGTAACACACTATAAAATTCAAAGATTTCATATGGCTTTGAGGGAAAGGAGGCAAAAATAGATGATTTTGTCTGCTTCATGTTGAGTCATTACATTTAATCTAAAACTAAAATATAATGAAACTAGAGGGGTGCAAACTCACATAGACTGGGGAAAAATAAAAAAAGACAGGGAAATCTGGTATCTCAGCGACGCCAACTTTTATGCATCACTTGAACAGATGTAATCACTCAAATGGCAGTGTTTCAGTAGGTCCGAAGTACTTTTGTGAGTATGAACATGTGAGAACTTCTCAGTTCATAATACTGTGCAGTGGATGCTACTAAAAAGCGATGGTTTTTCACGCCAGTTCTCTCACTGTGCCCCATGAAATATTACATAGGGTTTTGTTTTTTTTAATAATGGCAAATATGGTGCTATATTGGATAATGCAGCGAGGTACCTGCTGCTGACTGTTGGCTTCTAAATATTACAGCATAGACTAATGCCATATTATTGTTTAGAAATCCACAAAAGTCACAGTTTGTGCACTTTCAATAATAATCATAGTATATATTATGTACATGATAAATGAATAATGTGACTGAGTTGTTCTTAAAGAAGCTCTGGGACAGTTTCATCTCTTATTTAGCCTGGAGTATATCTACACTACCATTACGAAGTCAGTGTACTTAATTAGGTGCTCATTAGCTGTTATTGCCTTTAAAGTATTTTTATTTAATTATACCCTGCAATGACACAATTCAAAATACATCCTTAGAAGAAAGGCTGAGGAGAATTAAAACATCCTAAATAAATAACCTTGTATTTGTTTTCTATAAATGGATTATTTTGAAGTTCTCCTACCCATACTTCAGATCTACTCCAGATTGACTAAGAGTAAAATTTAGTTCATCAACTTTGAAACCCTCTTAATTGTATAAGGAGTTTCCTTAAAACATTGCATTAATATTTTCTTCACTGAACTGCCTTTAAAAAAATATATAGTAGCTAAAAATACCCATTGAAACACCTGTTCAATGCACGTTTGATGTGATTACACTCTGTATATGTTTTTCCTTGCTCTAAATTGCAGATCTCTGCTATTCTAGCGTTAAGGTCTCCACAGCATGCACTGTATTTATGAAATTCATTAGCACTGGGGAATGGAGTTTCTGCATACGTATAGACCGTGTCGGTGCCTTTCCCCAGGTAACCACCAGTCCTGCTTGGAATATAGGGACTGAAAATTTGCATTCCCTTGTTCAGTGCTCTGGGCCTTGTTTTATAGAGGCAGAGAGACCTTGAGAATACCTGAAGCCTTCGTTTGAGAGAAGAAAAATCAAAACAAAGCAGACCCTTTTTCATTTGATTGCCCTCCAAAAACCCCCAAAAGCTCAATGTTGGCCCCAGATATTCTACTTAATGGCGAATCCCACTTTCAGGAGCTGAGCATGTACTCCATGCCCAGGTATTGCTTCTCCTCACTGAACGTGGGGCCCAGAGAAACGTCATTTATTCCATTATACTATAGTGGCCTTATTGCCCCTTGAGTTCACAAATAAATGGCAATAAATATAGTCATGGCTACGCATAAAGTCTTTTAGACAGGCTGACACCCAATGAATTAGTAATGTTAGATCTAGCCCTTGTCAGCATGGCTTCAGTTTGCAACTGATTGGGCTTCCTTTCTCTCCTGTTAAATTTGCTTTCTTATTTTTTACAGATGGATCCACATGAAAATATTTTGTTGAGCACACTTGAAATTAAAAATGAGATGGCTGCCTCCGAGGCTGTGATGGGGCTTGGGGACCCTAGAAGCACTATGCTGGCCTATGACACTTCAAGCATCCAGTACCGGAAAGCTGGCTTACCCAGACACAGCTTTGGTCGCAACGCCCTGGAGCGACATGTGGCACAGAAGAAAAGTAGGCTACGGAGACGTGCATCTCAACTGAAAATTACCATTCCTGACTTGACTGATGTAAATGCCATAGATCGATGGTCGCGCATATTCTTCCCTGTTGTTTTTTCCTTCTTCAATATTGTTTATTGGCTTTACTATGTGAACTAAGAAACAAAGCCACACAGGAAGCAAGAACTGGATTTCTCTTCAAATCGGTTGTACAGCCAAAAGTGGGACTTAGAAAAATTCTATTCAGGACAAAAAGTTATTTTAAAACACCTTAGTTGCTGGCCCACTCTATGGTCTGTTTTTATAATGTTTTGGTTCTGTCTGCTAAATCATAAATATGTTAAGTTGCAGTATGGATATATCCCCTTATCAAAAAATAAGTGTATTTCAAGTGTGAAGGCAAATTGAATTTTGACAATCATTTCTGTCTCGTTAACCCTCACTTTCTCTTTTTTTCTTTTCTTTTCTTTTTTTTTTTTTTTCTAATGGCCATTTGAGTTTAGTGAAACAAATTATAGAGTGGCATTTGAGAAACAAGTTCTAGTTTCAACAGGAGTACATACCATTCCCAGGGAAACTGCATATCCGTGACATGCATCTACATTAAGAGAGCGTACTAAGTTCTCATGCTTATGAAACATACACATTTTACCTTTTACATGTGTAAACTTGAAAACAAGTAGTGCCTGTCATCTTTCCAAGATGATGATGGTCAGAGGTTTCCCAACCATATTCAGGTATTTCCTGTTATTTATTGAAAGAGCTAAACCTTTGACTGATAATATTAGGGTTGGGTGTTTGCACAGAAGCTGAAGCAAAAAGCACTAGTTTTGTTTGGATTTTAAAGAGAGAACATATGCTCACAATCACAATTTCTGTCGTTGTGACCAATAGAAGAATGTAGCAATGGTATAAAAATGCATCAACTCTGAATGTGTAGATATGCTGCTGTTTTGTGTTGGGGAGAGGAAATCATCTGTCCAAAGTGCCAAAATTGGTTGGCCAGATAGTAATTCTCTATATGGCTGAAGGAAACCAATGGTGCCCTGCCTTTCTAGTGCAGGGAGAGCTAGAGAGCAATTATAAACTACAGGCCGAGCAGAGGGAAGGCTACGTATATGTAAAAGTGTGTGTGTGTGTATATACATAAATATTTACACACACTCTGTGCAAATGAATGTTGTCAGTTATAATACATACCTTACTCTGAAATACTCATGTGGAGTTATGTGATTTCTTCCAAATTTGCCATCTTTCCAGTGTTATGCTTGCTACTGTTGTTATGCTTAACATCTTACATCCAAGTTGATTCAAGGTATCGTACCTCCTTTAATAGTAAAGATCCGAGCATATGTACTTCAGTACAAAAAATACTGTCAGGGTATTTTCTCAGTCTGGATTTGGCAATACCATTTTACGTTCTGTTTTGTTTTCCTTAATGCACTGTTTTAAAGGGAAAAAATTGGTAGCCATCTCTTTTAGAGTTTAATTACACTCTTGAATCTTTCCTGCTTTAGGGTGATTTCCATGAAAAACTAGAAAATTTCAGGTTTGCTTTAGGAAACTTTTTGAAGTAAAACATGGGGGTTTTTTTCATTCCATAGAGCTTTACTCTTATAGGCAAAATAGAATAGGCAAAAAATAGAATTTTATAGGCAAAGTAGAGTTTGTCATTTAGTCCATTGTGGATAAAAACAAAACAACAAAAAACAATTCACAAGAATTGTATAAAAAGTATAAATTCCTGATGGCTTTTACTAAAAGAGATCCCAAATGTTGTTTGACACAAAATGTTTCATGAAGCAAAAGCCACATCTGTTGTATCTATGCTACCTCTCATCTGTTTACAAATTTCTGAAAGAAAATAGAATTAAAGTATCTTCCAAATAGCAAAGGATTTTTTTTCCAGACAGATACGTATTCAACATTTAAGTATTCCTTTGGCAATACTTTAAGATAGTTCTTAAGAATATTTTTCATAAAATGTTTTCTTTGAATTTTTTATTCTTGCTTTACAGGAGTAATTTTCTTACAAGTTTCTGTGTGGTTTTTTTCCCCACTTGACAGTGAACGACAATGATAGGAGGAAAGCAGTTCTGGGAACTAATAGGCCAGTTTTCTGCCTTTGTCTTGAGCATGTCATATGCTTAGTTCTACTTCAAGTGGGAGAAAATAGTTTTGAGGCTGAAATGGGATTTGCCAGGCGTACGCACCACCTGTTGCTTTCGAGGGAGTTGTGTGTACGCTCATGTACTGCCTCCAGGTTCAGACTCCACAATAGGTAGGGACAGGCTTTCATCGTGCGATTAACTTTCCAAGTCAAAATGTTGCTTTTTGTTCGCACACTTTAATTACTGACTGCATTTCATGCATAACGCTTTGTAGGTGCATTTGGAATTTCAACTGATAGGTATGAATCATGTTGGAATTTTTTCCCAATTCTAAGGAAAAGAGCCACATCAAAATTCAGTATTTCTCTTCAAAGTCTGTTCCTTAAAAATGGTATTAATTATCATAAATAAAAGCAGTCTTATAGTATTCTTCTGTACAAGCTTTTCTTTCATTTCACAAGTCGCTGCCAACTTTTTTTATTTCACAGAAGCATAGTGTGAATACAGGGAGCTCACAGCCTGTTTGTGGTTGATACACAACAAATATAAAACATTACAGAGAATATGTTGACTCTCTGCATTGGTTTAACTGCATCAGCTACTACGAAAGCCACAGAGAGTGAATCCTAGAACTGCACATTAATTTATCTGAAGTTACAGTACAAGCCATAATACTCTCTGATGTCACTATTCAGAGAGTGAAAGAAAATGTCTGGTTTCTGCTCAGGTGTCACTAGGAAAGATATATTATCTGGGGGGAAGGAGCACTTTCGCTTTTACTATGTCCTTCTGGCTATTAACATGATGTATAAAATTAGTGAAAGAGAAGGATTCTATCATTTTGTACTAAGGCTTAACACTGTGATACAAAAAGATGGGGGTGAGAAAGACTGGCGAGGTACTGTCAAGGGAAAAGTATAACTTGAGCCCAGGGCGAGCACTTACTCTGCTTCTGAGTTACTTGAGTGAAAGTGAGAAACTATGCCAACGTACATGAGATACGGGGTTTGCTGTGTGTGCTACCCTCCAGGTAAACTAGAATAAATTTGGGTTTGCTTTAGAATTGACCGAAAATGAATATTCCAGATCCTTTTAATTGTGTCAATTGTTATTTGTTTCAATAAGCAAAATATCAAAGTTAATAATTTAGATAAATCTTGTAATATAATTATAGTTGCACATTTTATTGTTCTATTAGACATGATAGCCAGCAATTAAGGTGTTTTTCATCTTTGTGAAATTCATGGGCAAATTATGACTATAACATGGCACAGTTTTAATGAAATCTTTGAGATCAATCTGTAAATATATACTGTACATGACTGCTAGTAAGTATGATACACATTTTCAGAACTGAAAATTCATGCAACATATTTCTGTGTTTGCATAAGGAATGTTATGTTTCTATCCTATCGCAGTTTAATGACTGGGAAGAAAGACTCAAGCAATGACATTGTGACCATTTCTTTTCTCATTCCCAGGGGAGGAAAGCAAGTCTTAGATAACAGGATGTCGCAGAGTTCTTCAGAGAGTTTTTACATGCTCATACAAAGGACGTAAAATCTGTAAGGTACAAAAGCACAATGCATAGAGAAAATGAGTGGTGGTCTTACACCTGGGGAACAAATCCTATTTATTTCAGACAAATATGCATTAGAATTAAAGCTCAATTAATTTTCACTGTAATTATTAGACTGTGTTCCAATTCTATACTATAACACAGTACTAAACATAAGTGAATGGATGTTAAACATTATCCAACTATATGTGCATATGGACATATACCTAAATGTCTATATGGACATACGTGTGTATATATAGACGTACTGAGCGTATATATGCACACACATTCATATGTTGGCGTGTTAAAGGAATAAGCTAATAATAGTTTTGTTTCTACCATCAACCAGTGTATGAATATATTTTTGAGAAAAAAAGATTAATGTATTTAAAAAAACCAACTTACTATACAGGGTAACCGGGCATTTCTATATCAGCAGATCAATGCTTATAATTCGTATGGAGCATTGCACCGTTTGACATGATGATAGTACTGTACCTCCTAGCATCTGAAATTAGACTAGTCCTCACATTGCTTGCCTATTTCTTCTCTCTCTTTTTATAACAGCGTTGTCCACTAGTAAGTTTTCAAAACCAACCAATTCCTTAGGGAACCAAGAAAAAAGGCAAAGATATTAACTGTTTCTAGAAAATAATCTAGGGTGGGATGGCCAGGGTACAATACTATATCAGTAGTGATCATAACATTTTGCTATGTGTACATAGAACATACAATGTGAGCAATCATAACTTAAGCTGAACGTGTGTAAATATTATCAGATTTCTTAAACATTTTTAACTTCTAATTTGTACTTTATGGTAAGGCAAAAAGCTAATTCTACTTATGGTTTAGGTTAATGTGTCCTAAAATCATGTAAATAATTAAATAAGCTGTAAATGAGCAGTTGATAGATACAGTAATTGTTTAGTGACTTTTTTTTACTAAGTACAATAATTGCAGTGCTCTAGCAGAGTAATTTAAACACCCTTTTGCATAAACAGATTTGGATTCCAGATACAAAAAAGTACAGAAAGTACTGTAGTGTAAAATAGCCGTTGTGGCAATGTTACTGCTAGCACAATCGATTCTTTTGTATGGTTAAAACGTTCAGGCAACAGAAGATAGCAGCTTGGCACTCAGTACTCAGATTAGCATAAAAAAAATAGGGGCTGGTTTTCACTTACAATAAGGCACCTTTATGTTGCGCCAGTGAGTGGAGATGTGAAGGAGTCCAGGGTAAGTGAGAATTCAGCTGTTGGTGATTTCATTAAAGAAAGCCTGCATATTGCGTCTGTCGGTTTCTGAAATCTGTATCTCTTATGGTATCTAATAGTAGACTTATATTTTTCTTTACAAAAAAAAAAAAAAGGATGTTTGACTGTCGTTAGATAGCATAGTCCCCCAAAGCCAAAGAATCTTCACTCCAGAAATTGTTTAAAAGGGAAATCTAATAAGTCACTGCTTAACACCAAAGGTAAAGCTTAACAAAATGCACTAGGAACTTTGTCTAAATTTTTAAGAAACAAATGGAATGTTGATCAAAAATACCGCCCTATTCTACTTTGTAACAATAGTAATAATTTAAATATCCATTAATACAAAATTGAAATAGATCATCTCTACAAGAATATGCAACGCTAACATTTCATAAGTATAAAATTATTTTCTTTGTAAGTGCTTTGACAAAAAATGAAACTTAAACAATGAAAAATCTCACCTCTACTTTCATACTAAGGGTTGTATCTTTTTAATGTTTTTCAGACATGAGGTCATCTATTCCAATTTGATAACATTTTGTATGTTTCCACTGTTACTGTCATTTGACAGATACTCACCAGGCTGTATTGTTCATGGTTTGTCCTGTTACTTTCAGTTGAAGACAAAAAGAACATTTGAAACATGATTAATTCTAGCAAGCTGAGTATGATTTGACTTCTATCACGTTTTTATTTGCATGGGTGTTTAAATGGTTCTGTTAGTACTGTCTTTGCACAGTTCTGATTTATCTTTTTTTACTTAGTACTATTTACTTCATAATGTAGTAATCATCAGCCTTACTAATGACCTTGTAGCCTTTCTTATATGCACATAATGCACATTTTCCAATGGCTAGAAAATGCAAAATACTAGTGGATATCATTGCATCAGATCTTCATGTCTTTCTCAAAAGGACTGCTAACCTCTGGGATATATGAGGTAGTAAAATGATGATTGTAAATGAGTAGCACATAAGAGATATTTTCTTGAATTTAAAATTATTGCAGCCAGTTTCAGCATGTAAATATATAATAATGTTGGCTAGTGTGTAATTCTTGAACTAAAAAAATATAAATAAAGAAAACCTAAAAGATGTATACGTAGTTGCGTTATGTTGGGCAGGCTCTTTTCTCCAAGCTGCAGAAGATTACAGTTCTCATCTGAAGTGAATATCCATGAATTCGGGTCAGAAAGGGACACCAGGAAGTTGAGCATTGAGGCATCCGAAGCGTAGGCTTACCGTGTGAAAGGGTAGCCATAATGTGGTGTTGATTTGCCTGTGCAGCACTCAGGGGGAGCCGAGTGCCTGGGGAACAGAAGCAATGTACAGTGAGATGCTTAGTGCTAGTCAATAAGAAAACGCTGAGAGGAGGGGAACAGCTGAAAAATCTCAGAAGCTCGGTAACTCCGTCTCCCAGTGAACTCTTGTGACTCTTTTACTGATAGTAAGTTGCTGGTGTCCTCCTTAGAGAAAAATGGAGGCACCTGTTCACCGTGGGATGGTTTTTCCTTTTACAGAAAAAGGTCTAAACAGTCTCAAGTCTGTCTACGTGGACTTAAGAAATGGAAGAGCCAAGTAAGATTCCTCCTTCTTCCTACTTAACATCTAACAAGAGAGATCCTGGATGACCAAATTTTTCACCCTTTCAGGATGATGGATTCAGCAGATTTTCCTGTCGGACCGGTACTGTTGCATTAAAAACCAATTCTAGATTAACAGACCAGGAGGAGGGTGCGGTCAAGCGTAGTCATGAGAGGCATCAGTAATTGCTGTCCTCCACCTAGCAACTGTTTTGTACAAAACTTTATTGTCAGAAAGATCAGCAGCTGGGTCTTTTCTTGCGTTTCCAAGATGTAAAATGTCCACTAATACAGTTCTGTTCTTGCTGCTTCTTTCTGCCCTGGTAGATCTTGAGCGTTAAATAGACTTCAGAATTAGACTTGCTTGTTTACTCTGCTGAGGGAACAGTTGGTGACCCTTAGTTTTTCTTGTTTTATGCCAGCCCAGCTCTAATAAAAGGGAATTCATAGCTGTGTTTTCAAACCCCAGTATCACTACATGGGGGAGATGGCAAGGTATTTATTGGTAGTCTTAGCTGTACATACCCGCAGGTTCTGCCACAACTTGATTCTTTGGTTGATCTGACCAGGGGGAGCAGATGGAGCACCAGAAAAGAGAACAAATGGTCGTCAGGCAAAAGGCTGCCAAAGGCTAAAACTGCCAAATCCTCGTTTTTGTCTGGAATTGCAGACAGCAGTTGGTAATTCCTTTTGAAGTTGTCCACCTGGCTACTCTCTGTTCCCAGCCCCACAACAGCACTGCTTTAATGACTGATCTGTTCCATCTCGCTTTTCTGCGGATAAAGAGCACCAGTTCTGCAGAGAAGGAGCAGAGATTGAAGATGGGAAGACCTGTGAGTCCTGCGTCTGCTTCTGAGGTGGGGAGCTGCTGGTTGCAGGATGCTGTCTCTGTATCAGAAGACATAGAACAGGAGAAGTAAAATATTCCAGATTGTTAAGGAAAACTCAAGTATGACTTTGTCTCTTCACAGTTTAAAATACATCACGTCTTCCTCTGAAGCTTTTGAACAGTAGACCCAAGTTCTGAAAAAAGACTAAAATGTCAGCACAGTTGTTTTGTTACAAGTATGTGATGTACTGTTGGCCCTTATTTTCAGAGATTATTACAAGCTAGAAAGCAAAGTATTTAAACTTTAAGACTGGTTCATGATTTTAGAGTCTAAAAATATTTATACTCATTGGCGAGGATCATTTCCAAATCAAAACAGAGCAAATTGTCTATCTACCTTTTCACCTGTCTGTATCTATAAATGTGTTTAATGTTATCACATCCTAATAGGTGTTATATCAAATCCACTGGCACAAAAATAGACCAGTGCTGCAGAGTATTTGAATAATTTATTCCCTTTATTCTATTCTGAGCTTTAACACTTACTTCATGACTTGTGCAACATGGTCTCTCCTTCCTTCAATTTACTTGCCTGCAAATTAGAAACATTAATATCAGCTTCTTAGTGGTAAATTGTAGTGTTGAGTATATCTTGATAATCTAAAACTAACAAAACACATCAGAAATTATTGAACATCACTGTTCTTAACTTGGAAAATCAATATTTTAAAGAATGAAATTATGCATCTGTCAAATATTGAACAGCTGTGAAAGAATCAAATAACAGGAACTGGCTTCTAACACGTTGTAACTGTTGCATATTAAATAAATGTAACATTAACAACTACATAGCAAGTATGTTCACTAATGCAAATTCTTCGGTTATCAAAATTAATGACCAGCATGACATTATTAATTCGTAATGCTTGTTATTCTTGAAGGATACTTGGAGTGACTGATTTATTATAATGTTCGTATGAGGCTAGGCAAGTAATAAATTAAAAAAAAAAAAAGATGGTTATGTCCAGAAACGGGGGTTGGGTATTCAGGTGATGTAAATTGCTTATGTAAATGGAGGTGTGTTTGCTGAGACTCTGGCCCAGGCAGGTTTTTGTGTGTGTATGTTTTGGTTTTTGTTTTAATTTCAGGGCAAAACTTTTGAATACATCTTATTCTTAGAACAAAGGTATTTTTTCCCACTTTCTGACAGATTGTCAGAGCTGACATATTGCATTCATTTTGGCACTTTAATGCCTAAGGGCATGCTTCCAGCTGAGACCACTTTTTTAAACTTTTAAAAGAATATAGCCAAGGAAACAAAATCTTCCTGAAGTTCTGGGTCTTCGATTTACTTACTTAGGTTCCCTCACAAAGGCTTTAAAAACTGAATCATTTTAACTGTGTACATTCTCAGTTTTGGTGCTATTTATTTTTCAAATGGTACTTGAGTAGAGATACGTGTCTGTCTATGATGTGTATAGTCACATACTTACGTTTCTAAGCTTGGTTGATATGTCTAAAGACTGATGCTTTCTAAGCCCACGTGAAACTGGTCTGTGGCCTTTGAGATCTCCTTGCTAAACATTTCCAAAGATCTTTTCTGAAGACTCTGATTGATCATATCAGTCTTTAATCTTCACCTTTTTTTTGAAATTTTATGGCATTGGTGCTTATGAAGGTGCTGCAAAGAGAGCTCGCAGGCAGGCGCAGGGGAACAGTGTCACGCGGGTCACAGGGAATGAAGTCCTGTCGTATGCTCTTTGACAGCAGCCAACGGGCAAGATGTGCAGTGATGAACCCACAGCACAAAAGCTAATTTGGTCACAGGAGGATCAGTGCAGTTCAGTTACTGAGGATGATATTTCCCCTTCCATGTCATGTAAAGAAATTGTTTCTTCAGGTGAGAGGACATTGACAGGAGAAGGGATGTGGATAATAAACAGACTGAAATGTACATGCCAGGACAGCAAGATTTATCTGCAAGATTTGCAGACAAATTGAATTGGTTTTGCTGGTCTATATTTTATGTTGAGAAAGACTGAGGGTTTTTTATTGTTGTTGTTGTTAGTCATCATTCAAAAGATATCCAAAGTAGAAATATGTGCCAAACAGACAGGAAAAAAAAATTCACTGTAAAGAAAAAGTAAACAAACAAACAAACAAACCAACGAACCAACCAAAAACCAAACTGAAGAACCCCCCCAGCACGGGGAAATCCAGCTAATACACCTCCCAACCTCTGAAGCAGCAACAAAGCATAATCTGCATTGCCTAATTTATTTTATTTCCTTCCACTCATAACATACTTTAAAATTAGAAAGGTTTAAGACTGTAGGAAGGATAAATTTCTTTCCTCTCTTCCCCCTTAGTTTTAATGTTTTCTTTCTTACACAAGTTTGGAAACTTAGCATGAAGACCTTGGCTAATTCCAGTGATTCATACAAGCCTTAATTGGTTTTGGAAGGGTCTCCAGATCTCTCTAAGAAAGGTTAAGCATTATTTATTTGCCTTCATTACTAACCAAAGCGATGTGATTACTGAACAGGTTTGACATTCGAACTAATTAAGGATGAGAGAAAGAGGAAAAAAAAGCCTTTATATGAGATCCAAACAAAAATTTACAAAAGGGAGAAACAAAAAAAGGACAGGCAAATGAAAAGTAAAGGATGTTTTCTTACTCGTGCTGTAACATTTTTAAAGTAAATACAAGCTGCTTTCCTGGCACAGTGTGTTTCTCTGTCATTTAACTGCAGCCCAGCCATCCATCACCTGGTTTTTCTATTTCAGATTGCTTACGGGGAAGCCATATGAGGTAATATCTCCTGATGTCAGTGGAAGGAAAGGGTGTCCAGCATAGGCCTATACTTCTTCCCTAGGTGTGTATTTTACATCTGGCAATGCTCAAAACCAAGTACCGATTCCTGCTCCCCTCACTCAGGTGCGCAGGCTCAGGCCCAATGCGTTCCACAAGGCGTTAAGCACCTTCCTGACAGACAAGTGTTTCCATGGGCTGGGCGCACCCCGAAAAATGTCTGAGTGGTTACAGCAATGGAGGAGGGGAGGGGAAGAACTTTCTCCTTGAATAACTGAGATAACAAGACAAACCTTTTGGGCTGTAAATGCAAATGTTCTGCTTACCTTTTGCAGGCATTTATGCATATTGTTGAACTGGAAACTACACTGTATGCAAAATCTGTACAGTAATGAGAACAGAGTGGGCTTTGCTCATTTGTGCCAGAATTAAAGAGAACTATTTAATTCTAATGAAATAAAATGATACGGACATTGGAAAATACAAAAAGTCATCTTCTAATGCCCCTGCACCGTTCTTCTTTAGCAGAGAAGAGAGGCAGAATGCCTCTTACCTAGTTCCTGTGTTTATCAGCTCCATCTCAGACAGAGCGTGAGAACTGTGTGCCAGGACTTTTCTAGCTTAAAAGCACATGGTAAGGATGTCTTTGTCAGTAATTCATAATGCATAAAGTAATAGATGAGTTTTTTGTTTCTTTAACAAAATATTTAAATTTGACCTTTCCAGATACTTCTTTGCTTTTTCAGACACTAAATGACTTTCTCTTATGTGCTTTATATCCCAGTTGATAGTTGGAGTGCTCAATTGTGACTGCATGGACAAACGCAGTGTTCTTTTTACTATTAGATAAGTCTAGCTCTATCAAAAGTATGTATGGAAAAAATATATGTGTTGTGGATAGTTACTCATGAAAACATGGCATTTGTTATATGTGGGTATTTTATACTACTGTAAACTCTTGGAATATATTTGGATTTAAATTTATATAAAATATTTAAAGAATTCTTTTCAACAAACAAAATTGTATTTTCTACAATGCAAAATGGATGTTAACACGTTAGTACATTATTTAACACTTTTAAAAAATGCTATTTCAATGTCCCATTGGAATTCATTTTCTTTTCTGGGAGATTTCATTCTTCCTTCCAACTAAAATATTTTTCATTTTTCATGTCAAATTTTGGGGGTTGAGTTAAAAGTTTGTTTAATTTTTTTTTCCCATCAAGACATCTGGAAAAATAAATTCTAAACACATCAGCTCAGCAGTCAGCTTAGCTCTGAAATATTTAGATTTGGCATGATGAGGAATCTGGATAGTAAGAAATGACAAGAAAACTCTATCAATGCTTTGACATATTTTTAGACTTCGAAAGTTTGTATGCTTTGATCATGCTCTTAAAGTTTCTGATTCATTATATACAATTGATAATTGATTTAGCTGATGTTTCATTTAAAAGCTTGAAGGTATCGCTCTGAGACCTGGCAGAGCGTGAGTACTAGGTTCCTACGTGGTGATCTCTCTGCAGACTTGGCCTCCTCGACTCTGCTTGCCACAGCAGGTAGGATCCATGAATATGCACGTCTATGAAACAGTCAATTGCTTTGCACTCTGTTTGTTGCACTCAGGTCACTTTACTTTGAGGAATTAAATTAAGATTACCATAACTTTTGCATATTGTGAATTTAGAGGGATGCTTTGGGATTTCTAAATAGATTTGTCAGATAGACAATAAGCCTGCAATCAGGTAGGAATTTGCCTCAGGTTTGCATCCCCCTTCTCTCCTTGGAGAGAGAAATGCTCCTCTGTTGTCCCAAAATAGTTGGGTGTTTATGTGGCAGAGTGAAGGCAGCAAACTCCCTGTAGTCACATGTTGAGGACGTGGCACTGCCCAGGTCAGCGATACCCGTTCACAATTTGCAACAGAAAGGTCCTACAAGATTTACTGTGGCCCTTTACCTCTCAACTATTGTTAAGTTAGATGTTAAGTATCACATTGTTATATTGTAATACCTGTGCCTCAATTATATCATTAATTGACAACCGAAAAACATCATGTAACCAGAGCACTTTTTTACTGTTATTTTGAAGGACCAAGTGACAGAACAGGAGAATGTTAAATGAAACTTTCCCTTCAGACATCCAAGCTAATAATTTATTTTATAGTTTCTCACGTCATCAAAGGCTTATAAGAAAATAGAATCTGGAAATGAAGTTTCCAGGCCTGAGGAGAAGGACTTAGGGGTGTTGGTTGATGAGGAGCTCAACATGAGCCGGCAATGTGTGCTTGCAGCCCCGAAAGCCAAGAGCATCCCGGGCTGCATCCCCATCAGTGTGGCCAGCAGGGCGAGGGGGGTGATTCTGCCCCTCTGCTCAGCTCTCGTGAGACCCCACCTGGAGTACTGCGTCCAGCTCTGGGGCTCCCAACATAAGGACATGGACCTGTTGGAGCGGGTCCAGAGGAGGGCCACAAGGATCATCAGAGGGCTGGAGCACCTCTCCTATGAAGACAGGCTGAAAGAGTTTGTGGTTGTTCAGCATTGAGAAGAGAAGGCTCTGAGGAGATGTTATAGCCCCTTCCAGTGCCTAAAGGGGCTACAGTAAAGATGGGGAGGGACCCTTTATCAGGGAGTGTAGCAATAGGATGAAGGGTAACGGTTTTAAACTGAAAGAGGGGAGGTTTAGATCAGATATTAGGAAAAAATTCTTTACTGTGGGGGTGGTGAGACACTGGAACAGGTTGCCCAGAGAAGCTGTGGCTGCCCCATCCCTGGAGGGGTTCAAGGCCAGGCTGGACGGGCCTTTGAGCAGCCTGGTCTGGTGGGAGGTGTCCCTGCCCAGGGCAGGGGGTTGGAACTAGATGATCTCTAAGGTCCCTTCCAACTCTAACCATTCTATGATAAATAGCAATGGTTTAACCTAATTTCTTCATTAATTGTAGAGTGTGTAGATCCCTGCACTGAGTGTACATGCTAAATACACCTGTGTTTTGGAAATAAGCACCTTTAATCTACGATTTCTGTGCACATTGTTAGGTACCAGTCCTCGGTAGCTATGAACAGAGCAAACAGACACCCACAGTCTACCTGGAAGGACTTTGTGAAATAAGGAAGTAACAGATATGTCAAAAATAAAGCCTGCCTTTGTAGACAGCTGGTGCCTAATTAATTTGCAGCAAAGCTGGGGCAGGCAGTGCCTATGGCCCTGCAGGTATCGCTGGATTTTGTTACTGCACCAATTATGATAAAGCATTGCCAGCACAAAAAACAGAGGCATTGGCTGTGCACTTGGAGGAAAGGGATGCGAGTTATTAGTCAACGGAAGAAGTGTACTGCAATTTTTGTATATGTTTTCTTTCTTTCAATTTCTTACTCTCTGAAAGACAAAAGGAGAGCTTCCATTTTGGCTTTTTTTTTTTTTTTTTTTTTTAACCAAGCAACCAATCTCCACATTGTTTCTCTCGGATCTCAGATAAGTCAGATCTTCAACAGGATGCTCTTATAAGACAAATAGAGCAATATGCCTTATTTCGTTGGAACCAGCTCCTTTTCTGACTGCTACAGTTTATTATGGTTAGTCCGTTATAAATTACATGGTGTCTCCGGGGACCTGTTCTGTACTTGAAATATCACAAGACTGCTATCATGCATAATGCTGCAGAGAGCTGCTAAATTTATATCCACTAAAAATGTGCTTTACATTGCAGAGTGACCCACTTTAACTTTGATGCATAAATGGGTTGCTTTTCCTTTTCTTTTAAGTATTATCTGTTATTTTCTGTTTGTCTGCAGTTTTAACTTGCTCAGAAAAGGCCCTTGGAAAGTCTGTTATTTGTGCTTGGTGTATAGTGTGATTATCGTTATTTTATAAAATTGGACATACTTCCAAATTCCCCTAGAGACAAAGCATGCAAAGGGCAATTTTGTCTGCCAGCCCATGTAAATTCTATCAGACTACATAAAGAGACAACAGTGGCAGATTGGCTCCTGGAGCTTTTGGTTTCTTCTGCTCCTGAGCAGTTTGCACAGCAAGTAGAGAGAAAAGACTGTGAAGCACAAGTTACCCTAACATATAGATAACGGGCGATTACTTGTATGTGTGCCTTATGAGACAGTTTTAAAAGCTTTTTTTTTTTGCCCTTTTTTTTTTGAGGTACACTGAGATTTAGAATCCTTCCAAATTCCAACCTGTTTTTAACAAAATTTTAAAACCAAAGCATAACTCTCTGATTCCGTGTTAAATTTTCACCTTCTTAAAGGGGAGAAAGAGAGCAGACTTAGGTTTAAAATGCCTTCAGGATACTACATACTACAAATCATTATCTACAAGAAGTGCATCCACAGGAATTCTGCCATAAAGCTTTAGTGTATAATAAGAAAAATATATGGCAAGACTGTTCGACTGCTGGTTGATATGGTTTCCTGATGCGGTTAAATAGCAGATAATATATTCTACATTTGTAAGCTAACATAGGGAACAAGAGGGGCAAGTAAAAATCGAAAATATTTCTGTTTTGATTTTTTTCTAAATCAAAATGGTGAAAAAAATGGTCACTAGCAGTTATGCTCCTTTAAGGCAAGAAACATCTCCTTGGTCATAAATGATTCTGCACAAGCTAGGCAGTTGGACTAGATGATTGTTGTGAGTCGCTTCCAACTGAAATACTCTGCTCTACTCTGTTCTAATTTTTGTCCTGAGAAATGGCACAGCATCCATTCATCCTGAAAACTGTGGGACTGACGTGATGTGCAGTGATAACGGACTCAGTTTCCACTCTTGGACAGGTAGAGTTGGGTGATGAAAGTATGTCCTTTTCCTCCAGATGTCTATGCACCACATGTTATATTTAGCCGAATGTTTGGCTGGAATTATTTTTCAGTGATGGTCTTTGCAACAGCAAGCATCAGGCTGTCCCAGCTCCTACCCCTTCGTCTTCCTTTGGGGTACTTTTTAAGAAAATAATCCTCTCTCTCTAGAACAGAGGAGGACTGGGAAGTTACTTAAGAAACCCCAGTTACTTAAGGAGTTACTTAAGAAGGACTCCTCAGAGTCTCTGAATGCTCCTTTTCTTTCACCATTCAAAAGAGCGCAGAGGAGAATCTCAAATGTCTCAATGTCTTCATTAAAGGTTCAAACTCAGAATGGTTATCTTGACCTTTTTGCAACATTGTGTGTCCAGTCCCCTTTTTAAAAAGACTTAATTTAGGTGTATCTGTTATCAGCAATGCACAGAAAGAGTTGCATTACAGTTGAACTTAAAACACATTTTCAAAATGTAAGGTCTAAATAAAGTTTGTTCATCTGAAGACTTGAAGGGGTACTAAAATACATACTAAACCATATTCTGTAAGAAATACTTTCCTTACTTAAGCAATTTGCTAAACATATCTTTCTGTGTTTGCATAAAAAAATCCCTTTACGTGCAGGTGTTTGCAACTTTCTTTTGTCTTTAGAATGTTGCACTGAGAAGATATACCCAAATGAGACTCAAAGAAATGCACAATATAAATATCACTATTTCAAATTAAGGTAGTGAAAATGTCAGGAGTCTAGGGCAAAAAGTTTTGAGGTTTTAGAATTTGAACGATTCCTTGCAGGCTGTGTGAAGTCTGGGAGCTAAAAAGCTCCTCTTGATCAGCTGGACATCAGGAAAGTTCATGCATAACCTGCAGGTTCATAAATAATAAAAAAGGGTTTTTTTAGGCTGATTTTAATGAAGAACAGAGCTTTCATAGGTTAGCTTTTGAATGGAAAAAGGTTAATGTAATTACTGATCTGTGAAGACAACTGGAAATGTAGCACCATTTTCCTTCCCTGTTTGGGCTACTCCTGGGTAGGAAAATAGTTCAACAATTTAATCAAGGTTCTTGTCAGGCTCCAAAACGCAAGGATTTCTTGGCTAGATCTGATGATTACACGGGAGGTACTTAAAATAATCCAGAAAAATGCTAAAAAGGGCTCTTTTTGGGCTTCGTAAGTATCAATACTGTAAAAGCGGATAAGAATAGGAAACTCAGGTTTAGCAGGACCCTTTCGCTGTGAGTGGTAGTTTTCTAGCATTAGGAAGTGTCAGCTTTGCAGAAAAGGGCCTGGGAGACCTTGGGGACAACCAGCTGACCGCAGGGGATAGTCTCTCTTGACATACGATGGCTACATTTAAATAACATGCATCGGCGAAAAGGTTGTCTCTGGAAAAAAATAGGTGATCTGTTCATAGACTGTTGCTCAAAATGCAAGTTGTTCATTTTGCCTCATTTCTCTTTTTCACTTCGTCAATAGCGTAGGAAATTCGGCGCAACCGAGGTTATTTTGAGTGCAATACGAGCAACAGCATTAAATTAATTGTTCATACAAGTACTTCCCAAAATCATGGCTATGTTCTGCATTTACAGTGTTACATTACTGTGATATAATTAGAGGAATAATTAAAAGGAAAAACTTCTATTTTTGACCAGACTATCTCTTTACTCATTTTTGTGGAAATCTAAAATGAAAGTATTGTTAAGAAAATGAAGTATCTAGAATAGTTCTTATTGCTTGAAGCAATAAGCCACGTTTAAGGAAAAATCCTGTTCGAGTTCAAGCATTTAGTTCCTTTACGTGAAACCACAGCCTACTTATCTGCAAAAGTGTGATTCAGATCCTTAAGCACTGTATATTTTCTGTATATTTTGTATTTTTATATTTTTAGGTTTAAAAACTGTATATTTTACATTTTTAGGTTTTAAAATTCAAGGTAGCCTTTTTTGTACAAGCAACACCTTGCCACGTGAGTTGCCATTGCCTTGGCAGAAGCTGCACGCAGGAATCAATGTTACTTGTTTTGCCAGGCAGCTGCTGTTCTGCATCTTAATAGCCACTGTCTTAACCACCTTCCAGGTCCCTTGTCCCCAGTATAATATCACACAGTTGTCACTTTTTAAGGATAGTAGAGGAAAGATTGTACTCCTCTCAAATTTCATTCTAAACCCTGTGATTTTAGGATGGAAGGAAAAGGTTTATTGGTATTGTAGCAGCACGTCTCATTTGTGTTTTACCTGGCTTGCTTAGGACTCTTATGCACGTGTCAATAAATGTGTTAATAAATAACGTTACCCCAAAACCAGCACAGAATTGTGCTCTCTGATCACCATAGCTACTCATAAGTTAAAGCTAGATAATGACGCTTGCGTGTAGGTGGTAAAGAACAGGGAGAAGGAAATAAAGCAGGGAGCTATTGGCTTAGATCTGTACCTCAATCCTTAAAAGCACTCATACAATCTGAGGTCCTCATTTGCTATGGGCTCCCCTGTCCCCACCCTCTATTATGGTAGACAATATTTAGCAGTAGCCTTATTTGTGTTAGCTTTAGAAAGTGATTTGATAGTATTTGATGGTCTGAGCCACCATTCATATGAAAATGTGTTGATACAAATACATACTGAAGGGGTCTTAGAGACAATGGTCATGTGAATATACTGGTAATTTAGAAAGAGAAGACAGAAATGGCAAGATGACTAAGTCTAGGGTGTGCTATGACAACTGGGGTGACAATTTTTACTCATCAAGGGAGAAACCATTTTGTTTGGAATGCTTTCAGCTAATTTATTGTGACTATTTTTGAAAACGTGCCTCCTCTAAGTACCAGCTGCCCTTAACTGAGCAACAGCAGAAAAATTAGTTACTTTTACTTTCTAATAATCATGATTTTTACGATCATGAATAGACAAGTGGATGAAAAACACAAGAAAAAGGGGCAGAATGATAGCAACTACACTCTCCCTGCCTTAAACTTACCAATGAGGGAGACGACACAAACACCCTAAGTGCAAAGAAAACCAAAGGAAATCAAGGGGCAACAGAGTAGGGACAATACAAAAGATTCATTTTAATGGAGTGGGTAGAGAGAAGAAGCTGTCGTGTGATGGTGAGGGGCAAGTGTCAAAAGAGGTGGGGTCATGGGCTGAAGATAATGGAAGTCTTCCTAAAACTCTGTGGACGTTTTCTTGGAAGATCCCTGCAATAGTTGCTCCCACTGCCCACTGATGTTCTCTGGAATTCCGCTGTTACCTTTCTTAACGCCTTAAAGGTACCACCTGTGGCTCCTTGGCTGGGTTTAGCAGGATGTTTGGAAATACAGAGTCTTGGTTTGGACCAAAGGGTCCAGCGTGTTCCTCTGCAAATCATTCCTTGCCTGGAGCTGATTTTGCTTGAGCTCCCTGCGGCTGCAGGGAAAGGTTTAATTAGCATGTAGATAAATTGCTTACTTGTTTATCCTAGTTTGGAGGAAACCTGCACTCCATGGGACTGTGTTTGGGTTTTGTCTATGCGAATGTGACTCCTCTGGGCCATAGGAGGAGTCTTTAGAAATGGTAGGGAAGGCTGACTGAAAAACAGCAGCTCTGTTACAATTGCAGAGGTTTGACATTTGTTCTTTATTCTGCACTGAAACAAATTAAGACCGTGCAAATTAAGTTTGTGAAAACATCAGAGAGTGCAACAATGGAATAGCTGCTGGGAGCCTGAGGTTCGAGATGTTGTTCTTCCTGATTCGGTAACGTCATGGGCAATGTTCCAAATCACCCTTCGTTAGTTCGATGAATATTTAAAGAACCATGGGAAGTGGCATAGAATACCAATATCCCAGTGATTAGGACCTCCACCAAAGGTATGAGAGAGACGGATATTTGTCGCTGTTCTGTGTAAATCCTGGCTCTCACTAGAAATCCCCGCTATTCTGCACGGTTTTTCTCTGAATAACCCTTCTTAATTATGTGTCTCTGTGCAAAAATTCTTCAGAGGATCTTTGTATATTACAACCATTTCTTTTGAAGATTTATCAGCATATTCTAATATTGAAGAACACCATAGTTTTATGTGAATGCGTTGGAAAGTTTTATAGACAATCACTGAACATTTCAACAGAAAGACAAAATTCTGCAATTTTCTGCAAACCGTATTGGAAATGGGTTTGTTGACACTGTACCTCATCTCAAAGAAATGCAGTGTCTCTTGCACACTGAGGTAACATAAATTAATACCTTGATGGGAGCATGTTAAATGATAAATGGTAGTTTATTATTCATTCTATGTTAAAAGAGCTCCTCCCTAAGATTTATGGCAAACACATTTTTAAAAAATCACAGAAAACCTGAAGTGCCTGCAAATGAATGCATGGAAGGCAGGAATAATGATCTCAGTTAAATTCCATGAACTGTAGACATAACTAAATCCTCTGAGAAATTAAATATACAAACACTGAGTTTTAAAAAGCTAGATGGATTTGTTTGAATCAAGCCAACAATATGCAGGAAGCAGAAATATTTATCTGTTTAAAGGGAGAGTGACAGAGAGAGAATCTGATCCTGTGTGAGATATCAGAGAATCTGATCACCGTGTGAGTGACTTTTTTAAAAATCAAGTTTTTATTTTTTCCAAATTATTCTTTGTCTAAAGCATTTCTAGTAAGTCATCCCACCCAGACTAGATGGGCCCCTCGTATTCGGTGTGCTGTGAGAAAATCAGAATGTTGTCGAAATGAAATCGGCGGTTTCTCATTTAGCTGATATTTGGAGACAGGGAAAGTTAAATGTCAAAGTATAGAGACTTCGAAGATACAATCTTGATTTGGTTCATCTTCTATGAACTTTTGCAGTCTGGAGGACATAAATTTCTCATTTAAATACCAGAATGAAGGACATTAGGAACTACATAGAGAAGGCTTCTGATAACCGATGAAATACTTCTCTAGATTTTTCAAATCACTGCAAGTTAACAAGTGCAATCACTTCAGTACCAGTCAGTACAGGGCATGATTATTACATGGACGATTACATCTGTTGTCACCTCGTTTCAAAACCCATGAAGTAGGCTGTAATAGTGGCTCTCGCATAATGGCCCTGCGGGATAATGGCTCAGCAAAACCTGGAACCCTGGTTTTGTAGTAACCCACAAATCTTTATTATGTGAGTTAGGAATTGCTAATGTGAAATACTCAAGTATTCCTTGGTTTTATTGGTTTTACGTGGTGCTTGCTGAAAAAGGCCACATGCAAGGTGCAAGTCTAACATCCTATGACACTGGATGCCTATTTTGACATGTGTTCAATATTGGCCTTCATTTTTTTTTATCATGACTTCAGTAGTGAAATTTTCCATAAACTCTAGACACAGAAGTAAGTTTTAAATGCTTATGAAAGCCTATGCCATATATTAATATATTATTGTATTTCTCAAGAATATTCTACAAGATGCAAATTTATAGATGAAATCACAGCGATAAACTTTTACAAACCAACTTGATATACTCGAGCATTTTTCTTTCATTAACCCAAGGAAGGAGTCTGACTGCAGTATTTAAATTCAAACTAGAGTAGTACTGACAGGAGAGGAATGAAGACTCTATTACATGTGCATTTCTGGAATATTCAATGCAACCTGTGCAAAGTAGAGGCACTGGAACAGGTTGCCCAGAGGGGTGGTGGAAGCCCCATCCCTGGAGACATTCCAGGCCAGGCTGGATGAGGCTCTGAGCAACCTGATCTAGCTGAAGATGTCCCTGCTTACTGCAGGGGAGTTGGGCTAGATGACCTTTAAAGGTCCCTTCCAACCCAACACATTCTATGATTCTATGGAAGTTCTTAACAACAACAAAAAAAGTAATAATCAGAAAACATCAGTTATCCCCATTCCCTTTGTGGTTTTGATTATTTTGTGGTTTGGTTTTTCATTTTGTTTTGTTTTGTTTTTTAACATATATGTAACTTCCTGCTTTTCATCAAAGAATAATTTGGTAACAATAATTATACACCAGAAGACTTACAACTTCATGTTCAAGGCTAGAGCTTTGCTAGAGCAAATGACATCAGTATTTGAATAATGTTGATCCTAATGGCTACTTGGTGCTTTTGGATAGAGTAATTAAACTTCACAGGGAGAGAAAGGAATACTGCCAAAAGATTTTAAGTGCTATCTCAGCAATGTGGAAGTCTTGGCATTTCCCACTGTCATTTTTCATTCTCGAAGTACCATAAACATATGCTGAAGAAGTATTTCAAGTACCTGGGAGTAGTAATGCAGTATACTAGCAGCTCAACTCCTCTGGACGTTCTCATTTATTTTTCTAAATTAAGACACTATACTTCATGAGAAACTAGTGCTGACCCAGGTAGTCATCACAGAAAGAGATACCATCCTTTCCATTACTGTCACACGGATCTATTGTATCCCTCCATCATCTCTTTTCTAGTAATGACAATAGGAGTGATCTTCCTGCCCTCTCCCCCCCAGCCACGTATTATACTGCAGATATTGTACAAACGGCTGTACTTCCAGAGGACAGACTTTAAAGTCTAGTCTTCTGTTTTCCGATTTCTTAATTTGTCCCCGTATTTAATATAGCGAACATCACCAGGAAAGGGATGAATATATTATTACAGTTTAGTACCAATGTTTCCATTGACTCAATAAGTTACTGAATTCCTGGAAGAGATATGGTTTACATATATCCTCCACCATGTGGAGTGTGGGTGGAAGGCAAGCTTGAACTAAAGGTGTTAAAATTACACTATTAAGGGGTTTGGATGACGTTCCTCCTATGAGAACAAAATAACTTCAGCCAGTTTTGGTTTTTTTTTGTTTGTAAAAAAGCAACAAAGAGGACTTGCTACTGTCCTTGAAAAGACAGGAATTGGTGTGTGCCTGTACACATACACATCCATACATTTATACAGACACACATAAAAAGAAGAGTTCGTTACAATGAGAAGAGGGGTTATTGAAATGATTTCTATAGTATCCTTATTTATTTTTCATGCTTGCTTAGAGCTACTCTCAGTCTGAAGCCAGTTAATACAAATGGGAGCAGGCGAGAGGTCCTCCTGCCTCCTCTTTGTCATCCCAATCATTTCTATCTGTGCTAAAAGAAACCTCCTTTACACACACGTTTATATACTGTACAGGTTGTTCAGTCTTCTTTGCCTGGTAAGAATAGTGCATATTACACTTAATGTGGCACTAATTCTCAGTGCTTCTTTTTCTCTCTTTCTCCCTATTAGTTAATTTGGGCTGCTGGAATGACCCACTAATGATTCTGATAGAAGGCCCAGAAAAAATGAAAGATTTGTTTGATATAAAAATTGGATTTCCTTTTTGTTATCCACGAACAACAACTATGCTGAGCTGCCTGTATGGTCTTACTGACAAAGAGAAATTGGAGGTCCAGGTAAGCAGAAGGCAAGGGTTTTGGTATGAAATGATCAATAAAAAGTTTTGCATTCTATGCAAACAGCTCAAATAAATATTTCTGAAAAGAAAGATCAATGTGTTTTTAGCAATGACAAAACTGTCATTGATTTCGCAGAAGTATCTCCTGATGTCACAGCTTCCCGGAGCCACGCTTCTGGATCAGTCTCTGAAAGGACTCTATGGCTCACACCTATTCTGTATATAATGATTAGAAATTATTTTTAAAATACTAACTAGTTATTTTTAATAGATGTTTTCTGAAGCTGAATTCTAAGGCGTAGTGTAGATTCAGCAACAAACGCCCTGACAAACTGGAACCGAGAAAACACCAGTGACAGCCTAGTGTCTGTACCAGGCTCAGTGCCAGTACTCCAGAGCTACACAAGCACCTATCTCCAACCTCATGCTTATGATTCAAGACACACTTCTTGACGTACATCAACAATTTCTCCTCCAAACAATGTTAAAAACAACTTCCAGATATATTTTCAATTACGTTATTTTTCATTTAGACATATTTGAAACTACAGCAACAACAAATCTTTTGCTCATTCTCTCCTTTTACCTTCAGGTTGGTTTTGTTGTTATTGGTTTTTTGTTTTTCTTTTTCTGTCTTCACACCAATACTGCAGGTTTGCGTGTCTCAGAGCCAGAGAGAAATTGATATCGAGACGTGCTGAGAATGCATCGTGGTTACCAAGGAAGTTGTTTCCCGAGCAACGGTAACCACATGAAATTTGACAGAATTTTTTTCCTCCTTAACTGTATCATGTTTGCAGCTTTGGAGGAGGCAGACTGTGGGTAGCATAAGTGATTTTGTCATTGTTAACCTTACTCTTTGAAGCAGATACGGTGATATTTACGTTTTTGTTATATAAAGAGTTAACTTCAATTAGAGCTGAATGCTTGTTTTTATGTGTGTGTTGTGAGTTTGGTGGTTTTGGGGTTTTTTTCCTGCTAGCAGACAGATTGTGGATGTGCCAGATAGTCCTTCAGCATGTGGGCAGATGCTAGAGGCAACATTCTCAGCCGTTACACAGTCAGTGATGACATTTACCATTCAAGAAAGCCATGCCAGCACCTTGGTTTGCTCCAGTAAATTGGTTGAGACAGTTGCCAGCTTGATGATGTCAAAAAGTGTAGGAAATATGCACATGTTTGGTATTAGTGGAGGGATGTGAATCAAGGGAAATATGGGGGCAGAAGTCCTAGCTCCTCTACGGTGGAGCAAACAAAATGGCCATGTGTCAGCTGGGCCTCAGTCAAAGACGACAGTATTATTGTTCTTCTGTTTTCATCGAGTAATGACAATAACACAGCAAACGTAGCTCTCTGAAGACTAGTTTACTTAATCCTTGTTCCTAGAAGGAAGTAAAAAGAACAGGTTCAACAGCTTAACAAGCAGTGCAGTTTAGTATATTTTCTTAATAGAAAATATGAATAATTTCTACCTGCTTCTATGTACTTCTTTGTTAAGTGGTAAGACACTGCAAAAGCACCGTTATGAAGGGCTCAATCCTGCATGGCAAAGAAAAAGAGGACTCATTCTTCAGTTGAGTTATAGGGACTAAAAAAATCTAAATTTCTTTCAATAACTTGTCTTAAAATCAGCACTTGCCACTTCACACTCATGTTGAAATCTAAAAAAGAAAATGTGATATTTACATGGGCAGAATCCTGAAAGAAGGTGTGTGTTTGAAGTACGAGGTATATTACTGTAATACTCATTTAGGCTCATGTTGTGTTACTTCCCTTATTTTTACTGAAAATTTTTTTTTTCTGCTTTGACTAGGATAAAAGGATTTATTTTTTTTAACTGTCCTAAAAGATTTTTATTTTTTTAACTCTCACTTATATTCTGGATTGCAGGTCACTACAGATAATGAAGCATTTGAGCTACAAAAGCTTTTAAAGTGTATAGAGAAACCATTAAGTACATTATGAAACTGTGAAGCATCACGGCATGAGCCAGCTCTGTGCATACCCAGCTGTAATGGACCTGCCTTTTGCCCATAATTGTAGGTGTCCAAGCAGAGACGCTGGAGTGAATGAGCGAGGGGATAGTTGGGCTTTACTGGCTCTGGATTTGTACCAGCCCTGCCAGGTACACGATGGCTCATAAAAAGCCTTATTCTTTTCCATCATTCATTTGTTTCTACCTTCCTGAACTACTTCATACAAAGAACTGCCTTTTTGACCTGTCTCTCAGCCCTTCTTCAAGTTCCAGAACTAACATACCTCTTAGCTAAGTATCATGTTCTTTTCAGAGAAAGCTACCTCTATCCAAGCAAGCCTCTCACTTCACCAGGAGATATGCAGTGGACACAGACCTGATACGGTTGCACATTCAGTTCCAAGTTGTGAAAGTACGTAAAAAATCTTTTCCCATTTAGTGGATGGAATGTTTGAGATCTAGTACTGTTTATTTAAAAGGTTGGGATTCACTCAGAGCATGGTGTTATGTGTCAGATAATACCCCTGTGGACAGAATGTCAAAGAACACTCCACTGCCAAGACCTGGAATACGGTATTTTCTGCATGAAAAGCGCAAGTGGGAGAGGTCTGAGCCTGCTGCTATAACTGGAGTGAATGAAAAGCTCGTCCTTCCTGAAAGAGGAGGAGCTCCTCTTTCTCCTCACCTCCTGGGATGGCAATAGTATCTCACTGCCTGAGGTGTGAGCTGTGAGACAGAGTCTGATATCTGGAGCGATGAGAGGAAGTTAAAGAAAAAAGACCAGAAAGCTCCAGCTTTGCAGGTAGAAAAGTTTCTCATGAGCTAAATAAAAAAGGCTTGTAACTGTCTCTCAGGGTATTTTCTTATATAGCTATGGATAACAAAGTTTTGTCAGAGGCCAGATGTGAAGGTTGATTTAAAATTGATAATTCAAAGGGCTTTTAAAACTGGCACTCAAGAATTATTTATCTAACTAACCTGCCTATTCAATCTGCTAGCCATCCATCACTTTACCTTCTCCTTCCCCTTTGACTCTCTTCTTTTATACACCACTCATTTGCCTCTTAGCATGAGATGATTTATCACCTGCTCTTCCTATTCTTATCTGTCAATAGACAAGTTGCATCTTACTTCTCTTTATTCAACATCATCCACACTCCTTTAACTCCACAAAATATGATCTACGTTCCTTCCTCCTCACTGTCCCCTTCTCCCTCGCTGGAACACTCATGCTACAAATACACTTCAGGCATTTCTTCCAACTCCCTTCTCCTGCACTTCCACCAACCTGAACTACAGTTAAATTTATTCAATATGTTTCCTTCTTTCCTTCCTAGTTATAACCATTATATTTTTTCAAGGAAATGAAATAGCACTCAGGTCACGTGGTTTAGACTGCTCACCCTAAACGCCTGATGTTGAACTAATATTTTTATGAACTATCTAATGCAGTGCCAAAACCTGCTGATTTGAGTGTATTACGGGAACAGGTGGCCCAGGCATAAGCAGCAGTGGGAAGCCTTTAACTAGGTATTAAAAAATGGACGCATCGCTGGAGGACAAAACCTGAGCAGAAGGGCAGAATTCATTTTAACCCTTCTTCTTTTTCAAATTCTTCCCTTCCCCTTGAAGATTAGCAGCTTTTGTATTTGATATGTTACAGAAATATTTATTTAGTCACTGTTTTGCTGAGAATAGGGAAACTGCTGTCTCCTGGGAATGATAAATGTAAGTATAAATACAGAATCAAATATGGTGGTAAAATGCCACAGATCCAAGTGGCACCCTGCAGTGAAAGACTGACAGATTTGCTTTAAAGTAATTTATGTTTTCTTTTTTGCTTTTGTTATTTAACAGAACTTGATTTATATCATTAGCCCATAATTTAATGTTTGATTTCCTTCCAGCTGATTCTTTTATTGAAAAAAAAAAAAGAAAAAAAAATAAAAGAAGAAAAACCCAGTGACAAAAAAATCCAAAATCAAACCAAAACAAACAAACAAACCCCCAAATACCCCCAAAACCCCCAAACAACCACCAACCAAATTTCTGGTAATATTTTTCAGGACTCATTAATGCCTTACATGGGTAATAGGCCTTCTGCATACGCTGTTTGTGATGGAGAATATAAGTGCTCTATCGGCTTGTGCATCATTTCTTGAGCAGGTAGAGCACAGTGCATGCACAAAGGACCCAGCTGGGTAGGAGAAAGGAGAGAAGATGATGCTGTGCAGGATTGCCTGGCTGTTGGACTATGGATTGTAGTAAGGAGGAAGGCGAGGGCGGCATTTTGCTTTACAGAAACATAACATGCTCTGCTTTCTATACATTTTTAAAAAGCAAACTGGGAGAGGATGCTGCAAGGGAGGTGACAGCAGGGTTTCTGCCAGCAGGAAGGGGGTGAATACACAACCAAGCACCCAAGGTGAGGGAGGGACATTGCCAGGGACCAGCAAAGGAACCCTGTGGGGTTCTTTGGGCCTTCAAAGCCACTAAATACAGAGGAAAGGAGCCTCCCTGTAAGGACACAGGGAACAGGGCAGATTGGCTCTCCCGAAGTCAGTTGCACCCAGCTGACCACAAAGCGTCATTATTTCAAGAATTATTTTATTCATGTTTATTGTGTTCTAATAAAACCTGCCCTCAGAGATTGTAATTCAGGGTAGGGGGCATATTTAATGCAAGGAAATGTGGGGCAGACCCGCCCTAAGGCTCTGGCTATCTCAAGCTTCTGCCGTATGGTGTTTAATATTTTCAGTCAGGGGTTTTTTCTCCCTCCTCTGCTGCCAGTGTTTAGGAGGCTACTGAGATAGATTGTGCTCTGCCCAGCTTGGCAGTTGCCTAAGTTTTGTTATAACAATTGAAACATCATACCAGAAAGCAGTGATAGCCAAAAAACTGGAGCATGTGTCTCTCTGCTATTGTCAGCTCATTTAGAGGTCCGTAATTAAATATGGAGAGTCAAAACCATTTTATAGACCATGAATCCATTCCATCACTTCCTCAACTTTTTCCTGCACGATTCTGTCATACTACTTCCTGAAATTAATCTGAGACAGGTGAACACTTCTGACACCATGTCTAGTAGCCTTCCAAGATGTTTCTAGAAGTATCACATATGTTGCTGGTATGTCATTGGATTGCTGAGGTCTGTGAAATCTAAATCTGCAAATTCACCCTAAACCCCCTATCATCCCAAACTGCTTCATTCTCTCTATGGCCAGCAGTCGTAAGGAGCTACATACACTGTTTTGTACCTGATTCTCTAGCTATCTGTGTACACGTGATTTTCAGCTTATAAAGAGCAAGACCGCACGCTAAGTGTGCAGTTCTGCACGACCGTAAGTTAGTGGTACTGAAGTTCCAGCACATATCCTTGCCTCTGGGCGAGCAGTACTTTCCTTTGTGTTGTCTGTGCATTGTATCTGATGAGAGTTAGACTTGCTGAGAAATATCCCACCCCCGTTTAGCTTCTGAATTTCTCCACCTCACAATTCATCAGTCATGATTGCTGGCATCTGGGAAGAAGCGGGAATGCACAGACAGAGCAAGACAGCATTATGGCAGCACTGATTTAGATCAGACTTAAGTGCTGTGGAAAAACATCTTGCGGTTTCATATCAGTACTGTAGAAACACCAGTAAATTCTGTTTTGCTCAGGAGAGGATTGTCTAGTCATTCTGAAGGGATGTATTACACTTAAAGTTGGGAAGAGGCAGACAATAGTTCTGCTGCAGTATTAAAACTTGTACTTTGAAGCAATGTTCAGGTTGATGAATTTCAGCATCTCCTTGTGGGGTCAACTCTGAATACGAGCGAGACCTCTAGAAGAGAGGAGCTATCTACAAACACTTGTTTGTCCTCATCAAGATTTTCGTCAGTGAAAACAATGTCCAGGTAGAAGGTCTCCTTGCGAAAGGTTTGTAATACAGTTCTGAGTGCTCTGTAAACGTCCTGAATGTGTTTTAACCAGCTGAAACTAATACGACTTGAAATAGGAAATTCAGATATTCCCTTCCCAGGGAGCCTCCTACAGAAAGTGGCAGTAAGTTGAAATCTTGTAATTCTGAGTTACAACATTTGCAGAAGTGTTTTGCAGCGACAGACGTTAACCAGAAGATTGTCTTTGGGGGAGAGGACAGCAGAAAATACTGTTCTGCATATTCATAACGTTAGCCATTTTCTTTTCTTTTTTACAAATTCCCCACTATTTCCTCAGTAGTAATGTAATAAGTCTAGTTTTGCTTTTCAGCGAATGCCTTAGATGTGTTTCAATGTTTTTCCTGATAGTTAGAGGTGTAGTTGACTACTGATGAGGATGCTTGTGGCCATGGATATGGTTCATTACTAGAGATATGATTTACTCAGCTCGTACAGGCAGCCAGAATAGTTGAAACTCTATCAAACTGCACATTTGCCAAAATGCCATACAGCTTCTATATGCATGTTGACCTGAATTATTACATCCATCTCCTGCTTTTATTTCATATTGGATTTAAACAGTAACATTGTTTGCTGAATGCCATTATTTCAGAAAAGCCTAAATTCCACTTTTCAAGCCCACTTCAAGCCTCAATTCCACTAAAGCCCACTTTTCAATGACTCCCTCCTCCCTAATTGGAAACACCATCTTTCATCTAGCCCATTAAGTCAATTTTATTTTTAAATGATAAGGTACTGGAAGGAGACTCCTGATAACATCTTTACACTCTAAAAACCTTGCTTGTTGAAGCTATAGTGGAATAATGAAGCTATAAAAATTCATAAATAGTCTATGACATTTACATTCTTTCATCACATCTGAAAAAAAAAATCTTATGACCACATTCAGAGATTTCAGGGCTTAAAAACAGAATTTGTCATCGAAGCCAGAAAGGAAAAATGCTAAGAAGGTTGGGGTTTTTTTTTAGTGCAATAACAAATGTTATAAGTTGTCTTGTAGAAAATATGAAGTTGCTGTTTCTACTGGAATAAGGTTTCAATACAGTCAGTTACCAGAGTCTTCACTTTACTGTCTCAGATGAGACAAAAAAAAAAGTCTGAGTATTTACAGCTGTGATTTCTGATCTTTCCGGTATGTGAATCCTCTTGAGGTATGGTGACACAACTCCTGTAAACAGGGGTATTCGCACTGAAGTCAGTAGGCTAACCTGATTTACATAAGGTGAAGATGTAGGAAGGGGATAGCGCTTTTTAATACAGTTTTAAAACTATACTGGGAGAAAATGTCTCCATTTTCACATTAACGTCTTCATTCTCATTTCACGAGCAGTCCATTCCAGCTGTAGAGATGGGAACAAATAACGGAAGAAAAATTGAACTATCTGCATATTTTTCTGCATATGCACATTTCTGCATATATTTCACAACAGTAACCAGACTTACTAGCTTTCAAATCCAAATCTCTGGGCAGCTAACTGCTCTTCATGTTCTCTGTAAACACTTTTCCAATATTCACCTCTAGAATCTTTGGGGAAGGACACCATTATGGCATTTTCATAATATGGAAATACTTCTTGTTTACTTATTTTCCTCTTACGTAAAGCTAGGAGACTGAAGAGTGTTGCTCTTTCATAGGTATATACAAATCCTTTACTCAGATCTGCAGGGTACATGGTATCTGTGACACTTGTACGCGTTCTGAAAAAACTGTTCTCCCAATTTTAGCTCCTTTTCTCCTAGGCACACTAACATATTGTCAAAGTGTTTCTAAAAGCTAACTATGATAAACAACTAGTGACAATCTTCTGCTCTTGGACTACCTATGAACAGCCTGTCATTTTTTACAGATGTATCTGTTCATATTTACTTCATGTGTATTTTGTGTCTACAACAAATGTTAGCCTGCAACAAATTATGGCCATGAAATACTTTCTGCAAATGTACGCATTATCATACGCTTTCTGCCACAATGTTGATGCCTGGGTTAATGGGACCATAGTGGATGTCACAAGATAAACATCTGCACAGGTATGTGTTTTGTTTCCAAGCAGAAAATGTTCACCATTCTGTAAATATTTCAGTGGGATTAAAAGGAAAAGACACCCTTCCTCCCAACACTTCTTGGGCAGTGAAGTGGTGGTGGTGATACTTGCAAGATGTGCCTAAATCAGCTTTTATTTCAGAACAATAATGTGGATTTAGAGCATTTTGAACCACATAATGGTGGAGACATGTGGTCCTGAGGGATAAACTGAATCTTGCCTAAAATAAAACTCTCAGACCACGTGCAGTGTAAAAGTCGAGGCCTCGGCACCAATTGTTTTATTCTACTGGTCTGTTACTATTGTTCCAAATTACTCACTAAAGTGAATACACTCAAAATTCATTTCAAATACTATTTAAATTTACAAATTGTAATCATCCTTTTTTAGCCAGTTTGTGGGGTTTTTTTGTAACTTCACAACTTGTATGGTTGAAGAGACACAACTATATAACAAAAATGCATTTGAGGGGGTTTTACAAAATAATAGCAAAAATTACACTGAATTTGTAATTACATAAGACAAAAGATACTGTACAATTCATGGGCTGACAATCCGAAAAGGTTAACCTAAACCATACAGGACCACTTTTCTCTTTTTATCTTTGTGTTCTGTTCTTTTCTCTAAGAAAAGAGAGGCTTTCCTGTCACACCCTCTGACATATGATTTGCTACAGCCAAGCGTTTGTTGAGTTTGCTGCTGGGACAAATCCTGAGAATACTGAACAGTACTAAACGATGGGATAAGAGAGAGAAGTAGGTATGAGTATAAGGGCTGGTGGAGGAGTTTGTGTGCGTGAAATGTATGAGAACTGGTAGTTACAGCCATTGCTGAAATGAAAAGAAAGATTGTGGAAGTGTTTAAGAGGTATTGAGAAAGAAAAACAAACTTTTACTGATCTCTGAAAACAGAAAGGAAAATGAAGGAAAATCCTTTATACAACGTTTCTCATAGTTTACTTGAGCCACATTTATTTTAAGATAATAGTTATTAAACACAATTATAAAACATCTTTTTTAGCCACGCACTAATGGTGAAGGCTTGTCACCATGTTCACTTACATCTCACTCCAAGCAAAATAATTTCCCAGTTCCTTTTCTTCTAACAGTTAGAACCACTTGATTATTCAAGAGGCCTCTGACATGCTTACCTAGCAAAACCTTTGTTCCACTATGTGTTTTGGCTCAGTTGTTCCTTTATAGAAAGTTACAGCTTCATTTTAAAATAATGTAATTTTAAAATCCAAGGAGTAGTTAGAATCACAGCTGTTTTCCTTCTTTCACTTCTTGATCTCTTTATTCTATTACACTCAAAATGGAATCTATAATGTAAAAATGCCCTTCTGTGTATATGAAGGATGGTTCTGCTTTCAAGTAGTGCTAAGTCATGTTCTTGAAATGGTATTAGCTTGTTAATTCCACATGTTTTCATTGTGACAAATTAATCCACTTCAAAGTACATTCATTCAAGAATTGTTCAAACAATAATTTATGAATGGAGCTTTTATCTCGAGGATGCAAGAAATAATACAGACACCTTCTGGCAACAGTAACTGCTTTAGTGCACAATTTCTCAGAAAGATTATTCCTCAAGTTTAAATGATAAGCTTAACTTTAGACTTAGCCTTTTGGCATTTAAATTTTATATTGGTATTTTTACCGGCAGTTTTCTACCAAGTGACCTTCTGTCTAGATCATAATGTATCTAAGGATTAATGGTCACAGCAGTTAACTTTGGTTTCCATTTAATATATTTTCTAGAACATTTGCCTTTGTTTCATCCTTCATGTTAACTGTCTGCATTATATTTCATACTTATGTCACTTAGTGTCCCTCACAATAATGAAGATACAGGATCTTCCAAAACAAACTCTTATGATTACTGTATTTATAACTCATATTTTAAAATGGGAAAAACTGATAGAGCTATTGGAAACACATTTAGTTAGGACGCATTTCATTAAATAAAGCAATGAGAATACACAGAGAAATAAACGTAATTCCCAAGAATAACTGTTTGCAGTAAGTCTTCAAGTAAAAAATACTTTCTTCATAAACTTCCATTTCTTTGATCTTGTATGGATCACACCTTCCCTCTCAGAACAGCACATAATGTGGTTTTGAGGTATTTAGTGCTGTCTGAGAGACCATGAATTTTCATTGGCTGAGAGCTGAGGTTTATTTCTGTTTAACAGAAACTCACATTTCAAAGTTACTGTAAGTAACTGGTAAATTCAGACACCAGCTGAGCTACACCTGGTAAAGGATGTAGACAAGGAAGACAATAGCATCCATAAGGTATTAACATGCTCATTCCATGTGCAAGCCAGATATTCTTCTGTGTTACCTCTTCTTGCTGGATCTTGTATTTCTTCTTATTTTTAAGGGGAAACAAAGAAGAAATCTGATCAGGTTTTCAACTAATATATAAAACTCAATCCAGGATTTAGAAAAAATTACAAGTAAATTCCGTGGTAAAATTCAAATTAATAACTCGTATATCAATGAAGCCTTAGAGAAGCATAGAGCTGGGACTTTGGTTCAGAATTGTCTTTCTGAAGAGTTACTTTTTGAAAAATAAATGGTCAAATCCTGGGGCTCTCACTCAATTTTGGCTTATTCCTGGATACTGAACTATAAGAAAGGAAGTATTAACAACTTCTGGTTCCACAAACTAATTGAAGGTTTTAAGCATATATAACGAGGTTCTGAAGTAATTTCTCGCACATGAATTGCACACGGAGAATTAATTATGTTTTAGAGACTGTCATGTAGCAGTGTGCATTCGTATACTTTGCAAAACCATCTTTACTGACTGCAATATTCATTATAGACATTCTAAATCCCTCCTGATTTTCTGATCTTTTTCAGACTATTGAGACTAATCTTTGACCCTATGCATACAATTTCAGAATCCCATCTCTTTTTGGTTTTTCTGTTCATGATCCTATCAATTTCCAAAGTGTGTTTCTTTACTTACGCAGATGTTTTTTTCCAGTACGTGTTTTTATTTTCTTATGTTGTTTTTAGTATTTACCTTTGGACACTAAAAAAGTAATAATTTTGCTTCCACATCTGTTGTATTGTTCCTGTTTTTTCTTTCTTTTTTCCTTACTGAGTTCCATTCTGGACAAAAATTCTAAGAACAGAATTTCACAATTATGTTGCATCAGTATGATACTAACAGGATAGTGAATTGTGGAAGTTAGTTTGGCAAAAGGCAGAATTTTGAAGGAAATGCTCACCCTTGCTCCTCCTGTGTTATATTCTGAACTCTATTGAAAAAAAAATAATCCAAAAATGTACATTAGATTCAACAAATGTGTGTGTGGTCACATCAATGCAATTTTCTTACCCCCGTGGCAGGGGGGTTGGAACTAGATGATCTTTAAGGTTCCTTCCAACCTAAACCATTCGATGATTTTGTGTTACTTAATTTTCACTACCAATATGAAGGGTAAATTACAAATTGTTAGTATAGCTAGGAGTTGTGTGTTTCCAAGTGGAGAATGCACAGGTATTAGCACATAAATTCACACATATAGCTTTGGAAAGATTTTCTCAAATCCCTGTCTTTTCTTTGTTTCCTGCTGTGCCCAACTACTACCCCCAGTCTTCAGGCTCTAGTCAATCTTCAAAAATCATCTGTCTTTCTATTTGTATGAGGGTGACTGTACCCAATTTATTACAACACTCCATTCCCATTTCTTATCTTCAACTCTGAAGCACTTTGAGATTCTTTGTATGAAAGACATAAGATAAAGCTAAATTAATTGAAAGTGAATTCAGCTGAATCTATCTGATGAAGCCTAACAACTTCCAAACTTGACAAGAGGAGTTAAGATAGCAAGTTAAAGTGATATATTAGACAGGAAGACACTGTCCCAACCGCTATTTCACCTTTTGTCCAAAATCTTCAAGGGAGAACAGATCATTGAGAAGAATTTCCTGGATTATCTTTGATTTGCCGCTGATATTATTGCTGCTACTAAAACCTCAGAAACAGCTTTTGGCAGTTATCGTAACGTTCACCTGGAGACTCAGGATGTTCTGAAGAGCACTAAGACCTCACTTAAACTGACAATAAAGGAAAAAATGACTCAAGTGAACATGAAGAAGTTAGAATGTACTGTAGAGAAAAATGACACTTTCTTTAAATCTAAAGGTAAAAAATGGATTTAGAGAGAGGGAAATTATTTACATTGATTAACAGTTATCCTATTTATGATTGTACATTGAATTCAGATATTTATTTTACACTGAGATATTTTATTACAGCAATAACTTAGTATTGTTGCAAAGAAGAGCAATTATCCTGGTAGATAATTTATAAATCCTGGTAGATAATATATAAACATAATTTATTTTCTGAAGTTGAATAGCTCTGTATTTAAATACAGTACAAAACTTGTCCTGTATATCCAGACTACGTTAAACACAGCATGACCAAGTAAATTCAGCAATTATGAATCTGTCTTTTTAGAAACTTGTGACTATACATCACCAAAAAGATTCAAAACCTTTTCAAATCAAACATAGTATTCTTTAGAATTGGAGATGATGTGAACGGACTAAAATCGGTGAGGATACTAGTAGAGTGCATTTTCTCAGACCGAAAGAGATTTGGGAGAACTTCTCTCAGCCCTGTGAACTCCCCACTGCTCCTGCTCTCTCTCATCACTACCTGATTAAGCCAGATTAAAAAGTTTTACTTTCTTGGGATGTCTTATCTTTAAGAACATAACAGCCATAGCAGAACTAGTAATTAATTGCACATGCATGTACAAAAAAGTCCTTTTTCAGTGTGAAGGCTTTATCTTTGTTATTGGCTTACTCCTTTTTGCTTTCTCACAAATAGCTTTCTCTGACTTAGTTCTGGAATTCTAGACAGTTTCTGCCAAGCAGAAAACCCAAGAGCTATGTGCTATTTATAATAAATAGATACATCACACATAGTTCCTAGAGAAAAATAAGCAAAGGGCACATCTTCAAATGTGTGATAGTGTGATCTCACGTCCTGCAGACAAATTACACCAATTTACAGCCATTGATGTCTTATCTGCTCTTCTTGTTAAGTTAGGCTAAACTGATTATGATTTGGGGTTGTTTTTTAATAAAAATTATTTTAAGGCACAGGGATTGAGTTCAAATGTTGACATAAGACTTAACTGATTATTGACATTAAATTTATATTTGACAATAGGAATTAATACAAATTATGTTAATACATGACAGCACATCCCTTGAAATTTACGTATGACTTGGCATGAAAGTCCATTCTTGTAGTTGCTTTTATATATTGACTTCAAAATCATGTGAAACCTTTGGCATATGCAGCTGTACTCTTCTTTTTTTTTTTAAGTTTATACATCTTAATGAGATTACTTTTCATGGTTTATGAAATGTTTTGTCATAAAGTGGTCATTTAATTCTTGTCTTTTAATTGTAATGGACCATTATTGCTGCTGATTTACAATACATTATCCTCTTACAAGCAAATTTAATCACAGGAGCTCTGTTTCCCTCTAATCTTGTTTAGAATAGTGGAGAGAAAACTCTGCCACATATATTATCTAGCAAGTAACTGAGTATTTTTCAAAAAAGTCTTGATTTCATTTGTCCTAGCAATGAGATCTTATGTCCTCAGAAGGCCAGAAAATGACAACTTCTTGAGTGCTTCAAAACCTGCCATATTTCAATGAAAGAAGAAAAGGCAGGGTAAAATTAAGTTTAAGTTTAGTAGTGTTTAGAACAAGGTAAGTCACCACATTCAGACAACTCAAGTAAAGCCCTCAAATTATTTTCTAAAATTTACTTTTCAGTGACTGAAAAGTCATTGTTTTCAGGCTCTAAAGTACTAAATAAAATGAGGAAAACATCAAGAAATAACCCAGGAGAGACAATATCCTTACCTTAACAAAGGGATTATATGATTGTGTCCTCCTTAAATTTCTGTAGTTATTGCAATACACAGAGCTAACAAACCTAATAAATTTTCTTAATTTTTTGTTAAATTCTTGAGTTCTCTTATTGATGGTGATGTGTCTTGCATTCTTCTGAGCAGGGTAACCACCTGTTATTTGGTCTGGTACCACACTTCTAGTGTGTGGTAGGACTGCAACCAGTCCTGCAATACTGGTTATTAGGCTTTTGTTCTCTGCTCAGAGCTTGATGTAACTATTGCTTTGTGAAATACAATATGCAAGACAGTACTGTAGACTTTGTGTAGACATTTGTGTAACCAACTGTGTAGACTTTGACCTCTGCTCATAGAATAACATGAGGATTTTAAAAATTTAGCTTCTCTTTTAAAAAAGTCAAGCACTCATCTTTCATGGGCACAGACAAATACATAAAACAATAAAAAAAAGTTCCTATATTCTTTGTTATTGCCCATTATGTCAGAAGCGACTGCTGTTTTAACAGAGTTGGTAAAATTCAACATTTCAACCACTTCTACCCACTTTAATTACTGGACCTTTAATTAAAATTGCAGGTAGATGTGGGTTTAAATTCAAGGGCTGAGGGTGGGCACATGCTCTGTCCTTCTCACTTTGAGAGGGAGGACTTCCTCTACAGCAGAGGGATGGAGTGAATATCACTGAGTCTGTGCCACCTGAAACCACGATAGTTACCTCATTAAAGTTCCTCTCAATACTTTTGATGCACTTGATTCTTGCAAGGTTAGCGACTCAAGATATTATGAGATGTTTATAATTGTGTTCACTTGTCCATATTTTTACATCTGTTGGTATTCCAACTTGAGGTGGGTGGTAAGGTAAGTTGGGTGTCATATCATACTTTGCCACCTAGAGTGCTTATATTTGACCCCGATAACTGTGAATTTTGAATTCATCTTCAGAAAAGGCAAACATTACAATATAGGTTATGTTTGTAGAAACTTTGTTTTATAGGTACTTGAAAGAAATAGTTGCAGAAACCTTTTTTTTCAGGATGAGCCTTAAAACAAACAGTGTGTCAGGATAAAGCAAATTGATTCTGAACGTTGAATCAGAGAAATGAGTAAATCCTGAATTCTAAATTGAATTGAGAATCAATGAGTTTGATTTAATAACCAAACATTGAATTGCTTATTAAAAGTTCCATAGATGGCTTTCCAGAGAAAATCTTACGCCTTCAAAATAAACAGTAGAAAAAAGTAAATGCTGTAATTTAAGCACTGTGTTTCCAAGATAACATGCAATCAGAATAATTAATAGAAATGCAAATACAATACTAGTTTCTAGAAGAGCTTTATCTTGTGAAAAAAATCATTTAATTATAGTGACAAAGCTTGCAGCTGAAACAAAAGAACGAAGGATGATTTTTTTTCCTAGAAGTGAGTAGGAATTTTATGATTATACATTTTTTCATTAAGAAAATTAAGTTTATAAAAACTAAACTTGCTACTGGAATACACCATTTTCTTTGCAAAGATCCCTTTTCCTGTCCTGAAGGTAATTTCTTATTAGCCAAGAGACTGATTCTGAGGATAACAAAGGATTTCCCTACCCACAGCCACCGTAGTTCCTACGAGACGAAAACTGCCTTCAAAGTTCCTGCTCTCAATCTAGCAGACTAAAAACCACAATGCAAGTTCCCTGCAGCCTAAGTGACCATCCAAATAGTAGGTACATATGTAGTTTTGGTCTTTTTCCCTCCTCTCCCCTCTTTCCTTCGTCATCAAAATCTTTGAGCGTGCTTTAGTTTGATGCAATATACAGTAGGAATATTCTGAAATCTGAAGAGTCTGTTAGTTCCTCCCCTGCTTTCTCACTGATTAGTAACCAGTAACCCTGGCCCTGACTATATTTTATATGTAGGATGCACCATGAGCAGCTGGCCTTGCTTCCTTTAGTATACAGCTACACTGGATTTTAATTCAGACCAAAACGGAACCAAGACTCAGTGCAAGATGGGACAGAGGGGGCAGTCAGCACTCAGGGATACGGTGCCTTGCTCAGGGAAGATGAATCATTGGGATTTCAGCTGCTGTGTTGTATTTAGGGAGTTAAGGAGAGGAGAAAAATTTCTTTGCATTTGAAAAGGAGATGAAATAGATCTGATTGGTTTGAATTATGGTTTGAACATATTTTGCTTGCTTCTGATTCAAGTCCATAAATAAATGAATCGTAGTGAAGATCTCTGCTAGATAATATTAACATTACAGTGAATGAGTGGCAATATCCATTTCAAACTCTGTGAGGTGCTTAGAGCAAGGTCATCAGAACTATCACAACTAGAACTATCAGAATATTTTGCTCTATACTTTTATCAAAGAATCATTGTAGCCTAGAGTTACTTGGCTATCACTGGGGGAAAGAGTGATTTCAAACTTTTTATTTATCATGGAGGAAACATAAGTGACAGAATAGTTTGCACTTCTTTAAAATCTGAATTCCATTTCTGACTGTGTCCTAATTGCTTTTAGTGTTTATACTTGACTGAAGGCTGTGACTGTCATGGATAACTTATTATTTTTAAATGAAAAAAAAACTTAGACAAGTTTTCTTGTTTTTTTTTCTCCCACTCTTTTGTAAACTACTCGGTTAACCCTGAAACAAATTGATGTCTTTGCTATAGATAAGCAGGAAAAACCAATCTGTGCAGCTCTCCAGAGGCGGTGAAATGTTTAAAATAAGTAATTAATTCAAAAAGTCGTCTGAAAATGTAAATATCACACAAGATATGTAAGTATTGATTTTGGAATATTATGAGCTGCCACAAATTATTACAGATTTTCAAGCTTCAGTGTTATTTTTTTCAGATGCAGATGAAAACGTTCCTGAAATATTCCTACTAAATGTACTATTTTCTAAGATTATTGTACCAAGTTATGTTACATGGCTACGTATGTCTAATTTTTGTTTTCACTAGATCTGCTCCCGAGGTATCTGATGTTTACCTGTGCAGGTGCAATTCCACAATCTTCCCACTATTGACCGTCCCCAGGGCTGCAGTTTCCTGGCTATCAGCCGTCCCTGTGCATTTGCCTGCAAGTTTGGTAATTCTCTCCTCTGGGGACCTGTGACCTGTTATTTAAGAAGGAAAGGAATCTCCTTTAAAATTCACATATTTGATTTTAAAATCAACCTCTGATTTGATTTGGAAATCAATTGTATGAATAGTAGAAAAAAACTTGGTCTGTAAGGATGTCAGGAAAGTATTTTGATAAAGCAGTTTACATCCATATTTAAGTTGCTTAAGGGATTGCCATACCCTGATGGTAACTAAACCTGACCTAATTTCTTAGATCACTTCTGAAGCTGTCTTTGTCTCGGCCTACTCATTGCTGTCTTCAGTATTAAACCCTTCTGAAGCAGATTTAGTGCTTTTGTACTCCCATATTCCAGGATGTGGACCTTTCTGTTTACGGAGAAGATACAGTCTTAAATGTAACTGAGGTATTTTCTTACAGCTACACCTGCGCTAAGGAAAGCAATCCTGTGAGGTGCATGCCAGTGCCTGGGGTGTGCTGGCGATTTGGTTTCACCTGGAAATAAAAGGCTTTGTGTTGTCGATGAAGGGGGATCGTTTGAAGCCTGAGGTAGCAGGGCCACTTTTGATAAGCGGGAGGCACTTTACGGCGAGACAGGGGCCACGAATCAGGCCCTGCGACAGGACGCGGGCCGCGCCGGGCGGGGCAGGCAGCCTCCGCCTGCTCCCGGCGGGGGGCGCGGCGGGAGAGGCCGCGAGGGGAGCCCTGCTGGGGCGGCCGGTGAGCGGGCCGTTGCTCGGGCTGCGGCCGAGGGCCTGAGGGAAGCGTGGCTCCACAGCCCGCGGGCCTGAGGGAAGCGTGGCTCCACAGCCCGGAACAAAGGGGCGGGGAGGCTTCCCGCAGGTCTTCCCCACACAGCCTCTCCTATCAGCCTGGTTTTTGAGGCATACAAGGCTAAATTCAGCTGTAGGGTTGGGATACAGAGGTGTTCAGGGTTTCAGAGCTTCTAGACTTGACCTCAGGTAATTAAATTAGACCGCTGCTCCCTTGATATTTTATTAGTGCTTTTAGAGTTAATTTTTTGACAAGGAACACAACAAATGCAGTTTCTGGCACTGTCTTCCTTCAGAGTACGTAACTGTTCCTAGTCCACATTAAGTGATGCTAAACCAAGCAAACTGATGCACAAACAGGCCTTGGTTTTCTATGTTCGGAACTTCTTGTTTTAATTTCTTTTAGGCACATCTTTGTGGTTGTCTTTATGGAAACACGTATGTTAAGGCTGTGCATCTAATTAGATTCCCAAAAGTAAAAGCAAGAGATCCTCATCCTATCCATACTCTTGCAACTGTAAGTATATATAATACTGCAAAGACAGTCTGTGCATGCATCGTTTGATGACAGTTTAGTTAGATATTAGTTAGACGGTCAGAAATTTTATTTCATTCTGCTATGAATGAAAAAAAAATTCTCAATCTAGTGTTCACTTATATGTTCAAAGAACGTATACTTTTGAGATCAGTGTATGATGCTAGCCCCAGTCATATAGCTCCCATGCACCACAGAAATTTAGGAGCTTCTATCAGTGGCAGCAGCTGACTGAATGTAATATTTTATAATACTGATTTCAGTGTTCCAATAAACATCGAATTTGAAGCAGTAATAGTAGATTATTATTCTAAGCAGCCTTAACCTTCCTTAGCTGTAACAAATTATTTAGAATTATTCAGGGTAAAGTATATAGGTGAGATGTTAATAGAGAACCCGTTAGCCCAAAATACTGTTTTAATCAAGAATTTGAAATGCAGACTAGAGTAGGGTTTGATACTATAATAACACCTTTCATACTGAAGGCATTCTAAAGCAATTTTCAGTAATGAGCTAGATAGTGTGGGTGCTCTGACTGTGTGGGGAATACAAATATCAATAGCCACAATTTGTTCAATATAAGCTTTCTTACACTGAGATTAGAGTATGGAAATATGTTTGACTGGAATGAAGAAAATTGCTTAACAGGCTGCATACCAGCCCAAAAATAATTTTAAAAGAGTGCCAGCCCTTTCCACCTCAGCACAAAGAGGAATTAAATAGCTAAACTAAAGTTTTTTGCATTTTCAGCAGTGATTTCCAGGATCCCATGTCCCTTTCCACCAATTCCTCAAGCCTCAAAAATAACACACACCTATACACCCTCACTGCAAACAATCTAGGAAAACAAGCAGCAGTATAGCTAAAAGCCCAAGAATATTAAAACAAGGAAAACTGCAGAGAGAGAGCGCATACGTATAATGTGGTGAACTTTAAAGTTCTTCAGTATCAGTGAATATTTTACTCCTCAACCAGCAGCATAAAAGGCTCCCAGAGTCTCACTGCTTCCAAGTTAGTGAGTGGATTGTAGCCAAAAACTCTCAGAAGGTGTGTAAAAATGCTTTTTGTTTTAAGAAAAGAAGAAAGAAAATATTCTGTGTTCATGTATCTGGAAATCAATAGCCATATGGGAAAGATTTACATAATGATTTTTTTCTACTAATATCTTATGCATTGGAACGCTTTGTATATTCGCGCCTTGTAGCAACACTTTGGAAATGAAGTCTCTTAACTATTGACTTAGGTATTGCTAGAAAACATCCTTACAGGTGAAGCAAAAGTCTGTAAAATGTGAAGAGAAAGATCTTCCTATACTGTACAAATCTGCATTAGCTTCACTAGGGAAAAATAATTTGAATATCTGAAGAGAGAAAAGTCTCCATGAAATGCAAAGTGGAAAGTTAAAGAAAAAAAGTAATTTTACTCCGATTGAAAAGCTGAACTCAGTTTCAAAAAGCAACTTTAATAAAAAAATATTCAGAAAAGATGACATTATTTGACTAACAGAGACAGGGATATGAAAATGTTTTGAGGTTGTTACTCCTAAGGAAGTCGAAATAAGAACTTTGGCCAGTAAAGCAAACATTTTCCTATTGCAAGGATCAAAGATTTCATTCTTACTTTCTGAGAAATGCCAGTAACCTAAACATGGATTTGAGCATACCAGCTTCTGTGGATAATACAGACTGACTTCCAAAGAGAAAAATGTGGGATAGCTACAGAAGTATAGCTTCCTCTGTACAAGATGCTGGAAAACTGGTTTCTTGTTTTGGCAAATACTGCTTTCATCAGCTCAAACGAAATTCTGTAGCAATTAGTCTTTATTGCATTGGGACACCAGATCCGTAATTTCTTTGTTTCCTCAGCTTCTGTTTATAAAATGCTTATGTTCAATCCCTTCCTGCATTTGCAGTGATGGTGTCATGAGTTTCAGCTAACTAACGTGGATGAGATGTTCAGATGTCACTGTGAAAAGCATCACTGACAGACGCAGAAATTCAAACACATGTATCTTCTGTGACATTTTTATCACGTGAGTGAAACTTTTTTGTTCTGATAGAATTTCTTTGCATGTTTGGCTTTGAGGACTCTCTGTCTTTGTTCATATTGTATCTGAAATGTATTTTTCTGTATTTTCTACTTTTAAAATTTCTCCTACTTCTGTTAGCTAGCTAACTTGAAGAAGTGACAAAATAATGTGGTACCTTAATATGTAAGTGTTCTGCAGTGACATACCTCTCCAGATGAGCAAGGGAGAGTAGATAACCTTTTAGATTTAAAAGGTTTGAAGAAGAAAGTGCCCTGTGGGAGTTATTTGCCAGTCTGCAGATTTTTGTAACAGGCAAACCAATGGAAGCTCCAAGTCTTTTTAGAGAATATTGCTTCCTTGCATATCAAAACATTTGTCAGGACAGAGACCGTTGTACCACAATGAAACAGACAGCTGCAGGAAAAAGGATACCTGATCGTTGAGTAAAAAGATGAAAAATTCATATTGCATTAATTATTCTGTGTGAATACCTGCTTGCTTAACTTGACTTTGAATGAACTAGGACTCCATTTGTCCATTAGCTACGTGAACATCTAGAAATGTCACGCCACAGTCTTGAAGGATCTGAAATGCTTTCGGTGGAGCATGAGAGAGGAAAAGAAGTATTCCCTAAGTGAAACCCTAAGCTAGTAAACTTTCATCTTTTCCCCTTTTAATTTTATAACTTCATAAAATTTATGGGGGATTGTTTTCTGAACATTTTTGAAGCTACTTACCTCTACTTATATTGTTCTCATAATTACCTTTTTAATGACTAGAAGAATTACCTTGTAAATATCTTGTCTCATTTAAACTATGGTTGCAGTAATTTGTACTGAAGCATACTTTGAGCTGGCTGTCTTGCTTAAAATTCATCCCATAAGCTTACACTCTTTCAAATAAATAAAATAGTTTATTTCCATTGATTCTGCTTGTTCTTATTAATAATTTTTACAAATGTGTATATATGTATGTATCGAGGGAAGGAGGGAGGATTGGTAAGCAGTGGCTCATCTCTAAGAATGGCATTATGGAGTTCACAAAATATATCAAAAGCTGCCATACTAGATATGAAATTATTTTGCCAGTACTTACCTATTATATAAGTAGTTCTTAAACATGCAGTACATTACTGCCTGCCTTATTTGCATTTGTCATGTTCCAGGGCTATTCCCTTATCAACATAATACCCTCTGCGTTTGTACTGCTTGCAATAAATTGCTTCTGCTTTTTCTTTTGTTCTCAAGGTTATCCTAATCTCTCAAGAACACTTAAGGACACTAAGGCTATGAAGAAACACAGAAAGACAAGTGAAGTTCCATTACAAGCTAGTAAGTTCAACATTTTGACATTCCGTATTTACAGTGCATAGTACAGAAAAGATATGGAGACCTTGCACTATTTTGCAACAAACGATCACTCTCATTGCACTCTCTCAATTTGCTCTGTGAACAAAACACCGCATAATGGTGACATGGAAAATTTTAATAATTTTAAGGTAATATCAGATGTCTAATTTTCAGGGTTAATTCCTTTATTTGTGAAGTGTCAGGAGGAGAGGAGGGGAGAGAGATGGATATACAATTTATCTGATCTAATTATGAGCACTCAAAGATGCCTGTTCTTCAATTATTAAAGGGATTGTGAGTGACTGGCTCAGACTTACACATCTAGCATTTAGATGCCTGAGTTAAGCCAGATTTGTCCCACACTGTGTGTCTAACTAAGAATTTCTGAGCTCAAAAATTAAATGCCCAGTCTGGTTAACAAAGAAATGTAGCCAAGCAGCCTACAGAGAATTCAGCCTTTTGTCATATTCTGTGGAGAGGCAATAAATTCAATACTACTTGAAAATGTCTTTTTTGCATAGGCATAATAATTTTTAAATCACAAAATATTTATAATTGGTCAAGTATGGAACAGAATTAAGCTACCATGACTTTGGATGTGATACGTACAAGACAGACTAAATATCTTTATTCTTAAAAATACAAGAAATTGCATGAGGAAATTACTAGAGAGAATAATTATGTAATTTTTTATATTATCATTGTTATTTTGATTTCTCTGAATAGTATCTGATTTTTGACAAACTCCTATATATATATTGTAGTTTTCAATGTCCCTTCTCAATTTGAGATCAATCATGACATCTCTGTGAGAATTTTCTGGATGTTACAGATGTTAAAATGTCATTATTTTGTTATTTTACCAAGTATATCCATCATCACTTTACTCCCATTGTTTCATTTCTTTGTCTCTCATACTCTTAAATTGATTAATACAATTTTTGACACCTTGTAAAATTACATTACGGGCATAGCTGACTTGTTTAGTCTTGCTTTTTTTGTTCATCAAAACTGAGATGATATTGAGGACCACTTTAAATGTTGTCACTGGTGTAACCACTGTTTTTGAGGTACTTTTTAATGAAAAGGATGATTTTTTTGTAAACATGATATTACAACATAACTGTCACCAGCTCTCATGAGAAACACTTCAAAATGTAGTTTGTTCTTCTGCTTCACAGTTGAATCCAGTGTTGCTTAACAATCTACACCTAGAAACCAGTCTACATCTTAGAGAAAATATTAGTACTTGCTCTGCTTTATGTCCAACTAAAATTTAGACAAGTTTTAATTGAGAGAAGTTTGGAGAATGTGGTAGCAATTTGGAGTTGGGAGTAAAAGCAAAATTAGTTGCTCTGGCGCAAGCCCTTGGCTTGTTATGGAGGAAGATGATTACTGTAATTAGCGGCAGTGAAGATGTACAATTCTCTCTCTGAAATGGCTGTGGATGATCTCCAAAAAATTATTATGCTGGCTGTCTAGCCAGAAAAATATCAAAAGGGGACACCTGTGTTCCAGATAGGAACAGCTGTAAGTACGTTGTTAGATAAGCTGTCACTGCACCCTCCTGTACTGTACTTGTTGCTGGAGTCAGCCTAAGCTGGAGAATCGTTCCATTTGAACAGAAAGAAAAAGGGAGATGGACAGCATTTGAGCAAAGATCCCTTTTCCTTGACTTTTCTTCCTTACTGTTTTATATTACATCTGTGCTTTTATTCTGGAGGTCAGCCTAGGAATCCATCTTCCCAATTGCTGGCTGTAATTCATAAGCCAGAGAGTAATACTAGAGAGTAATCCTCAACCTTTCTTCTCCCCCTAACCCCTCAACAAGCAATTTCTTAATTCTTATATAGAAAATGCCACAGCCTCCATAGGGAGCTTGAAAGCGCCTCTGTCTTTCCATCGGTGCATTTTTCTTAGGTGGTAGAAACCTAGGTTTGAACACCACTTTAGAGAAGGAAAGAAAATGAAGCCTGGGTCATTGCTCCCATGAATAAGTTTTTGTCTAAAAGCAAGGGGAATGAAATCTCACTCTTTTTTTGGCCATTTTGAAAAAGAATAAAATACCAGGGTGGTTTTTTTTTCTGTTTGGTTTGTTGATGTTGTTTTGGTTGTGGTTTTATTTTTTTTTTTTTTTAAAGAGGAAATTACTTTCTTTGTGGTATGCTTTAAAACTTACTGACTCAAGACCTTTGGAAGAGTAGGCAGAGGAATGCTTAGATTTGCCGTCTGCAGTGAGGCACATGAGACTTAATTCTTTCAGAACTTAATTGTTTTTCATCATTTAGAGAAGCTGATAATTTTTTATCCAAATAACTTTTACATAGAACTCCCTCTTCAGTTTCTATCCAAGGGCATAGTTTCAAAGTTGTGTCTTTGGATCTGGGAGTTTAAACTCCATGTAATTTATGTATTAGGCATTTAAGTCCCTTTTTCAAGCTGTGGTATTTGATCTGTTTTGGGGTGATTATACCATTTTAAATGTACTCTATTTATTTGCTCAGTCAAACAAGAAATTTGTGAACAAAGCTGATCTGATATTTAAGTGCAACTTCAGCCAAATTGTCTGTTATCCTGCAACTATGACATACATTAATAGTCCTATATAACATGTATCTTCCAGCTGTAACTTCCCAGCCATTACTGATCTCATATAGATTATTTTTCTCTCTCTTACCGTGCTGCCACCTATGGTGTAGAAAGAATGAGGAAAAGCTTGTAACAGTAATGCTACATAAATAGTACTTTCAGACCAGGGAGAGAAATACAGTGTATCCACATGAAGATTAAAGAGAATTTGTAGAGAAAGAACTGCCTGATTTGGAATGAAGTCAGGAACCCTGTGGCTAATGAGCTCATCCTTGCAAAAAACCACAAGACAAATTATGAACTCGGGCCCAAAAGTACAGGCCATCAAAAGCAGATCAGTATTTCCATATATTTCATGAAATACAAAAAAATATTATTCAACAGTATCTGAAATCATGACTTAAATGACAATGATAGGATGACATTTAAATCTAAAATAAAGTTCTATGAGAAATTATGCTACCCTTCTAAGATGAGGAGAAAATCTGTCTCAATAGATGACAGCAGAGTCCTTCTGCTTTTTTTCTTTAATCTATTTCAAAGGCCAACAGATATTCTGTAATGGTCCCTTTCTTTCCCAAAGCAAGCATTTGAGGAGGCCTTACATTTGATGCTCCATTTCCCAAACTAAAATCCCCTGCCTTGACATTGTTCAAGGTGAGCTTAAATAGGGCAAGGCACATGCTGTTCTTACAGCTGTATTTGTTCAGGTGCACAGTTCCCAGCTGCATGGGGCTACACACTCCCCGTACTAACTGCCAGAAGACAAAAAAGGGGGAAATGGGTAGGGAGGAGAATTTTATTTAAAGGTCCTGCTATTGTTAGAACATTTACAGTAGCCAAAAGCATTATAATTAACAGTATCAAACATATGATTTTCTCTTCCTTGCTGTAAAAGAAAACAAATTATATCATTGTTTCATGGTGATAATGTTCAGATTTGACTGTGTATAAGAAACAGAGGAGTGCCCTCCTCTTTCTTTGCAAAGAACTGCAGGCTCTACTTTTTTTTTTTTTTTTAAATTTCTCATAGAGTCCTTATTAAAGAAAATAAATGTTAATGGGATGCCTCTAGCAGTATAATTAAAACTTTCTGGCTTGATTAAAGTATGCACACTGTCAACTGCCACAACATAAGAGATTCTGCCATTGACATTTTGGAATATGCAATGCATTCAGGGGAAAATGTCCCCAAGGGGGTTTACTTTCTTCTAAGTAAGCATAATTCATGACAAAATTTAAAGAAGAAAACCATGAAGTGAACTAAAATAAACAAGAGACTTGTAAGTATGAGTGAATCTTACTAATGTTCAACGGAAAATTGATGCTCTATTCCCCAGACAAGGCATTATACATTTATGTATAAATAATGAGATGTTATATAAAAATGTATGTGCCACAGACTGCATTGGTATCTAGGCATCTGTCTTGCTTACTAATGAGGCTACGACACTGGAGTGAGTCATGTTGTCAAGGAATATGTTCTTGTGTGCATTTCTGAGAGATTTCAAGATCTGGATGTTTCATTCAAAATGGGGGGGAGTTGAGAGGAAGGGGGGAAGTATGAGTAGGTGTGTGAAACATGAAGTAAGAGGTGGGGAGGCCATAGTGATGTGCAGAATGATTGTATGTTCTAATACAAATTATTCTTTCATCAGAGAGTGAAATAAACTCCCTGGTCAGGTCAAGGGAGAGTAAAAATCGTTCATTTATAATAACTTGCAGAGGCTGGAAATTGTTCACATAAAATAACAAGAGAATATGATTCTATCATTCAATTCTCTGTAACAGTCCTACTCTTTTGTTTTTTCTTTTCTGTTTTGTTTTTGTAAGTGACCCTGGAATTTGTCTTTAGAAAGAAATTACACTTTGATTTACTTTAGTTAGTAGTTTTCACTGTACACAGACTAAAGTTTGAAACATGCTGTTGCGCATTTCATAAGAAACAAAACCCAACACTATAACATTTTGCTTTTTGCTTTTTAAAATTTATTTATTCAGCTCAGGTCTATAGCTTGTTTAGGTCTAAGATCCGCAGTGCATGAGACCGACTTTGACATAGGTGATGGTGTGACACTGCACTGAGCGAGTAAATTCAAACATCATGCTTGTACCTTTTGTCTAGAACTATTCAGGTAAATCTGTCTACACAAGTGTAAGCCATGTCCAACACTTGTATATTTGTGCTTTGGGACCTTCTAACTGAGATTCTTAGTAAGAAGGTGAGGCAGTGATCCACCAAGGTATGATGGATTTTAAGTCTTCTGACTCCCAGATAAACAATTCTGTTCCTACTGACAACCAATTCTTTTGTTATAGCTTTGCACATAACATTCTGCTACTGGGTCTTCTGAATGCTGATCCTACCGTTCTTCTGTATTAGCCAACCCTTGCCTCTGAGTTCCTAAGTATAGCAGGTTCTAAAGACTTGTCAGACAAATCTAAAACCAAAAAAATTATTTGCACTAAGCCACTCTGCAATTGCATGAAAAATCCTTCCTACTAATAGAGCCTTAATATATAATGGATCTGTTGTAACTGACATGTAGTGTGCATAGACTCACCTTCTTCCTTTTCTGCTTAGATGATAATAGTGATACACAGGTGCACCAAGACCAGCCACCTGGAGCCTTCCTTCATCAGGATGGTGGCCTAATTCATCTGGCTTTGTGGTAGGCACCATTTAGTTTAAAAATGAGTTGTTTTCCAGCATGAATCATGCCATGCAGAAATAGCCCTTTGGAATGCTTAATAGTCTTTCTCTCACTAATTTTATTTAGAGATATGTCTGGTGATTCAAATTTAACTATGGTTCAACTTGGAAACTTTTGCCATATGTGTTTCCCTGAGATGTTACGTAATTTTGCATAGGCCAAAGAACGTCAGTTATTAATATTTTTTACTTGAAGAAAATTTTTAATGAAGTGGGAAAGATAAAAAAACTGAAGGAGAATGGGGGTTGTTTATTTTATATTCTTTGAGAGCTACAAGGTTATGTGCTATCTTGTAAATGGGCCATGAGTTTATTTTTCCTCAAGAAGCAAAATGTCCCTACAAGACAGTGTAGGAACACTACAGGGAAAATGGATTTCAAGACTCAGTTCTAAATTTAGAACTGTCATTAATTATCAGCTTCTGTGAGGATCAGTGTGTTTAATGATTGCTCATCCTGGATTGCTTTCTAACTTATGTTTTCACTTTGAGTAAGTGTTTCTCTTTTGAGCTTTTGGGGGCATAATGATCTTGGGAAAACTGAAATGTTGTCTTTGCCCTGTTCTAGGATGAGGATGATATTAAAAACTGTTGCTAATACCATCTGTAACTAAACAAAGCACTATAAGAAGTGAAAAGAAGTCGTCAGTAATTTTTAAGAAGAGGCTTCGCTGCAAAGTAAAATTACCGAAAAGAAAATTAGTTCTGTTTTACCTCAATCTGGGATCTTGCAAGGGAGAAAAGTAGTGGAAGTGTAGGTCAAAAGATGCAAATATTTACCAAAAATGGTAAATTTTATAGAAAATACCTGAAACCATTTTTTCTCTCTGTCACAGAGGTAATCAAATTAACAAAAAGCCTCACCTCCTTTAAAGCAGCTGTGTGACTGAAAGAAATTGTATATAAAAATTTTCTGTATTTGACTAGTTATTCAGTAGCCTAATTAATACATTTTAATTAACATAGTATAATGTCTGAAGAATGAGCTGTGTTGTACAGAAGGGATTATCAGATAATTGTAAATTGGTACCCCCCAGTTTTTGAAGAATGAACTGACACAAAAATTTGTTCCCTTCAGTTGTGATTTTCAAAAAATTGTATGTAGGACATCAGTTGTGAAATTTTTGTTTTGCCATCTTTATATCCCTTCTCAGTTGCTTTTTTTTTCTGAGGTGAAATGTCGTGGTCTAGTTAGTCTGTTGTTTTGCAAACATTTAAAGCCAGCATTGTCCCTGAAAGGTGTAACCACAGTATCCCCCCATTCATTTAATCCCTGTCCCCATGCTGCCTTATCACTTGTTTTGGCACAAGTGCTTGCATGACCATATGGTGCATCTGATGATGGAACTGATTCAATGTATTACTATTGTTTTTAACCATATTTTTTCCCAACCAGAGTAGTTTCCAACTCATCTACTGTTCAGCTACATGGTCTCCTAGGGTGACTTTTGTACGTTTTTCTATACCTCCTTGTCAGCCTAGCCTTTACAGGTGGTTTTTTTCCTATGTATTTTTTTTAGTTTGGGTGACTGGAAGTTATAAACATGCCTTCTGTTTTGCAGTCAGATCTTTTATTTATTTCTCTAGTGTTGTAAACTGTTCCTTGGTGCTGAGGAAAGAGCTTATATTCCCACAGAATCCAGTTTTCATTTTTCGTTAGTTGTAAGTATTTTAGAACCCATGCATATATATATATTCTTGGCAATTTTTTTCCCCTCTATGCAATAATTTGTATTTATTCATACTGGATATCAGCTGTAATTTTATTGCCAAGTCATTTTGTCTTGTGACCCCTTTGTAGTAAGTTTTACTTTTGATTATTACAAAACATTTACCACAGACATTTTAGTATTTGAGCTTATTTTCAGGTCATATATGTGTATGTACGTATGGAAATCTGCAATATAGGTCCAGGACACATCCCTTTGAGACTCTGCTGCTCAACTCCTCTGTTGTGCAACCTTATAATTATTTTCCACCTTTGCTTTCTTGCTTAACACTTTAACAAAAGGGCCTTCCTTTTGTTTTCAAGACAAAATCATTTTCTCTCAAGTAAAGGCAAAGGCTTTTTTGGCCTTTGCTGAGGACTGTCTGAAATGTTTTGAAGTCCATGTATACTGTATCACGATAATTTATCTTCAGATATTTACTGATTCTTTTAAAAAAACACTAATATTTTTGTGGGCCATGACTTTCATCTGTCAGAGCCAGTTCTTCCTGTCTTTTTTTTGCAAATAATCAAAGCATATAAAGTATCTCTGATTACTGCTGTACAAAAGCATTTTCTGTACAATTGATTCATTTTGTTAAAATGAAAAAGCTGGCTTTTTATTTGACTGAAAACCTGTGCTGCACTACACCCTTGTGCTGAGTGGACAGAAGGGATAATTCTTTTAAAGAGTATTAGTCTTTATTCTGAATTGTAGTGATATTGGGCATGCAGAGATGCATCTTACACTATTCTAAAACATACATCCGTCTAGTTTTTCTTTACAAAGAAATAGAGAGCAGCAATACTACTATCAGTTAGTGCAGTAAATCGAATCATAGACTAAGGTAATATTAAGCAAGCTGATGACAGTCATTCAGTTTCTCAAAACAAACTGCAGCTTTCAGATTTAGGCAAGAAGTCAGGAAATAAGGTCTAGTAATGAAAATGTTTTGTACTGTATATATCTGGGATGATTGAGTGAGTCATATTGTCATCGGTGTTTAAATAATACCTCCTTATTTTCCATTTGGCATGCTGGGGAGATGGGTGTGTGTGTGCATCCTTTAACATGTTCAGCTTAATCTTGGTAGATCCAAAGGTTTCCTGTGACAAAAAGAGAAGCAACATGTTGAGAGAAGAAACAGATATGGAGGGGAGCATCCTTTCAGACAGCTCAAAAAATATAAATAGTTTCCTTTTACGTTCTTCGGATCACACTATGAGAATGGGATTGATTAATAGGGTAAGAGATTTCTTGAGAGAGTGCTTCCAGTTGATTAGAATTTTTTTCCAACTTTCATTGAGTCTTAGATGATGGTAATTTATCAGAGAGGTCAGTCTGGCTTTTAGTGGTTCAAGGAACTTTTTTTTCTTGCAAAACAAAGGAAGAACAGCTGAAGAAGGAGAGGAGAGAAGGATAGGCTGAAAGTGAAGACAGATTAATCAAGAGGGAACAGAATAAGAGAAAAGAAAACCTCACTGAGAGCAACAGACATAAGTATCACATTCTGTTTGTTTTGTTCAAATGCAGTTTTTTAAGGCTCAAGGGACAGCGATAAAAAAAAGCAAATGAAGCAAGATATATATTGAAAAATGGGTACATCAAGAATGAGGATGTATCAACCACTACAATTTGGAGAATAGCAGAATTTTCTGATATCTGTTGTAAGCTTAGTCCCGGAGAACTTTACTATGAAAGCCTTTAATTCTGCTTTTATTTATAGTTTTTACAGTGGATTCAATGTCATTTAGTTTAATGGTGCTATGTAAGAATTGTATCAGTGCAACAAAAAATAACATTTTGCTTTGTTTATTGAAACTATAATATTAAGGCGGTGTTATTTGGGGTTAAATATTCACTGTCTTGTGTGTCTTTGAGAATTTATTCTCCTAAGATTGCTTCATGTGAAGTCTCTTAAAAGACATTGTCCACACCTAGTTTATTAAATGACCCCATTCAGTCTGGCCAAAGACCAAGATATAGAATTTCAAACACAGTCTTCTATCCATGTATATGCAAGTTGTCTTAAATATGAATTCCCTGCTTTGACTGTATAGCTGGAGCATCCATGAAACCGTATGAAAACATCAGTATTCCATGTGGGAGTGCATTTTGTAAATGCATTTAAGTTTCACTTAAGAACTACACCATAAATATACTTAAGGATGCAGTTAACCAAATAAAAAGGAATTTCCAAATACAGAGAAAAAGCCTTTGATGATTAAGCCAGACTACCACTGTTCTTAAATTTCCTTACTTCAAAGTAAGTCCCACAGAAGAAACTTTGAGGAAATTTTCTCCCTGTAGTTTCTAGATTGGGCCTTTGTGTGGTTACAGACAAAATCCGAATAGCCCACGGTGGAAATAAACCTCCCTATTAACCTTCTTCCATTTAAGGCCAACAAGATTTCTTTTTGATTTAATAAAAGATGATCTAGTTTCTTTATCAGTTTGCTTGGATAGCTGCTTTATGGGCCTTATCTTTTAATTGCTGAGGTTAGGTCCAGTACCTGCAATAAAGAAAAATTATAAGCTATCATGATTACTGACACACTCGGCAAATTCAGAATCTGTTGACCTTCAAGTGTATCGGAAAGCCCATCTGTTTGGACAGGCTTTTGCCTTATAGGGGGCATTCTTTGTCTAATTGCAGTGTTATCTCTTTTGTCATGTTAACTAAAGTAAATTTCATATGCATGCACATAGTGCTGTTTAACGGGTAAAACAGACTGTTTTCCTCAAGCCCTTTCCCCAGAAACCTCATGCATATTTGAATGTAATGTATGACTGTCTCTGCCACTGATTGGAGACCCATGTAGCTGAAATTGTCTTCCTAAATGAAGGCTAAGGGAGAAATTTTGACAATTCCACCACCATTTCATTCTTTTAATAGCTTTACTATTGGCTGTCCCAATGCATTAATTTACAATGAAGCTAAACTGAATTAGTCATATCTATAAAAGCTCTTCAGGGTTGCACTTGTTATACTAAACTGAAGTATTTCCAGCTGGTATGGCAGCTTGTGAGGCTTTTTTGGCAAAAATGTCATGTAGTTTACCAATAGGTACAAAATAAGAGTTACTTCCAATTTGTTTTACAGGTCTTACTACATCAATAATAAGTGCAGTTGCTCAGGGAGTTTGGGAAAGTTCATCAGATGCTGCTAATACAGTTCACACAAAACACCATGTTCAGCACCTTTCTGTACCAATTTGATGTGGCAAATGGAATGTTCCTCAGGCAGCCTTTTATGTAATGGGATTCAGTAACTGTTCAGGCACATTATTATTTCAACAAAGTAAAAATAATAGGCCATCGTCTCTCCTTACACTCAGTCTTGGTCTGTCTTGAAAGCCAGAAAATTTAGTCATTGAGGCTTCATTTTCCTGTTTTGACTATTGAATATTAGCATGCGTTTTCCCCTTCTCTTTGTTGATTACGAGGATATTAAGAGCATGCTTGAACATGAAGAGCTTCTCTTGTGAATCAGTTACAATGGTATTTAGAATTAAATTTTTCTAGGTTCCTAACAAATTGTGGCCTTGCTTTCAAAGCATTCTGTTTCAGGTGAAAGCAGGGGATTTTTGTTAACTGAGCTAAACTGAGGTCTATTTAGGGAAAGGTAAAACAGTTATTGGGGGTAAAGGCTACTTGAAGATGGAAGTGGGAAAAATCAGGTTAGTAAGCGCACCTATTTCAAGCAGTGTGTGTGTGTGTACTTCTCACAAGGTTACATATAAGTACTCCTGATTCCTATCAGACCTACCAAAACCAGCATTTGATAGTTTTTCCAGGTATTAACCTCTGTGAAAGTGGATGCTACAAGTGGAACTAAGGATTATAACTGAAATTACTTTTACTCAAACACCACATTTTGTATCATATTTACAAAAATGCCTCTTAGAAATTATTATTGGCTTGCCTGTCCCACTATCGAAGACAACATTTGGGTTTACCTTCATCACTTGATAGGGCATTTCTTCATATGATCATCTATCTGTTTTTACTTTTATTCTATTCTACTAATATTTCACCTTCTGTTAATTCATCCACTGGCTTCAGAATTATTAGCAACGATATGTTATTTTTGATGTCCAATGTACTCCTAATTCTAAAGTGCAAATTTAATGAGTCTTCAGCAACTAATGAGGTGACAGAGTCTGATTTTTTTTTTTTCCCAAACAAAAAGTCTCCATCCTTTACTGAACTATGTTAACATGAGTTTTTTAGTGATTTTTTCATACATTTTGGTAAACAATTAAACATACTTAGGCCCTGTTGATGTGAGTGATTTCTTACAGATGAACTTTTCTATCCTTAGAGTTGCGTATAGAAATCAGTGAAACCAGGCATCCATGACTAGAACCTCAGATGCTGAATGGGAGCTGCTGGTTTGAACCATCACCCTTTAAACCAAGATGCGTAAACTGAGAGTCTCTTGATTCAGCAGGGTCAATGAATAAAGTCTGCTGTGATCAATGCAGTAAAGAGTGGTCTTGGGAGCTGTATGATTTCAGGCCAGGCTTGCTTTTTTTTTTTTTTTCTCAAATTAATTTTGTTAAAGTACATTAAGTTGCCCAGTGTTGTGCTAAGGATGTTAGAAGTCACAAGCTTTGATAAAAGACAGAGCCTTGCACAGCCTCAAACAAACTAGAAGGTTTACATTCGTTAAATTTTATGAAGAATGATATTTAAAAGTCAGTAATTATTATCCCAAATAAAATTTTTCACTGATTCAAAATTGGATAAAATGAGTTGCTCCCTCCAAGTAATTTCTGACAGTCAACTAAAAAATATCAAAAATATCTACTTAAAAAGAAAAAACAAACAAACAAAAACCTACTTTAAATCTGCTTCAAAAAATTAAAGTAAATCTACTGTAATTCAACTACATTGTACTAAAAAGGTGAATTTAGCTATACTCACTTAGGAGAAAAAAAAAAAATGCCGGGAGGGAATGGAGCACTAGGGCCTAAGTTATGATGTGACCTAATGGGAAACACAATAAAAAATTCTATGTAAGTGCAAATTTGCTCTAGAGATCCAGTGAACCATCTTCAATATGGAGGTACAATCTTTTCCCCTCAGAATTCTTAATCAAGAGGCTTTTTCCCCCCCTTTCCTTTATGTATGGTAAAATCTTGGTTATTGTACAGACTGGATTATATATTTTAATAGTATGCAGACATTAAATACAATTTGAATTATATCAAAGGTATGTATTCTTCTATAGTCCAATAAAAAGGCCTTAAGTATCTGCATAGATTTTCTTGGCTTTCCAGGTACTTAAATCATAATTCCCATTTTGTTATAACTATTTAGTACATTGTATACAATTTATTTTATCATCTTTGATTATTGCAGTAGGCTTTCACAAAAGTGAACCCACAGATTGTAAATTTGTTCAGTTCTTGGCATTGGCTTTGTTTTTTTCTAAGAAATACTGGAATTGTCCAGAGTTCTTGATCAAAAAACTCCCCTTTTCTAATTTCCAGAGTCCTTAACTTTTCATGTTAATTGTGTGAGTTTTTAAAAGCACAGTAAGCACTACAGATAAAGGAGCCAATGCAGGGTGCAGAAAAATAGTATACTGAGAGCCAAATATTACTGCCTTTTCTTACTAAGAAAGTGAGCCGTAAGACTTGGCAGAAATTGTTATTTCTGTTTGAGGTGTACCCTTCCAAATAATAAATGACAAAATATGGCCGTCCAACTGAATCTTAATTCAGTTGAGTACAGATCTCTCTAATGAAATCTGAAATTAAAGAATACAGTGTCCTGACAAGTTGGAAGTGACAGAATGCAGGTCCTGCTGTTGTTGCTGCCTTAATTACTCAGGGTTAACGATGACTACATTACAACCCCGTATGACTTTCTCGAAAATAGATCAAACTAGCAAAAGGAATAATTTAATTCCTTGACTTGATTCTGAAGATTTTTCTTCTCTGCTTACCCCAGGATATGCTTGTGTGCAGTTTGATCCCAGCAACTCAGGTGCAGTTTAATGTATTAGTAACTGAAACGCTGGCATCTGAAAACAATACCCAAGTCTGTGTGGTTTTTACACTGTTATCCTCTCAATTTATGTGCACACGTCAAGTCACAACGCGGTCCTGAGGCTAAATTTATTACTGCTCACAAAGCCATGTGTTATATTCTAATTTCTTGGAGATCTCAGATATTGAGAAGATTGTACTGTTGGTGCTTATGGCATTTGACAAATTATGAAATGTATGGTGTAAGCAAAAGCTTATTGTAAGGTGTTTCCATTGACTTAGACTCTTGTCAAGCACTTGAGGATGAAAAGGACCTGCCATCACCAATCACTCTTCTTTGGTGGGGTGAGTTATAGCTTATTAGTGATTTTCATTGTTTCCAGGTAGTTTCTCTAAAGCAGGTAAACATAGTGAGTTATAACAAAGGGTTTGAGAGTGCTTATAAATACTTTAAGTGAGGGTGTCAGGAGGATGGGGCCAGGCTCTTTTCAGTGGTGCTCCGGGACAGGACAAGAGGTAATGGGCACAAACTTGAGCATAGGAAGTTCCACCTAAACATGAGGAGGAACTTCTTTACTTTGAGGGTGGCAGAGCACTGGCACAGGCTGCCCAGCGAGGTGGTGGAGTCTCCGTCTCTGGAGACATTCAAAACCCGCCTGGACGCGTTCCTGTGCAACCTGCTCTGGGTGACCCTGCTCTGGCAGGGGGGTTGGACTAGATGATCTCCAGAGGTCCTTTCCAACCCCTATCATTCTATGATTCTGTATGCGTGAATGTGAAAAGGTATCTTTACTCACAGCTAAATGACAACCATTACATGCAGCTCAGGTTGTTTCAGGGAACATGTCAGAAGGAAGTATCCACTTTGGCAAAGGGAGTATTTCTGTAGTTGTAAAATAGTTAGATCCCTATTTTTTACGCAGAAGTCTTTTGTGGGGTCTAGTGAAAATACTGAACATGATACTGAATAAAACGTGAAGTTATTCTTTCAAAACGTGAAGTTATTCTTTCAAATATTTTGAGCATTCAGTGAAAGATAAGAACACGTGGTACTACATGTGTTTCTGGCTAATGTGAAATGAAAATTTTCCACTTGAAATATAGCTCATAAGAGAGAACCGCCAGGATTTTCCATGTTATTAATATCTGATAAAGTTGTCCATTTAATGTCAGCCTTTCCTACTTCTGTTTTTCCTGGATTGTCAATATTCTCCAAAAATTCACAGGCTTTGGAATATAACCACAGGTTCTTTGGCATGCTGATTTAATTCACATGCAGTAGTAGTCAAGATACCCTTATAACTTTGCTAACTTAAAGCAATCTTAATATTTGAATCTTTGTCCATATCCACCTTTGAGAACAAATAATAGGCATATAAAAAGTTAAGAGCCCTTTCAAATCATGCACCATATTAGTTATCAGGAATGTTTTTCTAGTTAAGACATTGCACAGGGATTCATAAGGCGCAGTTCATTTCTTGGCTGCTCTATGTGCTTGCTGTGGTTTATTCAATTTTTTGTGTCGGGATTTTAAAGACAGCTAATGATGGTTCCCATTGCTTAAATCATGTTGACATTTACGATTTCAGTCTATACTACTTGTCTTTCCAGTTGTCCTTATTAGCACGTTTTATGGCAAGAGAAAAAATTACTAAGATAATGATGTATCATTGTAATAGAGAAGTAGTCCAGTTGTAAACTATGTTCTCAAAAGGTTATTGATTAGCAATCTGTTTAGCAAATACATAGTCTGAATTTATACATGCAACTTCTCTAACTTACTTTGTAATCCTTGGCATTTGTGTCTCAATTATAGCTGTGTAAAATATGGAACAATAATCTTTATTGTCTCATTGACACATTCAATCAAAGGATAGTCACGCATCCGAAGTGTAAGAATTTAGAGGCATATCAGATTTTACTGTGATTACAGACATTATATAAGAAAAAAATACTTAGATTTGCTGTTTCTTAAGTATTCTATACATGCTTAAAACTATAATCACAAGTCTATTCTAAAACATAGTTTATTTAAATAGTTCACATCAAAACCTAATCATAGCCCAGAAAAAGGCTTTACATACAAAATGAACGACACATTTCTTGTACTTACCTGAGATACCCTCTGTGAAGGGAAAATACAAGAATCTCTGAAACTGTTAGTTCTCAGAAATAGACATCTGTGACCACTAATGCAACAGTTGGGCCCTAGAATTCTTGGACCATGTGCTTTGTTTTACCTTCATTTTAATGGATATGTGGATAATAGCACCATTAATATTTGTTCAAATATTAGAAAGTCCCCAATAAGAAAGTTAGCACTTAAAAAACATTTTACAATAGTATTTAGATTGTTGTCCACCCATATATATTATTCAGATTTTTTTTTTTTCTGAACGTACTTCAAAGTTCAGCCTTCCAGTGTTATATTTACATTATCTTTTCCTGCACACTATCCTCCACGCTATCAGAGGAGGCCACGAAGATGATCAGAGGAATGGAGCACCTCTGCTATGAGGACAGGCTGAGAGAGTTGGCGTTGTTCAGTCTGGAGAAGAGAAGGTTCTGGGGAGACCTTATAGCCCCTTCCAGTATCTAAAGGGGGCCTACAGGAAAGATGGGGAGGGACTCTTTATCAGGAAGTGTCATGGCAGGACAAGGGGTAGTTGTTTTAAACTGAAACAGGGGAGGTTTAGATCAGATATCAGGAAGAAATTGTTTACTGGGGGGGTGGTGAGACACTGGAACAGGTTGCCCAGAGAAGCTGTGGCTGCCCCGTCCCTGGAGGTGTTCAAGGCCAGGCTGGACAGGGCGTTGAGCAACCTGGTCTACTGGGAGTTGTCCCTGCCCAGGGCAGGGGGGATTGGAACTAGGTGATCTTTAAGGTCCCTTCCAACTCTAACCATTCCGAGATTCTATTATTCTATTATCTTGCTATATATAATTATATCTAAGTAGGAATGTTAAGTCTCAAACTTTTCATAACAGTAGATGTTTTCTTTCCTATAAGATGGATTCATAGCCTGAATTTAACATAGCTACATCTTTTCAAGGTATCGAGGAGGCTTTTATGAACATATAACAGATCCAGCATTCCATCAGGCCTAAATATTTTAAATATTTTTCAGAGCTTGATCTTGAAAATATAAGCACAGGGATGAAATCCTGGCCTCATTAAATTCAGTAGGATTTCATTCTGCTGTTTCGACCCTGTGGAATCTCTTTTATTTCCCATTTGTATATTGATTCAGTTACTGTCATGAAATCAGACATAAAGAAAGCACATTATGAACAGCTGGTATTATAATTTATGTATACAATATTGAATCTTGCTCTTTAGTTTGGCCAAAAGCTCATTTTCTACCAGATGATCTGAAGTCAAAATGGGTCAGTTGGCATAATAAAGATATAATAAGGTGCTGTTAAAAATACTTGAAAATTTCAGTTCTGAACAGAGCTGTAGGCTTCTTTCTTCCACTTTCACAATATAAATCATTTATGTTATCCAGGTGTGATGAATATTAAATGATCTATGGAAGAAATCATATTAACAGACTTCTTTTATTATTAGAATGACTGCAGGGAATTATGGTCAGTCACTTGAGTGAAAGATGTGTAAGGCAAAATAATAAAATATGAAGATTGGATAATAAATCATTTCAATCAGGTTTGAAAGTAATAAACATACAGAAGCTAAAAAGCTAGCACTTTGACTAATGGAGCCATGAATTTCCTACTCCTTGAGGGCTTAATTCTTCCTTCTACTGGACACATACAATTGCAAACATCATGTCGCTCTATGAACATACATCTATACATTGAGAAATATATCTACTTTATTTTTTACCTTTGGACATTCACCTTGAATTGCAAAAGGATGTCAAGTTAGAGTGCTCTCAGATCCTTGTGACAAAAATCTTATCCTACTCAGTTATTTCCTTAAAGAAATAACTCAGTCATTATTGTTTTGACTTCATGGCTACTGAAGTAGCCTCTTTTCCAAGGAAAGATAGTACCTCTGTCTGATATGCAGTATGTAAAAAAAAGTAACATTTCCTCCTTATCATGACAAATTCCTAGATCAGGAATGAGACACTATTTTCAGAACATACTTAATCATCTGACTCTATTCTTTTGATGTGCATTACATAAATATTGTATAATCCATAATTGAAATGATATGGCTATTTGGCACAGTAGTGCCAAACTTTAAAATCGTTGGCATATCATCTGCTCTGATCCTTGTCTTTGAAAATGCCGGTCATTTCCTGTATGACAGTATTTTAATTATAAAAGTGGTTAATGACAACTTTAGCCTGCTTTGTAACTGCTTTAAACTCTATGACACAAAACGTTTACTAGGTTTAATTAGTGTTATTAAATACTAAGTGTACCTAAAATATCATTCCTTTTATATTTTTCCTTTGTTTGTGGGTTGCAATCTCTGCTTTGTGCCCTTTTATTTAACAGTTCTTCTATCTTCCTTCTGCTCAAATTATTTTATTTTCTTTTTTGAATTTATATTTCCACAGCCTGAAGAAAACTCAAAATAAAATGGGAAAATATTATTAGAATTGTCACTTTGAATCAAAATTTTCATTCCCCAAAAGCATTTTTAAGGTGAATTTTATTTTTGTTTTCCTTACTATGCTCACATTTTCCAGATAACACAGGAAAAGGGGTTGTTGGCCTCTTTTTCAGTTCAGAATAATAGTGGATTGCAAGAAGCCAAAAGCTAAGTACCGAACTATTGTACACTAACTTGACCTATACTAATGGCTGGTCAAGAATGACGAATCCCACCACATCAGTGACCTTGAACAAGTAAGTTTTTACCCAACTCACTGGAAAGTGCTTAAGGATGTCATATGTTAGAACACGATGTTTATTGCCCGGCAATCATCAATGGGCTGAAACTGCTTGTGAGCCTTAATTTTTTTTTTTCTTTTTTTTTTGTGGGAACAGCATTGCCTACGAAAAGTATGTTCTTAATGTGTTTTCTTAAAAGGACTGACTTGTCCTTTGTCCGGTCAGGAGGCCTAGTCCAATGAGCTAAGCACATCTCTGGGAACTGAAGGGGGTGTATTTATTGCTCTTACTCTGACTTGCATTACAGTTCTAGAAAGAACATATACTTCTTTATATCTCACTTTTTTCCCATTCTGAGCAATAGACTGTTATTTTACAGGCTGTTTAATGTTTTGTCTGATGCTGGCAAACAAGTTGTCTCAGCAGTGTAAGTATATGAAATAGAAAATATTATATACTTACCCTTTTTCTTCCCTAAACCTTTATAGACTGGACCTGAGATGGCCCATTTTGTTTTCTGTGCCTTTCCCATGCCCGTGCATTTCTATGCCTATGCCTTTATTTCCTACTACCTTATATTAAAGCAGCAGTTGGGTTTATAAATGGAAAATAAAGTATCCTTGCTGAATGAAAAGGCTATAAAATCTCTGGGAGAGAAAGCCTGCAACAATGCATGACCCTATTCTGAGGATGTCCATCAATGCCCTCATATTAGTTAAGGCCTTAAACAGTGCATCTTTGGCATGAAAATAGAGTCTACCATTCATGAATAATTATGATGGGAGTATCATCACGTATAAGGCAATTTCTGTCATTCACTTATTCTTGTAGAAAGATGTTTGAGATCTCTAGTCATTCATAGTTCTACTTCCTTCATTATTTTTCTTACCTTTCTGGTTTTATTTACAGCCCAAAATGATTTTGATTTTTTCAGACAACTGCCTGTGGCTCTTTCACAAGTGACCTGTAATGTCTTATTATTATTTAGTCATTTCATTGTATAACAGCCAAGTATAATTTGTGTTTACATCTCAAGAAAATATAAGACTTGTTACCCCAGAAGAACTAAGAGACCAAAAATAGATAAATGTCTTCGTGTTTCACTAATGGAAGACAGTAAGAATATGATTTTAAATAATTGTTTCATATGCTTTTTGATTCTTCATTAGTCATTATCTTTGTGTGCTTGTACTAACGACTACAAGAAGGACATAATTTATGTGCGGTAACTGTTGCCTTTTACTAGCTAGAATATTTGAGACATCACATCTAATAATGTTCAGCTAGGGTGTAAAGTACCATTTCTTGCATCTTGGAGGTAGAATTCAACTGGTACTCAAGTACAAGCCAGGTAACAATTCCTGACCAATACTGAAAACATAAACTGATACCTAAAGGAGAAGAAGTAGCTCTTCCTAGAAAGCGTCAGAGGGAGGGAAGTGGAGGAGTGACATTTGATGGAGAGAAAGAAAGTGTGGATAGACAGACATAATGCCAGAACTGAAATATGGGTCATATTTGGTGTTTTATCGTATTTGTGGGCTTTTCTTTTAAAAAAGAAATCCTGTGATACGTTGAAGTAAATGACTGTCTGAAAGAAGGTGCAAACCAGTTATATCTAAATGTGTCTGGGGTAAGCAGTCACCCTCATATAATTCCGTAGCAAGCAGCCTCAAGGTGCATGTTCTAAAAAGAGAAGAACGTACCTCTTAGAACAGTGTAAATCAGTCAAACTCTATTTAACAAGTCTTTTTTGGATGACAAAACCTAGTGTAGCTCTGGTATGCTCTGGTACTCCTGCTGAAGAAGAGAGATCACTTTAGAGCTGGAAAAGTAGCCAGTGGGCAATATACACTAGAAGGTCAACTGCAGCTTGGTTGAGGCCTTACTACGAAACAGGATAAAACTTCAGACTTTACAAGCTTTATGGGTTATCACAGCAAAAGGAGAGAACTCCAGTGCTACTATTTTTGCACTTTGTGAAAGAGGAAGCTGGTTATTGACTGTTATCCTCTTTTTCCTTCCTTGGGTGTTTTCTTCTTTTCTTTAAGTAGTACTTAAAGTACTTAAAGTACTTTCTTTAAGTAGTACTTGGGGAAGAGTGGCTGGAAAGCTGCCCAGCAGAAAAGGACCTGGGGGTGCTGGTGGATGGCCAGCTTAACATGAGCCAGCAGTGTGCCCAGGTGGCCAAGAAGGCCAGCAGCATTCTGGCTTGTATCAGGAATAGCGTGGCCAGCAGGAGCAGGGAAGTGATGATGCCTCTGTACTCGTCACTGGTGAGGCCTCACCTTGGGTGTTGTGTTCCGTTCTGGGCCCCTCTGTACAAGAGGGACATTGAAGTGCTGGAGCGTGTCCAGAGGAGAGCTACCAGGCTGGTGAGGGGTCTGGAGACCAGGTCATATGAGGAGAGGCTGAGGGAGCTGGGCATGTTTAGCTTGGAGAGGAGGAGGCTGAGGGGAGACCTCATTGCCCTCTACAGCTGCCTGAAAGGAGGTTGGAGAGAGGTGGGTGTTGGCCTCTTCTCCCAGGTGAATAATGACAGGACCAGAGGAAATGGTCTCAAGTTGTGGCAGGGGAGGTTTAGGTTAGATATTAGGAAGAATTACTTTACTGCAAGAGTGGTCAGGCACTGAACAGCCTGCCCAGGGCGGTGGTTGAGTCACCATCCCTAGAGGTATTTAAGAAACGTGTAGATTTGGCACTTGAGGGCATGCTCTAGTGGCAGAGATTGTAGGGGTTTTTTTTGTGTGTGTATGGTTGGACTGTTAAGACATGCTTGTTATTCTTCCTTGTTCGTTAACAGGTCTATATTAGCACTAACGGCTAACATCTCCGACTTACCTTCAGTGTTAAGTTCGTACAATAATTTCCCAGCAGGGAGCAAAGCAGAAGTCAGACAACCAAGTCTTGTAAGGTTGTGCCACATGAGTCACAACTAATTGTGGCTGATGACTACTTTAAAGGAAACTGTGTAAAATGTAAATGCACTGTGAAGTGAATGAAACAGAGAACAGCAACGAAACAGCTTCAAGTGGAGCTGGAAGTCTGCTGAGGGAGTTTTGTCTGAGTCATTCCAGCTCCATACTAGGTAGATGGCTAATATGTTTTGTGACCTCGTCTCTGTTCACCTTTTGCAAACGAATAGCTTTCCAGGTATCTGTTAAACTGTTTTTACAAGATTCCTTGTTTCTGTTTCCTTTTTTAAACCTATTCAGAAGTTATTTTTCTTTTTAACTACTTATTCTTTTTCCTCCCTCAAAGCAGTGTTCTGTTCCAGCATCTCTTCAGTTGTTACTTTTGCTTTGATCTTCGTCAGTCCTTTCTTGTGCGTTTGATTTATAGTGTTCTCTGCCCGTCAAGTCACAGTTCTCTGTTGTAGCACTTAGCACTGCAGATACTGGATACAAGACCCCTTCTGTAAGAATGGAAATAATCTAAACCTTGTCATAACTAATCATGTCATATGATGAGGGCCTGGAAATTAAATTACCCTCTCCATAACAGTACTGTATATGACACATTCACTACTTATTATAATGCCTTCTTTTTCCTTTGACAAAGAAGTAGTTTTCAGAACTTGAGAAATCACTGGTACTGACGCATCTGATTATTGCTTTGCAGAACCCCATAGTAGTTAGAAACATACACTGCTCTCCTTTGGCTAAGGGGATCCATTTAAAAAGCCGTCAGTTTGCCAATAGTCGATTTCCCTGTAGTTTCTTTCATCAATAATCATTTATTTCCTTGTAATTCAGAACAATAGAGTAACTGTGGATACAACTTCTCAGTGAGACAAACTTACCTCTTCTGGCACTTGATTCTCCCCCTCTGGTGACAGCAAGATTCAGTAACTTACAAGATCGAGCCTTTACTGAGGGAATCTAGCCATTTCTTGTCCAGTGAGCTGAGTATGTAAAGTCAACATTTGCTTTCATATACTTCATGTCTGCAGGACATGTTCAAATGCTAGAAAGATTAATTTTCTCAAAATTGAACCTAAGTTAATCTCTTAAACCTATGTATAAAACATATACATTTGTTTAAGCAAATATAGCTTTTTTTATATATATACATACTTGAACCTATATACACACACACACACATATATATATACTCTAACTAATACCCCATAGCCTTGTCTTAGAGGAATATAAATAAAAAAACAGCAGCCCACAAAGAGTTGTTTCATAGGACAGAAATAAGGTGTCTAGTTCATGATACATCATTAAGATACTGTTGCAAAATTTGCTTGAAAGACTGAAGTTAATCAGATAATTGATTATTTATTTTTAAATGTAAAAAAAAAAGTGTGGGGTTTTTTAAGTGCCATCTGTGATTTTTTTAGTGGTCTCTAGCTATATCATGATACTGAATCTATAGAAAAAAGTAGTAATTATCACTCTACAAAGGGTCTTGGAGGACATTAAACCAAGATAAAGGCAATAAAAAAGAGAAATAAAAACCCCACATAAATATCAGTTTAGTCACTGCAGTCACCTTGGCTATTCTGTTAATATTTTTCTATTCACAAGAAATACCAACAAAACATATTCTATATTTTGCTTTCTGACTACAAATTTATGTGATCTTTTAATTTGTTATGTTTCCTTTTCAAAACTACTAGGTGGAGACTCCAAAGCTCTGGAGTCACAATGGAGAATTTGTGAAGCTGCTGTCCTATATTTCTGAGTGGAATAACACCTACACACACACTGGCATCATGTTCTACTGTCAGAACATACTATAACAGTGTCATTTTTAGTGTTATTTTTGCTTCACTTAATACCAAGAAGAACCGTACTTTTGTTCATTAGTTTTACATTGAAAACCCAGACAGGCTAGTTGGGGGTGATGATTTCATAGCCCATCTGAGCCATCTGTTTCAATACTTCGCAATCCCAGCTGTCTTCTCTGTCCAACTAGGGACCTTTGTTTTTTCATCTTATCTAGTGTTGACAGGAAAACCAGCTTATTTTGTTCTTCTTTTCAGGTATTTGCTGTGTATCTGAAATTTTATGCTGCACCTCTTCTCCCTAGATTAAAAACATCTTGTTCCTTCAAAGCATGCTTATATCCTATGTTTGCAGGTTACTAATTATTCTTATGCATTCCTTGTATTTTCTCCAGTTGCACCACCTATTACTTAAATTGGACGCAGTGTGCATCTAAGATCTTATAAGTACCACATGCAGTGAATTGATTACTTTGCTTTTCCTATGTCCCACAATGTTTGCCTTTCTGTCAGAAGGGCAATATTCTTGACTTTTCTTTAGTTGTGATCAAGTACCTGTTTTGAAGAAATTGCCTATTGACAAATAGAGAACTTGCATTTATCCATATCAGATTGCTTCCAGTAATCTCATAATTTATTCTAATCCTGTCATCTGATATGTTTTTCAGCCTTCAAAGAGTGGTGTTGTCTGGGAACTTATTAAGTATATGATTCAACATTCAGGTTGACACCGTATCTTAAGAAAGGCTGAGGAATACAGCTGTGGCTCAGATCTTTGCAAGTAAATAGTCCAATTTTGTATGTGCCTAAATGCAACAGTAATTAAAATCATTAATGGAATTTAATAACAATCCTTGGGTGATTAGATATTTGTAGTATAAGGTTTGTAAGGACCAATGATAGAATGACAACAAGAGCTTTTTTATTAATGATACATTCTTTTACGTATTGGCTAAGTTTACCACTAACACATGTTTGTAAGAGTTATATTAAACAGACCCAAATAAAAAGGACATTAGTAGTAGCCCAGCAATAACAAGATTAACTTAAAAGACTTGTGCATCATCACACAGACAATATTCAGCTTCTGTTCGCAGTGGTAGAAAAGTCAGTAATGCAGTAGGTCATTCATCTGCCCAGTGTATCTACAACAATGTTATACTTAAGAGCAAAGTTTCAGAGACCTCTTAAAAGTATGTCTCCTTAATTCATAAACATATATCTTTTGGAAGTAAACCCAGTAAAATCCGTTCTACTAAACTAGCCAGTTTGCAAAGCTGTTTTACAATCATTCACTAGATGCTCATAATAATGATCATATGTCATCAGTGATTGTACATATCGCATTGCCATTTTTTATGGGTTTTGTAATTCACCTGCAGTTATTCAGTAAATTATTTGGATTAGATTCACTTACAGCACCAAATGCAATGGGATTCTTCTCTTTCTTGGAGCTTGGGAGATACCCAGCTTCTTGGTTATCTAGTTGACAAAAAACAAACAAGAAAACAATGATATGATGGAGTAGTTATTCAAAGTCCCAGGGAAAAGAAAGAACAGAAAAGTGTAATGGAGCTGGGAAGAAACATGTCGAACATATAAATTTGAGAGGACTTGTTGGCAGCCTGCAGTAAATGACAAGCTTGAAATTTGTTGTGGTTACGGACTACAATGTCTAGCACCTACAGAGCTGAAAGTGTTAATGAGACAGAATTTACTGAAACCTTTAAAACTTCCTGAGACTTATCTATTTGGCTTATCAAATAACAAGATAAAAGAAGCTTCTGTTGGATTGTATGGATCAATAGATAGTTAGCTGTTTTAAAGTATAGAAGACAGCTGTTTTATAGACAGCTGAAATTACAAAACCAAACTTATTTCATGTTGATCAGTCATTTACAGGTAACAACTTAATTACAACCAAAGGTAAACAAATAAACTGCATTTGAATCTACAGTGGACAAATAAAAAGCTTTTTTCCACTCTGAGTGGTGAAATATTACCTACCTGTACATAAGCACATAGAATCGATCTACTCATATATGAACTTGTTGAAGAACAGCATTTTAAACTGATAAAAGAAGGTCACTATCCTGCTTTTATGCTACTCTAGGCACAAAGCCTATTTTTTCAGCCATGTTCCTCTTCACCTCTTTAATCTTTAAAATGTTTGAATGTTATTAAATGCTGAGAAGTCTTTTTCTTATCTCATATGTTGAAATTAGGATCACCCATATATAAATCTGTCCAAACTTCTCTTAGAGGATTATGAATATCTGAAACTACAACCTGTGAATAAATGTATGTTGGGAAACAAAAGAGCGGTTGACAATTGATGAAAATATTTATTTGAAGGTAACAAATTTCTGAACAATTTATTCAGACGCATTTAGATACATTTTTCCCCTTCTGAAAATCTCAGATATAGAGTTAGATACAGATTTAGCTATAAACATGAGCATACAGACAGGGATGTCAGTTGGATTACGATTTTTCTAAGTCTCCTTTGGAAAACTTCCTTGTCAACAGAGAAAAGCTTTCTGAATGTTTACCAGGGCTGATGATTTCACTGTCCCAGACCTGATTCAAATGAATCCATTGCATAGCATGAAAACCTTTACCTGTGAAAGCATCCTAAGGATCATGTCGTGTATTTCACAAGAATTTGGTGAGCTCCAAGTCATGCAGCAAGTATAAAAGCCTCTGCAATAACCTAGGCCTATATCAGCTTCAGAAATACCTGAGAAATGCAATAAATTACTGGTAATGGCTTCATGGAACATAAATTGAATAACCACATACTTTCAGTTACTTAAGTGCAGTGCTCTAGTCTGTAGTCAGTTGTCCATTTATTGTATTTTAACTCATTTATGGCTATTTGGTAATACAGAGATAAACACAAGACAGTGAGTAAGCTACTATTTTAGTAAAACTTCTAATATTCTTGTAAAAGGATAGAAAGGAACAAAACGAGGCATAGTGCCAATTTTCTTGCTACATATTAATTAAGTTTACTGTAGCTCTTCTATCAGTGAACCATAATATCAATATGTTAGTCCATTACTTTCGTGGAATCTTCTTTTCTGTGTGTATAATGGCTAGGAACAGAATTCATCCCTTTGGAAACCATCAGGGATGAACATGGACCTGCTGACCTTAGGCCTAAAGTATAAGTAGTTTCAGTGTAAATTAAGCAGGGTTTTCATTTATACAATCAGGAAAACAATATATGTGTTGTGTTACATTTGTGTTTTCTAAGAGCTTTCAGGTTGCACAGCTTTTCATGAGGCTACAAGGAAGTTCTGTGTTCTCTTTGTGAAGTTCTTGTTTTCTCTCTTTTTTGGCTCCAGTCTCAAATATCTGGGAGGAAGAAGGTGAAGCACAGCTTATACTTAGAGGAATGAATGAAAGGAGTGGAAAATAGCTGAAAGTAAACAGAGCTTGGTTTTAGTATTTGTACTGGAACTGAGTATAAATACTAAGTATCTACCTTCAGGAGAGCATAGTTTATAATTCTTTGAAATCTAGGGAAAGATTTTCCATGAGATTTTGGGCCCTGTATGCTGTAGAGTGACTGTCCTTACTTTCCGCATGACCAAATGAAGAAGAGGGCTATGATTATATGTACTTGACAGAGTTATGCTTTCTCTGAATGAAGCATGGGCCTGGCATGCACTTGTAAAGCTCTATGATGTAAAAGCTAAACTATATTAATACAATCCTGCTGCTTGGAATGGTGTTATTATAAATGAAAACTAGCAGTGTCAGTATGAATTTCTGTGGTTTTTTTGTTTGGTTTTGTATGTGGAAAACATAGCAACCACCCAAAAATGAACTATAAAAAGAAAACAAAGTGTTCCTGAAATCATGAATTGGCAAAACAATGTTCATAAGTGATTTGAGAAGTCCAGTAACTAAGAGCTATCAAACTCAAAGGAGTTTTAAAACACTTTAAACCCTCACTGTTTTCAACAGAAAGATTTAGTTCTGTTATTTAAACAGTATTCAGAATATGGATCAAGAAGAACTGAGAGATTAGATATAGATGAAGACTTTCAAAATGTGGTCAGCAGAGAGAGGGACTACAGACTTATTCTTGCAAAGTGGAATACACCAGCAAAGTTTAAGCAGGCCAGTGCTGACAGCAGCTAGTTCTAGATGTACCTCGAAACTGGGCAGACTTGAGATAGATGGGTTCAAGCTATGGGTGGACCATCAACATCAAGCAGAGTGGCAGACTGTGCTGATGAATTATGATTCAGTGAAGGATGAAGTCAAGGTCAGTTCTCATTAGTAATGTAGGCAATATAACTTTTGGTTGTTTCTGCTTCTTGCTGACATGTAATTTTTTCCTTGCGGAAGAGACTGTGGAACTGCATAAAGTATTTACTCTTACATTATTTTTTAACATATTCTTGCCTCCTTAACAAACACACAAACTGTTCTGATAGTTTTGTAAATATTGCATTGCAGGCACAAAAGCAGATTTTAAGGTTTGACTCTATATCTCTAATCTCTGTCCCTGCAGGGTGACTTACTAATAATGGTTTGTTGTTTGGAGTTTAATCAAGAAAAAAGTTAAGCTTTACTTACTTGTGTTCTTACAATTAAATGCAAATAAGTTTAGAAGAACATACTTGGGTATGCAAAGCCGAATAATACTGACAATCCAATAAGAAACAATAAGTATAAAACGGCAGCTTAACTCCTAAATAAGGCAGAGGACACAAGCTACACAACAGGCTATTATGTATAGACTTGCAGAGGGTGAAGTGGTGGTTAATAATTAACTGTAAATATCATTCAAAATAATACATACTAAAATGTGTTTTCACTGACTCTGGTATATTTGTACATTTCCTTTAGTTCATTTTTTCTTAAGCAATTCTTGGTCTGTTTTCCATTGCTTCCTTCCTTGTTGGACTTGCTCCTACATTCAGACCATCGTATTTGACCTGATCCTGGGCAAGTGCAGTATGAATACGCATTCTATCTTTTTATCTGTCCTTAAGGCATGATATCTAGCATATTTCCCTGCATGCAAATGCATATGCATGCAAATTTCTTATGACGAAAGTAATGAGAACTAAATGAATATAAAGCATAGTTTTAATATTCATTAAATTAATGCTATGAAAGCCTTGCATAAAAAATTCTATCACACAGATAAGTGTTATCTTAAGAAGTTTCTTTAAGGGCACGTCAAGGTTTCCAGTACAATTTTGTATCACTTTTCAGCTTGGTACATTTAGCATTTGCGTATTCTTATCAAGATAATTCAGACTGTACATGTGACTAAAGTTGGGCACGTACTAAATCAGGGATTTACAATGGGATTTTCAAAAGTGCCAAAGAAGTTTTGAAAAATCCAATAAAAGGCACTATTTCCATCACATCTGATTCCTGGCTATCCATTTAGAACAAAGCAAAGTCTACTTCTAACAGCAATTTTAAAACTTAAGGTTAATAAAACATATATTCTGTACTAAGTTCAACCACTTATGGTGTTTCATGGTTTTGTAAGCTAAAACAATATTATACTAATCTGATCTCATATTTCAGAATTAATGTGATTGCCTGAGAGATTCAGAGAAGATCTTTTTTTTCCTACTAATTGTTTTCCAAATTATGTTTATTGACTGTTTTGGGTTTTTTTTGCTGAACAGTAGACAAGCCAGTAATCGGACATAAGGTGGCTAATTCTGTCATATTCTATTTGGCAGATACACTTTTTAGCAAGCTTAGAAAAATTCAGAGCACCTAAAAGGGCTGTGCAAGTTTTCTAAACTAAACTTTCTAAACTTGGAGCAGCTGGCATTGGCTGTCAGACACGGGGGAACCTTCTATCAGTTTCTCACAGAAGCCACCTCTGTAGCCCATCCTGCTACCAAAACCTTGCCACACCAACCCAATCATAGCTGCAATCAAGTAATGACTTTTAACTGCCCACCTTTATTACAAAGTGAGTCAAGACTAAAACCCTAAATAATTCCAAATGATACACTAAGATTCACATAACTGACTGCTTCCATGGAAATTCAACTGGTCACTGCAGAGGAAAAGAAATTCCCTTCATTAACAGCAAAATCACAGTTAATTCTTTAATGGTGAATGTGTGAATATTATAAAATTCTTGTAAAATGTGAATTAGATGAGTGAAAAAAATCTGTAAAATATATTGAAGTAAACTGCCTTAGTAATGTTCTGACATTTAAAAAATTAATAGATACTGGATATATTAGCTATTCTTTAGCAAAGTGTAAATATTTTTTTAATGTAAAAATCAAAGTAATTCTAACATCCTTGTGGCAGTGATTCCAGTTGCTTCTTTACAGTTACTTGGGAATTTTTAGTACTCTCCCCTGGGAGAGTTCAGACACCTCATTAAGACAGTCTCATAGAAACTAGAAAAATCACCTGTGCCTATTTAAACACAAACACTTTAAAAACATAGGACACAGCTTTGTGCTCAGTAGTTGGAGATGGATATTGTAGATTGTTAACAGTCCTTGGTTTTGTTCTGTATGAATTTGACATGGCTGGTAAGTGCAATGTGTTTGAGGATTTTTGTGGCCCTTAGTTTCATGTCTTTTTTTTTTTTTCCCCCTAAGCATGAAAATATTAAGCCCTAGCAAGGTTATTTATTTTGGTTTAACCCTGATATTCTTCTGATGTTTTTTTCTATCTCTACAGACCCTTTTTCACAAAAGATAAACTGTAAGTGGCTAAGAGTGCTAAATGACAAATTTAACATACAAAAGGTCAATAGACAAGGTACAAGACAATGTAAATGTTCTAGTAAATCTGAAAGCCCTTTTTGGATTTCATTAAATAGGCTTAGAAAAATATTCATACCTCTCATGTTGAACCTATGTAAAACCAACATGGTATGTAAACAAATACAAAGGAAGCTTTACCACTGCTGGTACTGATGTGGTGTACATAAAGTGTTTATTCTGTGTAATAAGAGAATGCTTAACTAAGCACCTGTATTCTGACCTGATACCTAATTTTTCAAACTTTCTAGGGCTTAGACTTCCTAGTTATAAAGAATAACCACCCATTAAAGAATTAAACCGAGCTTGAGACTTGAATACTTCAACTCCCCTCTTTAGAGTCTCCTCCCACAATCTTGACAGAGAGATTAGAGCTAATACTGTGCACCTGCCACAGCAGGGGTGCAGAATTTCTTTTCAGAAGCAGATGAGTTACCTGGTGGATCTGTTTGCCAGTGGCTATGCGGGGAGCACATGAAAGAAGAAGCCTATAAGCATGAAAAAGGGTGTGGTAATCTTTATGTAAGCATGTGAAATATTATGACTGTTATTGATGAGCAAGAAAAATCAGAGTGTAATAATTGCCTTAGAATATTGTGTGGAAGTGCTGGGGAGAAAAACTAAAGCAATGGTCTGTGAGTGTGTGTTAGTGATGGTACTTTATTGCAACCAAATCTTTGGAAGCATGTTTGAAATACCAAGAAATCATTTTGATCCAGAGGAACCAAATACAATAGGCTGATGTGTGTGAATCTGAATGTTTCTCCTGAATGTGATAGGAAAAATGTATCTGATCCATTTAGACAGTAATTTTGTTCATTTCTCAGATGAGATATAGTGAAAGTACTTCAGAGACATGTAGTTTTCTTGCTAATTTTCCACCTGCATGCTCACAAATTTATGATAAGGTTAAGGGACATGTGACTTTACATGATAGACATGCACGTTACTCCAGTACCGTGGAAAGTTGTTCTCTTTTATTCTCTGCAGGGGATGAAAAATTGTATTTCTTGTTCTAAAATGTTTAGATGCAGCATACCATCTTTTTGTAACTGAGAATTTTCCCCATTGTCTAGCTTCATTAATCCTCACTGTTGGATTCATTAATTCATGACTGTTGATTTACATGTCAAATGTTCATCATTCACTAAATTGCTAGGTTATGTGCTATGCCTTGAGTAATTGGTACAAAAGCACATTGGTAACAGTGAGATATCCTGCCAGACCCATGGAAACTACTACTAGTAGTGAGAGGCATGAACTAAGGAAGGGCAGCTCCTTAACTGGTAGCAAGACTGCAGAAACACCAATACATCTGGTTACAGGTTTTTTTGTCCTTAGAAGTACATACCTTGAGATATGCAGAAAGACTGTTATATTTGTTTTCTTTTTGTTTCTCATTCTTCTTATCAAATTGTGATTACTTAAACTGAATTTCAAGTGAAAGAATTTTGCTTTACTATGAGCGTTGGCTTAAACACAGCGAAAGGTATCATTGATGTGAAGGGGAGAGTCCACGTTCTTGCTTTGGTGACAGCCAAGTACCAATTATTGCTGAATATTTTGCCTCTAGGATATGACTTAGAAGTCACAACTGGTACACACCAGACCACAAAGTCAGAATGTGTTTTATTTATTTAACTATAAATGAGCTAGAGCAACAACAACAAAGAAAAGAAATCCCACAGGTACATTCTGCTTGGTGTATTTGGTGACGAAGAATATTCATGACCACTCATTTTGATACTAAATACACTGAGGTGTAGATTCAGTCTGAAAGATTGAAACCTCAAGCTCACGTTAATTGTAACATATGGTTCTGAGATATGCTGTAGGTTTTCTGTCGAGATATTGATATTATAAAACCCCAGGAACAGATTTTGGTAATAAATTTAATATTTGTAGAAACAAATTATGATTCTGAACACAACTGTTTCACTGAGGGACACTTCATTTTCCTCTATATATATTGGAGACAAAATACTACTGGTACTGGGTAGGCCCATGAATTTCTGGCTCTGCCAGATGACAGGCTTTTTACTAGCCATTGAACCAAAAGCAGGCTGTAAAATTTTGCCTGAATGGTAAGAGATAACTTACTGAGACAAGCTGATCATAGGAAATAATTCTGGATTGAGTGACCCTGATTTAATTCAGTTTAAATTTAATAGAAACATAAACCAAATGGGTTAGTAATTACAATTCTTAATTATTTCGAAAGGGCAAGCTTTGAGAAATTAAGGGAGCTTGTCAGAGAATTCAGCTGTGCTGAAGGACTCAAGCTCTTCAGTGTTGATGAGGCTTGATGTTTCTGAGTTTTTGTGTTATTAATTAAAAATGCATAACTTTCTACAGTTATCTTTACAAACTTTTGAATTTCTTGCAGGAAATGGTTTCAAACCTATTGGGTGAATGGCCACTCAAGAACATTACAGATATGCAGAGAGCCTGTAGGGAAAGGAGAGACGGATGGATCAGGAAATAAATCTGCTTCAGAAGTCAGAAAGCTTAGAAAAAAGGTAATAACTGCCAAAAAATGTCTTGGTAAAATTGAAACAAATGATGAAAGTTTTGTGCAGTAAAAATTTAAGACAATGTCTAGCTTCAATGGAAAATGTGTTGCTTGTTTTTCAATGGAGACAATGTTGAACTGGAAGAGGAGAGAGGTCATTCAATGACAACAAATAGTCAGAAGAGCCCTGAAAAGTTGCTACACTGGGGCAAAAATTAAGGTTATTTTTTTTAAAGACTAAATGGCTTACTGCATGACATGGCATGTGCTGTGGTAGGATTTTCTACTTTAGAAACAGACATCTAATTTCCTTTAATATTTTGATCCACAGCACAGATCTGTGCAGTGGCCATCTTAATTGAACAATCAAAGTGTGATTTATTCCTCATACTGTCTTGAACTGTTTAATTCCTTTGTAATCTAGTGATCATAGGTTTTGCAGAGAATGCTACTTCCTCAGCATTCTTGCAGCATGTCTTATGGCTTCTGGGGAGACCTGTTTCAAGGGTGTTGTAACATTACAGCAGTGTCAGGCAGAGAAGGGCCAGTTAGGCTCCGAGTCATCACATTTGTGCTTTGTGCTGCATTTTTGTTTGTGTGCTCCGGTCAAGTGTTCCAACACGTACCTGTTAATTATTTTGACTCTTGATGTTCATGGGTTATATTTAACCTTCTCTCATAACTCACTCTGTGGAAAATGGGTACAGAATATTACAGTTCTAATTTAATATCATTTTACAGTAATCTTGAGCTTTTTATATGTTGTATATGTGAAAACTCACCCTCATTTTCTTCTGCCATAAAAAGGGATTAGTAATTGGTTTATTAAACAAAAAAAAAAAATCCCATGCCCCTGTCAAAACAGATCGTACATTTAACAAAAACTCTTGGTTGGTCTTCCTTCTGAGTGTGATTTTTATCTGTGAGGTTTAATGGAGTTCTTCATGCTGGAAACATCTTTGGAAGCAAGTGAAAATAATCTGTCAGTTGCCATAGACACATTTATATGAAAACACTATATTCCTCTTTTACTGTGTGACTGCATACTGATATGCGCTATATAGAACAGACTGAGTGTCCCCAACTTAATTCCTAACATGCACGGTGACTTTTATGCAACTCCCTACACAGCTAATTTACACAGCTTGCTTTCATTGCAGTCTGTATCAATTTTGGCAATTTCTTGCGAGAGACATGGCACCACAAGCTCAGTGATAGCTCGTAATAAGCCAGTATCTTTGCTGTAAAGATAATTGTGAACATCATTAAATGAATGCTATGCCAGGGGGAATGGGTATCCTTCCAAGAAAGCTTTTCATTTATCCTGTGGTGTCAAGCACAACAAACAAACTGTAATCAGCCTGAGCTTCTTGGGATTTCTGGGACTGCAAAATTTCTCCTACAGTGAAAATTCAGTACCTTCATATATGGGGACAGCAGAGCAACCCTCCACTTTCTGGTAGTACCCTACAAGTCTTAGGATAAACCTAGTTTGCTATTTGATTCAAAAAAATCTATCCAGCCGAACGCTTCTGGATGAAGACTTACATATTGTTTTATAATTGTAATAGTGTTAAAAATTGAGATGAAGGGAATTGGAGGATACTGATAGATAGGAGTAATGTAGTGAATGCATTTTACCTCCTTAAAATTTTGCTATAAGGAACATAAATATATTATAAAGGGTACAGGTTGAATATGGGTTATATATTTTATAAATCTAAGAAATAAAATGGGAGTAAACTGAGAAAATATTGCTGAATGTATCTCTAATAAATTCTGTTACTATAAAATTTATTTTATGAGGACATAATAGTGTTTTGGTGAAATGTCCGTCTGATAGGTCTGCTATTTTGTTCATCAGATACAGTGTACGTGGTGCAATTTTGGACAATACTATGTTTAATTCATATTCATCCTACCCATTCTGGGCTAAAGGTGAGTCCTGAGCTCATGAAAATGCTCAGAGCTCTTCTGAGGCTCTTGGAGTGAGTGACAGGCTACACTGATGTAATAGTGGTTCCTTGAGATTTTGTAGGAGCCAGGACTTTGAAGAGGAGGAAGTAATAAACTTGTCAGACACATACATCTACAGGAATGCACTAGCTGCCCCATTATTTAAGTCACTCACTGTTCACGTACAGATAACGGTAGTAATATTCCCCCATTGAAATGCACAAAGGAACAATGTTATTGATTTATTCTACCCTATGAAAATAGCTTTGGCAATATTCTCTAAACATTTTCATATGATTGTATTTTTAAAAAGGAAAATTCAGCTTGCAGTACTGGATTTATTTAGTTCAGAGTAGACATGAATAAAGAAACTTTCGTTTCATTTGGAAAAAATATGAAACCACAGTAGTTATGGTGGAGACAATATCCCATCCTCTAGCTGATACTATGTGAGTTCTAGAAGTCTGTATGACAATGAAGAGAGCCCACAGACCAAGAGGAATGTGTTTGTACTTTCCTAATCACAGATGATGGGATATTGCAGCCAGCTGGGTTGCCCTATGTTGATGTTGGTTCAATGGCCTCATTAGGAAAACTGAATTGCCATAATGTAAGTATATCTGCCTCCATCTGCCTGGAAATTTCCTGAACCTTTAGTGAAAGCACTGGGGTACTTGTCCAGAATCTGTTCTGCTATTTTGCTTTGATCTACCTGTTAAAGCTACTCTGCTTTGATCTATGCAATACTGACGAGACTAAGAGTGACACTAAACAGCCAGTTCTGCAGAAGATAGGATGAAAGGCTTGTGCCAAAGCTGTGTAGCTTCATTACAATGAGACAGCATCAGCACTAGTGACCCTGAAGGAGGTGGAGTGATGGGGTCATGAAGGCAGTAATTCATTAATATGGTTACAGTACTATAGTAACATATAGAAAAGTTTCGTGACTAGAGGCAGTTCAGTCTAAAAATGTCTGCTCCTGGGTGTGTATGCTTGTCTACTTTTGGCTTTGTACACTTGCAGCTAGAGGTGCTTTCCTCCCTTTTCCCTTTTGGAGGTGTATAAGAGACTAAGATGCCTGCTGTGCTATATTAGAAAAGGGAATGTTTGAGACATGATGTTGTGATAAACCAGCTAAACTGTTAAATTAAAGCAGAACTGATTTCTTTATCGTAATTCCAAGACTATGACATGAAGAATTGTTCTGGATTTGTTGGTGCTTCTCTAAGCTGCAATTCAAAAGTAGAAGAGATTTGTGTAAGCATTTGAGGAGTTTACTTTTGTGGTAGAGATGGTGTATGGAGTATCCCTGTCCGTATAGCTCTCCTGCAGGCCTCCTAAAATGGTAATTCCAGTTAATCAGGTTGGGTTTCGAATGCAGAAGGCCGGGTAGGGCAAAGTTTTTGTCCTGTGTATCAGGAAAGGTGGGAACAGGAAAATGCAGTAGTATGTATGTATCTCTGCTCTGAAAGCAGTAAAGGAAACTGTTAAATGATATTATGTCCTCCAAAATTACAAAAGTACTAGGCAGATCTTTAAGTAAGATCTTGCTTACTCTGAGTGATCCTGAAGACTTCTGTAAACTCGGTGGGATTCATCACATCCTTCTTCTGCCAAAGCAAAAGACTCCCATCAGTTTATGTAATAACATGATAATATTGTGCCTATTAAAAATATTGTGACCAAAACAATCTCTTAGAAATCAGTCTGTACATCCTGGGTTTTTTTCATTATGAATATTTGTAAACTCATATTTTTAAAGCAATTAGGATTGTTTGACAACCTTATAAATCAAAAGAAAAAGCCATCCTAGAATTAGTATTTCATAATGTAAAACTTTTCTGGCAAAATATTTTTAATTTGAGCATTTTTTTTATATACAGATGAAATTTCTCGGTCAATTAACCATCAGTGATGAACAGAACAGGAATTCCTTAACAAACTCATGCATAACATGTTGGCATTTAATTCACTGCAACCCTAAGGCATGTCAGAGAATGGATGGAGCCATCTGGAAAGGCGGGAGGGTGGGAGGGTGAGGATGTGTCTCCTAAAGGAATTCCGTAGTTGCCCAGATAAGTCTGTAGCACATAAGAAGGTTGTCAGCATCATCTAATCCTACCACTTCAATACATTTTGGCACTGCGTTACTTATTTCTAAATGGCTGATCATTGACAAGAAAACTCAACTTTATCTACCCGCTATGTGATTAATACAGAAGCTAGAAGCAGGACCAGCTTTCTAGTTCTTTTGTCATTATGATGTGGAACTGGAGGAGAGCTGTGAGGTCCACTATCATTTTCCTGTCCTTACTTTGACTACCTCTCTTCTCACAAGAAAAAGGAGAGCATTGAGTTTCATGCTGTCTAGGCAATGGAAGGTCCTGTCTTCCTGCCCAGATAGTCTCAACCTTCTGATCCAATTAAAAGTTGGTTTACAACTGAAATTAAGTACCCATGTACAAAAGTGCTTCAGAATTAGGTGGGAATGGAAGGGCACAGTAGCTATGAAATAATTGGTCTGATCAGGCCAAGGTTGAAAGGTATATATGAAAATAAACTGAGCGTATTTTATGTAATTCAAAAGAAATAAAAGAAAATGATGGATTTGAGAAATTGAAATCTAATTCAGTAGTACTCTTGATGCCTCTTCATTACACAAACTGGGTAACTGGAGGTTTCTTAAATTCAAAATGAAGTAATCAGAACCTCAGAAGACAGCGATTAAGGCATTAAAAGGAAATGTTCGGCCATTGATAGTCTAAAGTGTGCTCAATCTCACGTTTTGCTGCAGCATCTGCTTCCAAAATGAGTAATGATGCAAAAGAAAGGGGGAGAGAAAAAAACTTAGACAACTTTTCATAAATAGTGAAGTTTAAAGCAAGAGACATCCCTGAGGACGTTTAGGGGCTAAACCGAATATTAATACTTAGGAGCAAGTAAGAAGTCCTAAGTTGAGATGAGTAGCAAGAGTAATGGTTAAAATTAGTTATCTGTATTTTATAATTCTGAGGAGAGAGAAGGATGGGTAAAGACTTCTTTGGTAATGGTGATTAGAAACCAGCAACCATCTTTCTTTTCAAAGATGCTTTTATTTGTTGGCTTCAGCTAGTTATTACTGTACTGGCATTGGTATTAGTATTGAGAAGTAAATTCTACAGCTGTATTCAGTACTAGAAAAATACCTCCCTAGTGCTTTCTCAAGCTCAGATTATTACATTTCAGTATATATATATATATATGAAAAAGAGAATAAAAACCTACATGGCTTATTGAGCATTGACTGAGAAACTTGTCCAACTGACATAAATGAAAATATTTGGGGACTTTTTTTGTACTAACTTTTACTTCAAAAATTACTGTTATCTGTACTCTACTGTACTGCTAGCTAAATTAAAAAGAAATCCAAAATTTAACAACCATATTGATAACTTTTTCTAAACAGAAGTATTTCCTTCAGATTTCTGAACTAACCTGAAACAAAGCTAAATCTTTCACCATAGACCAGCGCTGTGGCATATTAGGATTCTGGTAAAGAAAGGATAATTTTGTTTTATTTTGCATATTATGTTTTGTTTGGGTTTTAATATTCCTGTTTTAAAGCACACAGAACAGTGTCACTTTAATAGCACTGAGATTTACAGCTGCACAATGACCCTTTTGTAAATTCATGATGATGATTATTGGTTAAGCCACGTTATTGAGTTCCATTCTGATGCAAATATATGTAGAAGAAAGTATTTGTTAATTTCCCTAAGTGCTTTAAAACTTGAATAAATTAAACAAAGTATCAAAACAAATAAATATGATTTTTGGTAATTCTTTTACTATTAATTTTTAACAAATATTTACCTCATTTTCATCTTCATTCACAAAATCATTTTCTGAAACTGTAAAATGTGTAGTGAAGCACGTGTTTTGCAAGTACAAAACCTGTTTTAACTCTAATTATATATTAGAGCCCCAAAGTAGAGAACAGAGCTGAATGTATAGCTCACACTTTTCTAGTTAATAAAATTAATAACTTGCCATAAACATCGTATTTTTTTTCAAATTAATGGATTATAATTTAAGGAAGCACACATAAGAGTAAAGTTCATTTTGTCTGTGAACTATTCAAGGCTTTCAGTGGATAAAATTTGACAGTTTCAAAAGTCACAAAAAACGCAGTGCTTCACCTTTTTTTCACCGAAGCTGTCGATTTCTGCAAAAATTCCCAGTTCTTTCAGTGGTAAAGGATTTGTATCAGACAGCATCGTTTTTAGGTGGTTTTTGCATACATGTGTAAGTTTAAAAATGTATCTCTGCTTAAATGTTTATTTGATTCTCTTAATCGACGCAGTTGTATTGCCATTTCCTTCACAAAGTTTTTATTATTTTAAAGTTACAGAAGGTGTAAGTACAAATGATTTCATGTTTCCAAACAGCAAGCACTGTTACTCTTACAGTGGGGTTTTGTGTTTTTTTGTGGTTTATATTTTGTTGTTTTTAACAGCATTTAGGTAAACTCATATCCATTGCTATCAATCAGACACAACTTATCCCATAAAGAATAGATGTGTCCCCATACCAAGGCTTGCCAATAACCGCAACTAGTGCTAAAACACTCTCTACTACGTTATTATAATATATTCTGCGATACTTGATTAGCCTAAAACAGGCTGAGTTTTATATGGCCAGCAGGTTGAGGGAGGTGATTCTACTCCGATCTCGTGAAACCCCACCTGGAGTACTGTGTCCAGCTCTGGAGTCTTCAGCACAGGAAGGACATGGACATGTTAGGATGGGTGCAGAGGAGGGCCACAAAGACGATCAGAGGGCTGGAGCACCTCTGCTATGAGGACAGGATGAAAGAGTTGGCGTTGTTCAGCCTGGAGAAGAGAAGGTTCTGGGGAGACCATATAGCCCCTTCCAGTACCTAAAGGGGGCCTACAGGAAAGATGGGGAGGGACTCTTTATGAGGGAGTGTAGTGACAGGACGAGGGGTAATTGTTTTGAACTGAAAGAGGCAACATTTTGATTAGATAACAGGAGGAAATTGTTTACTGTGGGGGTGGTGAGACACTGGAACAGGTTGCCCAGAGAAGCTGTGGATACCCCGTCCCTGGATGTGTTCAAGGCCAGGCTGGATGGGCCTTTGAGCAACCTGGTCTACTGGGAGTTGTCCCTGCCCATGGCAGGGGCGTTGGAATCAGATGATCTTTAAGATCCCTTCCAACCCAAACCGTTCTATGATTCTATGAATTAATTACTCATTAAAATTTCCATGCTTAGCATGGATGGCAATAACTTACAGCATCTTATATTTCCCTTGACACTGAGTCTACATTGCCGATGGGAATCAATTTAATATGAGCAGACCAGTTCCACACTACATAAGTATCTGTGCCCCAGTTCATTAGGTATGTTGGGAATGGTGAAGCAAACCATAGCCATGAGAGGGCATTTGCATTGTACCCCAGCTCTTTTGTATGCCTGCAGCATTACAGGTGCACATCTAGTCTCTGTTTAGACCATTATTATGGACTTGCCTGCACCAAACTAGTTAGCCTGTATCAGTTCAGGTTGCCATTTTGAAAATAATACTTGTAGTTGTCCTCTGTACCTGTTTGGCTCCTTCCCTTATGTACTGTGGTGCCAAAGAGTTGGAATAAGTCTCTCACCCAGCACTCTAAAACTTTTGTCTCCCATGGAAGCTTCTGGATCGCTACCAGTCATAGCTGATCTGTAGAGTAATGTGCTCCCAAATCCGTTTAATACTTGTATCCCAGTGTACATGTAGGGATAGAGCAACAGTTGCGTTATTCATCATGACTTATAAAACATAAAATACTCTACTTTCGTTAGATCCTTTTGGGACGTGGTATTTTATTTTAATAATAGCATTAAAAGAGAATAAGAATGCCATTTCTACATGGAAAATTCTGGTTTTCCTGCTATCTAGCAACATCTAGGAGTTGCAGATATACATTTTATATTTTATATTTTATTTCCATTATTATTTTTTTCTCTTTAAAAAAATCTCAACATCTTTTTAGTCAGATCTCTGCGACTTTTATATCCCCTGCTTCTATCACATCAGGTTGCCATGGCAATGCTACAAAAATATTCAGAATCACAAGACATTCATGAATCATTCTAGCTAGGTTTCTGAAAGTAAAGATAAAACAAGTAACTTAAAAGTGACCCTGATGTCTCTGTATGTCTTGAGACTTTACCACAAAAGTCCCAAAATCAGTTCCCAGGACTAATGATGATGTCCATTTACAGATGTATGTGTATATTGTGCATGTTGGTATACTAGTAGGGCTCATGCATTAATTATATTTCAGGGGCTTTCTTCCCTTCTCCCACACCAGGCCCCACTATTAATAACCTCAAGGTTTAACCACATATGTATCTTCGGTCACAATTCAGTTGATGTACAAAAGACAAGCAAAAGAAAGGTCATCTCATCTCCTCTGTTTCTCTGTCTTCGGGCATCGTCAGCTGTGCTGTGCTGTTCTTTACAGATGCGTGCATAAGCTGCTATTATAGCTTCCATTAATGAATGGAGGTTCATTGGTAGTCCCACTGAGAAATCTTTAGACTGTCCTTACTGCTAAAAAAGGTTTTCCTAATGTCTTACCTGACTCTTTCTTCCTGAAATGTATTGCTTTTATTTCTTGTCCTGTTCCTACCAAATGACAAGAAGAGATTGCTCGTTTGCGCTCCACAGCACTCTCTTATTTAGTTGAAGACTCTTACCATATTTTCTTAGTATCTATTCAACTCCCTGTGCGTGAAATTTTGCACATTTAGAACCTGTTTCTAGATCTTGTGTCCTTCTTGTTCCCTTTTGGGTATTCCAACTGACACTTATCAGATCTAAAGCATCACCTGGGTTGTTTTCAATATCAGTACAAGAGCAGAAGACTAACTTCATGTCTCTTACAAGACTAACTGTTTCTATATCATAATACAGTGACTGATTTTAACCAATATCATGACACATTCTCAGCTGAGGCTCCAAAATTGTCTCCAGAACCTCTTTTGCGGAACTGTTGCCCAGACTGTTTTTATGTACCTTAAAATTCTTGCTAGATATAGCAAATTTATCTTGCTCTCTTGAATAGCATCTTTTTTTCCAGACCAAATCTCCCATTTGTCAAGATCAATATGAGTTCTGAGCATATCTTCCTAACTACTGGCAATCTTTACTAGTCTGCAAATTTAATAAACCTAATCTTTATTTTGGCTGCCAGGACAATAAGAAATTATGGACTAAGAATACACACTTGTGGAACCCTATTCAATGAATCCTTTGATAATGCTTCTTATATGTTGTTTTTTTTAATTAAATGGAAAAAACTTCAAAATTACCAGAATTATGGAGAAGTGCCTCAAGAGCTAGGAACCTTGTATCTCTGTAAATCTGCCGGCCTTCAGTTATACTGAAAATGGGATACAGGATGTCTGCATTGCACTGAAATATTTAAAGTAGCTGAGACAAGTATCAGGTATTGGAACTACCTCAGCTGTGGTAGTGTGGAGCTACAAGGGAGATAGTGTGGATAGCCAGACAGCTTTTCATGGCACCTGCACTGCCCTGATTAGACTGTTCTGGGAATCTGAATTGTACTGTAAAGTGCAGTTATTCGGGCTGCTGAGAAAAGAAGGAGCTTTGGAAAATTTTGCTTCATGAATGTAAGTCCTACAATGTCAGTAAAGTAAAATACAATTAAATAAAGTGCAATATGGACATTGCCAGGCTGGCTCCAGGATAAAATTTAACACGTTCACCAGTATCTCTGTCTTCTGGTATCACGCTACAGTACCGATTTGGTTTTGTGACGTAGTCAGGTTTTCTTTCCTCTTGTCCTGGGTTGTATAAACCTATTATTTTCTCATACCATGGGATGTGCATTCTCCTTCAGTGCAGTATCATATGGCAATATTAAGTTTGTCTTAACAGAAGGGGAAACAGGATTTATTCCCACTGAAATTAGGACTCACCAAAGTTATTTCTGGCAGAGCTGTGGAGTGTGTATGGCAATAGCACATACAGAGTACATCCCAGTGTGCTGCATGTGTCTGCAGCAGTTATATCAGAAAATTCTGGAAACCAGAAGTTTTGAATAAACATTATTGTCTCTGGTGAAGTGCAGCATTCTTTCTAAAGTAAGGTCAAAACCAGCACTTTAAATGGAAATGAAAATTGGTGTGAAGTCAGAAAGGAAGAAATCATAGGAGACAACAAGGAAAACTACCCCTTATGTCCCAATTCACAAATCTGTAGCGCAGTTCCTGCAATACTTCTTTTCAAGACCAGGTTTCCACTGAGGTTGACTTTGCCATTTTTCCTAACATGTATCTTAGTGTTATTGTCGTTAAGAAATCTTTTATGTAATCCAGCAGAAAAGAGTTCAGCTGAACTAATGAGCTGCTACGGAATTCTCTTATTTCAGAGAAGCCTTTCCCAGCATGCTCTTTTTCAAAAGTCCTAGCTAGAGTCCCTGCTAGAGAAGCAGCTGTAGCTTCAATATGGTTGTTTTGCCCATAGCTATTGCAAGCGGTGCTTCTCTGATACTCTTTTAGTTAGTACATTTTCTTTTTGTGTGTGTTTTGTGTTTGTCTGGAGCTCTCTTCATGGTGTGACTCAGGATCACATGCATTTCAAGAGATGTTGCTGTTTTTTTGTAAGGTTATTAGCCTTGCTTTTAACTTTTGTTAAAGCTGCTCCCTTGACGTTTCTTATAGACATATTGCCAATATTCCTCATGTTGATCATCCACTGGAATGCCAAGAAAATTAACTCTACAGTAAAGGATATCACAGTGGAGGAAAAGCAATAATTGTTAGCAAAGTTAGATTAATGTGTAATTTTAAACGTGTTGTGATGACTGCTCAAAGGTGTTTTTTTAAACTTCAGAATGCAGCTTTATTTCTTCTTTTTTATTCAGTGTTCTACATTGATTTTGCAGTTTTTTGAACTATGTTACAGTTGGTGGTTTCTAAACAATATTTGATAGGAGACTTAATTGGAATTATAAGTTTATTAAAAGTGTCAGGGTCTATGTAGAGGAAAAAGCTGCTCAAAATGAAAAAAATTATATTAGAGGACATTACAATCTTGTAAGATCTGTATCTCCTCAGGTGTTAATTATGTTTTAGAAAAGATACCTGATTTAGAAACAATTTAAGGAAATAAAAATCTAGAATTAAAGTTTTAGTGTAGGCTTTGCTTATCCCACTCCTTCATAAAGAGAAACTTCAGTGTAAGCCTCCAGTGGAACACTCTTTACTGATACAATTTTTTTCTTGTGTGTTAACATATTGAATGATCATTACAGCTGTAAAATACTGGGAAAGGTAGTTGACCTAAATTTCATTGTTTCTCAAAAGTTCTTCTTTCAAGATTGTATTCATGTATGTTTGAACTCAATACAAATCTCCATAATAACTTATGCTATTAATTAATTGAATGAATTCTTGAATCATCGCTAGGGTGTTGGATGCTATCATTGGTTCCTATATATACCATTAGGGAAATAAATCATTACCTACTTTAACAGTTTTAGTAGAAATCCTTATTTTAAGATAAGCATAAGTTTAAAAATAAAAATTTGAAAGATCAACAGAATTACTACAGAATACAAGAATATTTGCAATTAAAGGTATTTTATCAGGAGACAGGAAGCCTTTGTACACTCTCAGACTTGCATTCTGCAGAAGTTTTAATGTGACATTCCCTCGCGTGTCTTTTGCAGTGTACACATGCAATGCATCTGCAGATATTTATGATATACCTTCAGAGCACGGACTTCAGTTTAACAAGGATCATTTCCAAGGCCCATCAAGTTTGTTTTGAAAACTTGAAAAGCATTTTCAGTTATTAAAAAATAACTTTTTCAAGTCCATCTTTTACGTTTTCCTCTCCCTTTGTCTCAAATATACTAATCGTGTCTTTTCAGAAAGATGTAATTCAGATATTTAAATTACTAAGATTATTTCAAAGTTTTTAGTTTATTTCAGCCATTTTAGAAGTGGAAATTTCCTAGAATTAAAAATGTTATCCTTAAAAGACTTTATTGTAATCCAAGTGGCCTTTCTAGTAAAATCTTTCTGGTCCTCCATGAAAAAAGACATCATTAACATTTATTGATGTCTTGTCTTTCAAGGAATTATGTTTGCAAAATCGCCTTAGCAGAAATAAAAAGGGGAATAAAATCATTAATAAGATGATGACAAAGAAGCAGAAAAAAACCCCGTAATACATTACTTACTGCAGAAAGGTCACTAGACTTAAGAGACACAAATTATAGACCAGGTATTCCTATGGGTATGTATTTAGAAAGCGAGGGAAAATGAATATAATGTTCTGCATGTGCTGCTTTTGCAAAACACTATTTTTTAATAGTGTGTCAGAGGAAAGATATGAATAAAAGCTTTATGAAATTTTGTAAACCCAGAAGATAAAAATCTAAACTTAAGAAACCTAATGATTCCATCTTTAAAATGCACCATTTTTTCATTTAAAATGTTTGTTATTGAAGTTTTTCAGTTGAAGAAATGACTTTTGATACATATGTAAAAGCTGAGCTTTAAACAAAACTAAGCATGACAGGAAATACATAAAATGATTTGGAATTTTGGTCAACACACATCATGCTGTTACCCAAGGAAAACACTTCTACTCAAGCTAATTATGAGTATATGCAAAACAGGTTACAAGTTACAGAAAATTATCAATTAGACTGCTTATAGCTTCCAGAAGTGTGTAGTCCTTCCAGAGCTTTCACCTTCTTACAAAGAAGTAGCAGAAATGACATGATCAATATGACAGAACTCAAAATGTATTTATTCCATGTTCTACAAAGACTACAACTGGTTAGCTTTTCATTGAACTTCCTAACAGATGTCTGCTGCTCAAAATGTTTTGAATATCCCTAGTGGAAAAAAAGGATACGAGAAAATATTCATAGATTCAGCAGGTTTTGCACAAGTGTGTTCTTACACAAATCGTGTCCTTTGAAAGAAGAAAAATAGAGGGAATTTAGGATTTCCTATAACCTCCAAAGATAATGTGCCTGTTTCACGTCACCTATTTTAATTTTCTTTCACCAACTAAGAGGAATTGTATTTTTCTTTGCAGGACTGAGCAGGTAGAAAGCAAGTCCCACGTTTCAGAAAGGTCAATCTCAAATGTCTATATTAAAGGCTGTTGTTTCTATGGTACATGCAAATACGGTATGTGTGTATATATGCGTGTGTGTACATTTTAAATGTATAGACTCATACCTTTTAACTTTCATCTATATTGTTTTTTGATGTGGAAACCATTTGTGCCTAGGTAAAGTAATGTATAGATAGATTTGTAAATCTGTGGAAGTAAAAATGGTGTATATTTATGCTCTGTATCATAATAACAATCTCACTTGCATCATAAGGACAAGAGGAAATGGCCTCAAGTTGCACCAGGGGAGGTTTAGATCAGATATTAGGAAAATTTTTACACCGAAAGGGTTATCAAACATTGGAACAGGCTTCCCAGGTATTTAAATATATCCCTAGATATACTTATCTATATCCCTAGAGGTACTTAAAAGATGGGTAGATGTACAGCTTAGCGATGTGGTTCAGTGATGTTTTTTGTTAGTGTTGGGTTGGTGGTTGGACTTGATGATCTGAAAGGTTCCTTCCAACCTAGACAATTCTATGATTCTAAAAAATGACATTTGCCTCTGTTATTTACTCTATTCTTTGTGTTCTTGGTCATAATGACAGTACTTACTCTGCTACCATATAAAATTCTCCCTACTCCCGTTCAATATGAAGCTTTTTTTCTGTATGAAATAAACAATGATGTCTTACTCCCAAACAGCTAAAATTAGCAACAGAGATATCTACAAGTCATCCAGCTCTGCTGGTTCATTCTTTTTCTCATCCAGCTACAATTCAGAATATAAAGGCAATTACTAAAGAATTCTTTAGTTCTACTAATAATATTGCGTCCTTATTAACCACAGAAAATCAAAACACAGGTATCTCTGAATGATGCCTATAGAGATATGCCGGTATCTGGAGACTTCAGTATTGTCTGTGTTCTTTCTATACATCAAGCGTCTATGCTTATGCTCCAATACATCCAGCAGAGCTGAGTCATCAACATAATCTGTGATTCATGATGCTGGCAAAAAAATGAAATAATTCTGGTTAAATGAGCTTCTTTGCACAAGTTTTAATAGCTAGATAGAAACACACAGGTAGAAACTGCAAGAGCAGTGTTCTTAACTGTGGAGACAATTAAGAGAGACCTCAGCTTTTCCAATAAGTTGTGGTTTTTTTTTTCTCCAGGTGGAAAATCTGGTTTGTTTTTTTGTTGGTTTTTTTTTTGTTTTTGTGTTTTTCCAAAATCCTTGGTTATGTTAAATTTCCTTATACAAAGCTTTAAGATATTTGTATACGTATATGTGTGTTTTTTAGGAAAAGGAGGTAGAAAGGGTTAGGACTGAAGAAATAAACTGTATTTATATAATCCTTCAAAAGGTGTGGGGGCGGGGAAGAGCAAATTGAGATTTCATGGACTTTAGCGTGCTAAATAACAAGCAGTGCTGTTTTGGTGGGATTTTATAATTTGTAAATTAGTTTTGTAGTTAACGTTATGCATAACATGCACTTATTTTGTAAATTTTACCTTAGTTGCTTCATCCATAGAAATTTTCATCATTAAGTCTAGCTTCTGTTTCTCCATGTGTTGCTTCATCTGTTACTCAGCCAGTAGTACAGGCATCCTCATTTTTTAGCCCTAGATATACTTGTATCTGAAATGTCTTTCTTGCTTTCCTAATCCTTCATGAATTTAATTTACTGCCCTTTAGAGTGTCCTCCAAATGGTACCTATTTAGTCAGCCTGTTGTGAATTTTTTTATTGAATAGACAATTTTGAGATCTCTGATATTTGCCATGTTATAGGCTTTCCCCCCTGTTCCGTAAACTCTGATTTGTGCTGTTCAAATTTATTAATATATCACAAACCTGAAAGCTAACTGAAAAAGAATGAAAAAATACCTTGTGCTGTGGTCCAAATATTGCTGCATGCATGTATAGGAACAAAACCTATACTACTCATTTTAAAATTTTACATGCAAAACACACATAGAACCTCAATTGAAATATTTTGTTGGGGCAGGCCCAAGAAAACAGGCAGTAGCTCAACGACTGAGCTCTGCCTGCTAGGCAGTTTTATTAGCTCTTCTGACAACAACAGAAACAACAGCCACCAATGACATAATATTTGCAGAACATTATCTCCTCGAAGGGATATAAGCATAACCCTGATATATTTGGCCAAGTATTTAGCTAAAATTGTCAAGAGCAGCTGTAGATGTCTTCAATTTCAGTGATTGGTAGTCTTTAAATGCATCGCTATTTTGTCTCTTCAGTGGAAATGGTTTGTTTTTTTCAGTTCCCCAGCGCTGCTGGAGCTGATGTTTTTAAAATTAGGCTAAATTTTTATTATGATCTTTAGAACCAGGTTTAAGACCTCACCTCTATGAAAACTTATGATGAAGTACTGAATTTTGATAATGTCATAACCCCAACATATTTAATGTTACTTTTCTTATTTGGTCCATTTCAGTGGATAAAGAGATGTTGTATTGTACTTCAGTATTCTTGCATATCACCTAAAACAGGCATGTATTTGCAGTGGTTGGTTTGATTGTTCATTGACTTAAAAGTTTCTCTTGATTCAGGAATCTCATGTATTTCAGTTGGATCCCATATATGGTTTTCGTACGGTTTCCATATGGTTTTCTAGTGGAGAGTCTGAGAATTTGTCAAGTGGGCTGCCCCGAGCATCCCAGTGCCGCCTGGTCAGCTTTGCTATAATCGACTGGTGTCGGCACTCCTACCATTGCAAAGATCCCATCTTCTCTTGTTCAGTGACCTAATAAGGTTCAGTGATGAATAAGGCTCATTTTGAACCTTATTCTGATTTTTTTCTGTTTCTTGACCCTCCTATTTGGCACCCTTGATCTTCCTTTCTCTGCCTGAGTCTGCTGTCAGATAAGTATCCTGTCCTAACTGTTTATTCCTGTAATCCCAGTTTTGCTAAATCCATACTCAAATTTAATTTTTCTCATGCTATTACCTAGGTAAACTTGACATTGCATGGTGTTACTCTGTGGCTGCCTGAGTACTGTTTGCCTTGTAAGATTCTGCGCCCAAAAATCCCTTTTCAGCTTTCTGGTTCATACTGTTTACATATTGTTTACTTTGCATACTTTCTAATACATTTGATTCTACGTTAGCTTTGGTTCCTCTACCTTATATCTTATACAGAAATAGTCTGCACACCAGAGCAAACTCATCATGTTATATCATGTTATATGCTTTTTCTTTTTTTGTGGTCACAGAGCATCCTATGATGCTTAGGATGTATTAATTAGAGAATTAACACGTAGATGTTTAGTCACAAATTAGTCAAGATACTGTCATCTCAACTGTGAACCACCATGAAGCTATCTAAAATGTGATTCTACTTTCAAGGAACTTTGAGTGAATTCAGAGGTTGCATATTAGGGAAAAAATTTTACCTTTTATAGATTATTTTTTTATGTATATATGCTCTACTTTCTCGCTCTCTTTATTTTTTGTAATATATATTGTAGATTTAAAGCTATGACTATTACATTTGTTTACAGAAATAATAGATTTAAAGTCATGATAGTTTGATTTGTGTACAGAAATAGTATATAGTCCAACTGTCCGTATCAATACTGGGGTGTAGGTACACTCTGCAGGACAGCATTCACCATCTGTGTGTCCTGATGTCTATGAGCATATGGATAAAGAAAAAACATGAGTATTTTTGACGAGTAGAATAGGGTTTTGACTATTCAGTCACGCTTCAATAGGCTATATCTACTTACATAAAAATATTTTTATCAAAGCCAAAACCTTTACAAGATTTGCATTTCCTGTTTCACTGGTGTTTTGTACCTAGGTATCTGGTTTATAACGTATCTTTGTGTTCTTAAACCCTTACTTTTTTCAATAGAGGAGTATTAGGGAATATGATCCTTCTTTAGTTCTCTTTCATGGTCCTAGTTACAGTTTGAAAACCATTCACTTTATCCATTTCTTTTTTTCCATGATGCACTTCCCTAGATCTTAAGGAACTTTTCCCCCTTTGAAATATTTTTCTGTCCTGCACCAATCTTTCAGCATTTCAGTGATTTTTTTCCTTCTTCCTTATGCTCTTCCAGTGCTGATATTTGCATCTTCCCTTTAACTGAAGCTCTGAATGTGTCCATAGATCTTTCTCAACTTCACTCTTCCCATAGTCATTTGAAATGTATTTCTCACATTATTCCAGATGTTTGGTTACTTTTTAAAATTTTCACCACGCTTTTCAAAATAATGAAAAATTTAAGTTTTAGAAATATATAACACTTACCACTTTCCCCCTGCTTCTTCAGATTTCTTTATTTTCCACATTCTAATCCTCTCTTGGTTTAGAGCAGATTCTTCCTTCTCATCAAATCTATGAGGCTTTGGCAGAAGTTTGCAGAACTCCGCAAGAGTTTCCGTATGTTTTCCCTTTTCCTTTTCCTCTTGTGCATGTTGTGTCCAGCATACTTATCTCTTATCTGAGCAGATGCAGTATCCTATCTCTGCAGCCCTGAAATATGTTCCAGTATTAATTTGCACTAATGTACAGAACTAGTACTAAATTTGGGCACAATGAATGAGGGTGTAGTAAGTGTTAATTTAAAAAAAGTATTAAAATGCTTTGACTCCAATATTTCACAAGAAAAGAGCCAAGGAACAAAACTGTGCATGCAATATCTAGAGAACTATAAAGAAATTAGCTGAGCATGCAACAGTTAGAACTATGGAAAACTCTGGGGGGCAGGAGATGTACGTTTTCCATTTTATTTTATCAAAACAAAATGTAAATGCTTCAAATGAGTAGCTAAGATTTTTATTTTCACTAAAACCTATGGTCAGCCTCTTACTGCTTTACAATTAAGTCTCATTTAGTAACGTACAATTAAGAAAACAGTTTTCTAGTTTACAAGTACCTCTTAATAATAATTCCCATGGTAAAGAAAAAAATCATTTTTTTCAGCCTAAATGTCACCTAATTTTGAGATACAAGTTATCTATCAGGTTGTGTGCATATTTTTCAGCATTGAGAAACAAGATGCTAAAAATGATAGGCAATCAATTTTGCCTGCCTGACTTGGAATCTTTTCAAGGTGGGAGGATCTAACTTTGTTCAGAATGTGTTGAGTAACAACCCACAGAAATTTGGCTTTAAAATAAAAATTGCTTTTAAAAATCCAACCTACCATAAATAAATGTGTTTCTGTTTGTATTTATAAGATTTAATAATATAGACAGTGATCTGCTTTTATTTCATCTGACAAAAAGGAATAAAGTTCAAAATAGTAGTATCCGTCAAAAGTTTTGCTAGCGACATTGTAGAGCGTTAATTATCTGACAAGGCTTTAAGGGTCTGATCCAAGTCCATTGAAGTGAATAAAAAAGATACTTTAATGATCTTATGCGATTCAAAAATCACAGTATCAGTTCACAGTAAAGATCAAAGATTCTTTTGGCTGTTTCAAGCATCCTACTCCCTGTCCCCGTGCCTCCCTTTCTCTCTATGCTTTAAGCTTTCTGCTGTTTTTTTTTCTTTTCTTTTCTTTTTTTTTTTTTTTTTTTTTTTTGTTAAATGCAAACTGATGATTCATAGTGAGGACTAAGAATATACTTATTTCCTTTTTAAAATGACAGCACTAGATTCTGAAATCTAGCATAGCTGAGAAGGATGTACTTGAATAGAATTCAAAAGCTACTGCGGGTATCTATACTATGCAGTGGTAGGGATTTTTGTTGTGCTTTTTTTTTAACTTTTTTTTTTAATCCCACTGACTTAAATGGTCCAAACTTTTTATCTTCAGATAAGATTAAATGCACTTTCTTATCATTTTAGAAAATAAGAATAATGCAGAAATGCAAATGGATTGTTGTCTATCTTTTTTACTTTAATTCTGAATTGAAATTAGGTGGGGATAGCCTTGTTAAGTAAAACTGCCTTATTCTTTGCTTGTTTGTTTTTTCGTTTCTAATCTTAGTGAGAAGCTGTTTTATAGAGCTACGCTCACTTTCACCACATCATTAGAGTGTACAGTTTGTGCAATCAGTATTTTAAAACGAAGGCTATGGGATTTCCAGGAGATTGAAGTGTCAGTTCATCATACTCTATGTCCATCTGTTGGAAAACGAGATTATAGGGAGCTCTAGAAAGAAATTACACTTTTCAGCTGTACTTTTTTTTTCTAAAGGGTCTTGGGTTCAATGATCTATGGTGCTGTTTCACCCACTCACCATATTCCTATTGAGATTGTCCATTTATCTTTCTTTCGAACATGTGATATAATGGCGTAACCCGTAGGTTCCTGAAAACTACCATGGCCTTTTGGAGTGTGTGTCTCGTATTACCCTCCCTATTCTGTCATAGCGGCTTTGTCATATGGTACCCAGCCTCAAAAAAAACATGATTCATAGAATTGCTGGGAGGTACTAAGTGCATGGCAGGAAGAAACAGTTCAAGAGGAGACAATCAGATCTTCATAAACAATCAATTATTTCCCACTCAGATTAGGGTTATTTTTATTCCACTGCTTCTAGTGAAGAGTAAATAATAAAATGACCAGATTGCACTGTTCCAGGGAAATGCTGTGTTGCCTTAGTGTGTCTTTAGTCCTTTTCCAAATGCCAGTATGTCTGAATGTCACAGGCAGAATCCTCTTATGAAATGCCACTTCAGCAATTATCCTTTGCAAAAAAGGAAATGCAGAGAAGGAGATGAGAATTGCAAATCAGTTTGGCTTTGTCTTCTAATTAAGATTTTGATCAAACATCCAGCTATCTTTCCTGATCCCTGCTGCTAGAGATAGAGATGGAGAAAGCCTTGATGTGAATGTGGGGAAAGGATCTTCCCTTGTAGACTATAGAAAGGGACAGGCCCTCTACTCCTGAAGAACTATGCCTCATGAAATGCAAGGCTGCTGCAGCCCAGGCTGCCCCTGGTGCAGACCACCATCTTCAGGCCTGGAACTTGGGTTTAGGGCTGTCTGCCATGTTCTGAATACAACAGCACTGCCCCATCCTGCTGTGGTTTAAACCCTCCTGCCTTCATTAACTCTTGTGTTCTCTTCTCCCACCATGGCACTGCCTGAGAAAACAAGCTCTTGTGAGATAGGGGTTAATGAGAGGGAGGTAGTACAACACCCTAACTTTCTTTTCCTTACACCTGGAAATCCTGACATGATTAGAGATGTGCAATTTGCACTATAGTTTTGGTTTCTCCACATACCTTGTAGTACCTGATCTTATAAGATTCGAGATTGAAATTTGGATGGTCTTCCAGTTGCTCTTAGATTCTTTTATGCTCCTCAATCTGGATATTCAAGCATGTCATCATCTTTAATATCTCTCCTCACAACAACCTATAAGATTCAGTAATGTTATTTTCAGCTTCTAAAATGAGGTACTGGGAGGTTAAAGCCCAAACCCACTTAACTCAGATTAATTATATGGCTTTAAAACTAGTCAGCATTAGACAGTAATAGTTGCAAGGACTTTGACAGAATTTTGAGGGGCAGAATCTTAGCCTACATGTTCAGTCCAAGGTCAGATGGAAAATCTGTGATTTACATACACACTCTAATCTCTGGACAGTCCTTTCCAGTTCAGTCATTCCAGCAGGCAACTGGAACTAAGCCACAAACATACCCGTCGACTGAGTTTAGTTACTTTGGCTGGAACTGATGCAAGGAACATCACATACTGCAAGGCAAATGCTCTCAGTTAGCAAAAATAAGCAAATTTTCATGTTCTGTTGCCTAAAATTTGTGCATGAATTGAATGGTTTTATGGTAGTTATTCCTGATACCTGGTGTTTACAAAATCTTTTGAAAATGTATTATGCTGCCTCTGTAGTTCCCCTCCCAATTTATTCCAGCTATGTTAACAATTCTGAGACAAAAATGAAAACACATATGAATAAGCTTCTGTTTTGCGGATAATAATAATAACAGGACATCCTAAAGAAAACCCAGTAGAGGAAATCATAATTGTGTGAAAATTCATTGGGCTAAAATGCTATTTACTTTCTTTTCTTACAAATTCAATTCACATTTTGAAAATAAAATCATTACCCAAAGTTATACAGAGGGAACTTTAAGGTGAAGTAGGGACCATAAGTCTTTCCTAAAGAAAAACAGAGCTGTTGCACATGCTTATCTTAGTAGAAAAAAGAGAATAGAATTAGAGGACATTAATTTTAATGTAGTAGTTACAGAATATGTTCTCAGTCAACTTAGATGTGAAAGAAGAGGTTCATGGGCTTTACACCAGTTAAAAGGAATTTGAATCATAATTAAGTCATTGATAATTTTTCTAATATAAAAGATAATCAAACATTTGGTTGTACAAACAGATGTTAGCCATTCGTAGGGTCTGAACTAATTCTGCTTGTGATTGTACAGAGTAAGAAAACGGCTGCTGTGCTATAGTAGCACGCACTAACAGGTTATGCTACAAGTGAATGCTCATTTTGTTGTTCTGGGTCACAAAAAAGTTACAGCCATGGTCAGAACATCCTGTCCTGTTAGTTTAGAGAGTTATTGTGTTACTGGGCTGTAGGCTGAAGTCATCAAACACCAAAAATCTTTAAACTGGAGCTTCAAGATTTTCAGTGGCAGAATGCCTATCTTGATGGTAGCTGAGAGTAGCCAACGACAATCTCAGTGTGATGTGTTTGTGTGTGAAGACCTGAATCTGTGTTCATGGCTGTTGTATCTGGAGGGATGGAGGACGGAGAGAGCTCTCTGCCTCAGGACCCATTTAGTGATAATACCAAAACAAAGATCCCAGGTCTGATATTTCAGGCACAGCTTCAAACTTCTGTATTCAGGCTGTGGTAGTAGGCAAGGGATGCTTAGTGTACTTGACTCCTGTAATTTTTGAACACCACCATTTCTGAAGATCATGGCTCACGTATCAATGTTGTGTTTTAAATCCGTTTTACAGCAGTTCAGAAAAAAGTGGACAACTTTAGCTCTTGTTTACCCAGATGAAAGCAGGAGCACTATTGATGTTGGCAGTTCCGCAAATTGATTAGAAAAGGACGACTCCATTTGTCATTTCTTAGAAGAGGCACAGGACAGATTTATCTTAGTCAGAGGCTGGTTGGGTAATGCGACTAAAGGCACAGCACATCAGAGGTTTGATATTTTCTGGATTGTTTTTATTGTTTAGCTATATTTAGGATGTATTTCACCGTGTATTCAAGAGTATCTGTTGATGTGCATGAATGTTTTCACCCACGTACTGTGTTCGAATTGGTTAAGAAATTATTTGCTATAATTTTGAAAACTATGAACAAACAACAGAACTATAAAAACAACTTAAAACTTATTCATATGTCAAATCTGATGAATTCTAGAGGTGATACAATAATATAAGGGTTGTTTACATGACTTACATGGTAGGCTATTAATTTGAAAATACAAGTCCTTGCACTGTGATGATTTATTGTCAATTAGCGTGGTGTGCAATAAATAGGAGTCATTTTAAGCCAAAAAGGTTTGAAGTTATTACAGGTTTGTTGTTGCTTTTTTGTAGAGTATTTATAGCAAATAACATGTCCTTTTTAATAACTTTAAATAACCCGAATGCTTTTGTACTGCAAATATTCTAATTATATCTAATGTTTAAAACACGTTACTATCAATTAATATAAATAATTTATATTTCAAAAAACCACGGGGAACAAACTTCACTAAGTAATAAAAGCAATCACCATCTTTATAAAGATATTTCATTCCACCTTATATGCAGATTGTAGCACATTATTTGATGATCTGCTATTATCTGGCTTCTGAAGGGGAGGTATAATTCTTTCAGTAGTAGATAAATTAAGCATTTCCTTAAAGTGGTAATTTTTCAGCAACAAGCTGTCAATTAGACTTAGATGAGTTTTTCTAAGTAAGATAATGCTAAAATTTAATGTGATGAAGAGTCCCTGGAATTACATATCTAATGTATATTGGAGTGCTGAGCAATGAGTATTCTCACGCATAACTGACTGGGCTTGCAGATTCAGTGTTTGCGTAATAAGTTACTCCTGTATATATCAAGTACACGAAGACAGTTGTTTTAAAATACTGAAAATACACTCTCTTGGGCTACATGGCTGATTTGGTAAGGGATTAATTGAAAATTGAAACAGATATAAAAAATAATCCCTGTTTTAAAACATTGGTCTCCATACAGTCAAAAGCCTAAAATATCAGTTTTGCTCCGTAGATTCTAGTAAATAATATCCTTACCTAGAAAAGTAATTCCACTGCATTAAACGAGAGATACAGGCATTTTATTCTTGCAACTATTTTCTACCCACATATGGCAGAACTCCATGAATGATAAACCAGATTTGCTTTAAATTTCAAGCTGCTGAGCACACAAAGAAATTATTTCACTTCTTCATTGCACTATTAGCTGCAGTGATAGAAAAGTCACCTTAATGCAATATGAATACGAAGTGTGTTTCAGTCCTATAGTTGAAAAGTTTTGTACAGGAACTTGGATACTTTATGTAGGGTTGTTTGTTTTTGTTTTGTTTTTATATTAAGTTAATAATTTCTCTTGAACTAAAAATTAATGGACTGAAAAAAGTCCCTAATAACATTTCAGGCATTATATGAAGTATAGTCTATCCTCACTCACTGTAAAGCTTGAATCTAGTCTCTTTGTCATGCTTGTTTAGGTTCTTGGCTCATCTACTAAAGAGTTCAATATGTGTTCCAGTTAGTACCATTAATGGTGTGGTTATGGAGATGTAATATTGGAGTGTGGTTCTTCAGGGAACACCTACAGTGTCAGTCTGGCTCTTTGTTTTGCTCCTAGGATGTATTCACTTACTGTTACGCAGTCTAATTTGCCCCCTGGGTTCCCTTCTGAAGTCAGTCAGCTGAATCTCTCTACGGGAATCTGGGCACAGTTGACCTCATAGGCTCAAGGGTTCTTCCAGAGATGCTGAACGTGCTGCCCACACCACCTTTGGCTACTGCTGCCCAGGGTTTCCTCAGATGCTTTTGCAGCTGCTCCAGAATTCTCACACAGCCTCCTGCCTCAAAGCTGGGGCGCTGAATACTCACACAAAGTGTTACCCTACACAAATACTTTTACAGGCCACAATGCAAAGCCCTCACAATTTTATGCAATTGAACCAAATAAAAGGATACAAAAATAACTATCTTTTGCTGGGACACAGGGATGACAGGGCATATATCCGGACAAGTCTGTTTTGGAAACTAATAGCTATGGGCAAGGTGAGCATGAGACCATCCAAACCAGCTGGTCCTGGCACAGTTCACAGGAACAGTGGACTGGGTAAACCAGACCCCTTCAAACATACTACTGGATCCCCCTCTCTCAGATTTTCCTCTCTAAAAGAGAGAAATGAGCTCTCTGCTGCAGTCACGTAGTTCGATGACAGCACAAGCCAACTGTCTGAGAACCTGAAGCTGCTACTTGACTCAATTTCACAGAGAAGCTGTGAGAAAATCAGTAATGTTATTTGGTCAGGTCAGAAAAGGCTTGAGACATGGTTTTAAAGTAGTTAGGGATTAAGTGAAGAAGATGCTGACAGTTTTGATATTTGATAGAGAAAATGTTACAAAGGAGGGCAAACAGAATATCAAAGACAGATGGATAGAAAATGCCAGTAAGGGGGTGCTAAGGTAAGTGAAGATCATGAGAGAGAAATACAGCTATTAGGAGTCTGAAGACAGAGGACAGCTGGTGAATATTGAACAGTCCATGAAGAAGAAATGCCTGAAGACTGTATAAAGGTTAATGACATGGATATAAAACCTGAGGTGATCTTGTAGAAATCCTATTGCCAGAGCCTCTAAAACTAACGATTATATTTCCATGACAATACTGTTTGAAATGCACAAGTGGGTTGAAATTAAAAATTGGATTTCTTGCTAGGTGTAGAGTGGTATATGAGAAATATCAGCTGATAGTTTACAGCGTGTGATGGCTACAAGTATAAGCAAAGCCATATTAGTGAAATGAAATCAGTTAAACCCAGTGGGACTGTGGTGGGTCAGATTCAGGTCCCAAAAGTACAGCTGAATTCTGAGTCCTATTTTGAAATATTCTAGAAACCTAAGAAAAGCCAGCTTCATTGGACTGTAACTTGCATCAAAAATTTTTGTGAGAAATTTCTATATGATTCCAAAAGTAAATGTAATGCTTGTTAAGCTATAAAAGAATTCAAGATAGAATTCCAGTCACATAAATCTGCAGAGTATGAGACTAGAATAAATTAGGTTGAAGGAAAGAGAAATGAAAAGAAAAAGAATGGTCCCGATTCCTCGATATCCCAGAAATTCACATTGTTCCCAATGTCCATTCCCACAAGCCTGCTGTAAGTGAAGCCCACTTATTGCTTCTGCACTAGCCAGAGATGTACAACCCATCCTACTTGTAGTTTGCTTTTCAATTAGTGTTATCCAGGTATATGTAATGCAACCACAATATCACATACTTAGACTCTCTTTTTCTCCAACAAAATAGGGGTGAAATCCAACTGGCATGGAAATTGCTGCTACAATCTGAGGTTCGTGTGCAAATAAAGGATTGGAAACGTGAACAATACTATGGCAGGATGAGGAACTTTCCCTTTAGACTCCAAATATTTTTTTTTTATACTCATTAGCCAATGTTTGGATCCTCTAACATTTGCCAGTTTCAGGGTTAGGACATGTGTAGAAATACTACTTTTAAATTTTTGGTCTAAGATCCAGTTAGTTATGTAGTTAATCTAGAGTTATGAGTTCATCCAGAGTGTCTTTTTTGTCCTTTTGTTTTGTTTTAGGTGCCATTGATTTTATTTGCTGCTTCTTAGGAGCCCAGAACTTTCTTTGCCCAGTTTATGTATCTCACTTCAATGCTAACATTAGAGGCTCAGCAAGCCTTTATTGTTTCTGTAGTAATTGGAGTTGGGAGAATGGCTGACTTCTAAAACAGGTTACCTGAACTGTCCTTTAAAAGTGTTGCCTCGGTCACCTTGGTTATTTGCCTGAAGTCAGGAATGTGAATACTGTCCACTGGTCTCTATTTCAAACATCCTGTTTTCTTCTTACACTGCCATGAACAGAAGTAGCAAGAACTTGGCTGCCATGAGTCAAACCTGAGGTATTCTGGAGCAGAATACTTAGAAACTGCGGAATGGTGTTGCTTTTGACATTTATAGGTGGAATATTAAGTCATCTACCATGTCACTTTAGAGCCTTTCATTTGTATGCCATTTAATACTGCATTTAGATGTAAAATGTGTCATTAGTGGGCAAGACATTGTCACTCTGTGACTAAAACTTCCTTATAGAGGAGCATTTTCAAGATTTTTAATTGTTTCTGAATGACTAATAAGAACCATTTTATTTCCATTTACATTTCCACTGTAATGAACATATTTATCCTGTGAATTGTTGTGACCCTCAATAGATGCTATTAGTATTGCACTCCTTAAGCATATCCATAACTTTGAACAGTTCTTACTATTCTTTTATTCTTTTGCTACTAAGAATCCTTTCTTTAAGTACTATAGAATAGAAAAAAAACTTCAGGGCATTAAAATGCAGATGCCCATATACTACCACTCTGGAAACTTTAAGGCAGCTGTTGGTATAGATAAGACAAGGCAGGCTGGAAACACCATTGAAATGTGGCCATTGTTAGTTTGATATAAAAAGATGCAGTTTCAGAATTAAGGAAAATCACTGCTCTTTCTGAAAAGTCTGATACAGATGTGCAGATTTTATCAACAAAGTCACAGTTTATGTCACAAAGAGCCCATTTCTATCAGTTATATTTTCCCCCAGCAATTACTTGAACTTAGAGAAGAAACAAAGAGATTTCAATGAAAGAGATGGGCAAAAAAGAGAGAGATGAGCAAAATTTGAAACACATTTTAGACACAAAAGTCCTTTTTCCCTCTTCCCAGCAGTTTCTATGTATTATGTAGGTCTTTAAATTGGCCTAGAGCATGTATTTCTAGCTGCTGTACTATGGAATCTGTGGATCAAAAATGTTATGTAGGAGGTAAGATGGGATGGCTTCAGGCAAGTAGAAGTTTCATTTCAAAGGAATGCAGAAGTTTTGGTAAGAAAGTTTTCAGGCTTTATCTCTGCTAGCAGCTGTGTGTCCTGGTTTGGAATGCCATGGTAACCCATTATGAATAACTTTACAAGTTCTTCTGTGAACGTAGGTGCAGGCCATAGTTTCTAATTCATTGATTAAGTGCTTACATTCCATGTCTTTCAAGTGGCTAGTAAACAGTAAACTAGTTAGCCTCTTTGTGGTCATAAACAAGGTGAGCTAGGTGACTAGACTTGTTAAGTTTATTTTTGAGTGTCCAAAGCTTCACTTGCATTCATAAGCGTGATCCTTGTAAGTGCTCCACAGAGAGCAAATGCTTGGATCAAGTTTTGTAACACCCTTCAGTTTCTCAAAGCAGAATATTGCCAGGAGGCACCAAGTAGGTTGTTAGAAGGTTTCCATCACTGCTTCACTGAATGTGGAAACACAATGATGAAAATTTATCTGCCAGCTCTACTGTAGGTCCGATAGCGCTGTAGTCACCATTGTGCAGCAGCAGGTGACTTCAGAAGTCACAATTTTTCTCGTTTTTTAGACTATTTATCTCCAAATTGGTAATGCAAAACTTTTAGGATAATTTTGTTAGATCCTTAGATCCTCTGTCCACTTTCTACTACATCTGTAGTAACACTTCTGAAAGAACTATCTATGTTTGTTCACAACGATTAGATAGTTACTCCTTTTTCAGTTTTGTATGAAAGCAGATACATATAAAGGTACCTCTTCTTGTGCATTAATGCCATAATACCTTCCCTCTCATGTGGATTTATTCAAGTAGGCTCAGAAAAATCTTTTTTCAATTGTACTCATATTTTGAAAAGTGTCTTTTAATGATTTTTTGCCATTTCTTATTGAGTTATCTGAAGAAATTTTATATGATATCTAAAAGCCATGTGGAAGTTTCTTGTTATCAGGGAACTTTTCCTTTCTGACAAATTCTTTGTTTCAGTGGCTCATTATTTTCAAGTTTAAGGAGAAGAGAAAAGGAATTCTGAACAAGTTGAAATACCATAACCTCCAAGGTTGTGTCTGTTGCTAACTCTGCTTCAGTGCTTTCTCATTGTTGCTTAGCCTTTGTCAATTAAAACTAGTTAAAACTCGTTCCCAAATAATTTTTTGAATATAAATTTGCATTTTCTGGATGTCTCTTCTAGACATCCAAAAGTTAGACATTTAGTCTAGGCTCCCACTATAATCAATGGGGATAACAATGTGTCTTCATAAGGGATTTGTCCTATATCTCTCGGATACCAGCTTAGAATGAAACTAGACACCCCCAGAAAGCACTTATCTCTTTCCAAGTGAGGGCATTTATGGTGATCAGCTTTATTGGCCAAAAACTGATGAGATTAGTATTCTTTACTGTATCTGTATTTCTTTTAAGATAAAGGCCAGTGACATAGCATAAAGTTTATTACAGGGAATTATAAAAAGACAATACATATAAAAATGCAATCTGTACACATACATAATGCATACAGTGACAAAAATCTGCCAAATCCTTCTGCATTTGGCTCTTCTGTATTTTTACTTTGGACATTCTCAGATATTACTTTAACAATAACAGAATTTCCAAATAAATTGACCCCCATACAGTGTTAAATCGTGAACTGTCTTTGTACAAATATTCTCCTTTTCTTGCATAACATTACGTCTGATGAGAGAATAACATCATTTAATTGGTACAGCCATAATTCTACTGAATCTCACTGGGCTGTTCCGGCTGAGGAGTACATGCCATTTGATGTGTTGCACAGCTAGCTAAAGCAATCCATTGTATGTAGATTATGTGATTCTTTACTGAGTCATATGGACTTCTTATTTCCCTCTTAATGTATGGAAAAAAAACCAGACTATAGTAAATCAAAACATAACTGAGGATTTTGCTCTTTTAGACTTGGTAGGTAGATGTCTAGGGCTGATTGAATCTTGGATTTCAATTCCAACAACAATTCTGACAGTAGACTAATTTCCTTTCTGCTTAAATTACAAAAAGATTTCATACAAAATAAGCTTATTGAAACACTTCATTATCAGTTGCATACAAATATTTAAGGTGAAAGAAAGGTCTACCATAACACTTTATCAAAAACTGATGAAGTTGGTGTGTTCTTGTGAAACATCTGGGGTTTGTATAAACAGCCTTTCCTGATGCACGACAGTTTGGTTAGAGAACTTGCAGCTTCCCCTTCCCTTCAGTAATGAAGTCCCCACTAACGTAAATAGTTCCTCATAAATGAGATATAAAACATTTTGCTTCTTTTGTATTCTTTCTAGTGCTTCTGATGAGATCATTTGGCATAGGATTCTTACACAGACAAGACTTAAAAAGATTTCCATCTCCATTTCATTTAAAGCTGATAGGGTATTTGCATAAAATTATGAATTGCATTCTCTTCTTTTGAGACTCTAGTATAAAACTGGTCGTACCACAGGACGCGAAGAGCTGACTCACAGCTCTAATTATAAATCTAAAGACTAATTAACCTTCCATGACTAAATTAAATTCCAAAATAAAAAGAACAGGCAGAAGCCTTTAAACAAAGATTTAAAGCCCACTAGAATATAAAGTACAAAATATATTCAGGAGGCTGTTTTCGAATTTGACATTGATGAAGATGTACTGTGTTTGCAAATGGTACATGCAACACTAGTTTGGGAAACAGGCATTCAGAGCTTAACAGCTGGGGCAAATGCTGTCACTACTGAAATGTAGTACTGCAAATAGCTGTGCAAATTTATAACAAAATTATTTCCTGCAGCATTATTTCAGATCGAGATTCATTTATTCATTATTTACAATTAAAATGTTTAAAATTAATCCTGTTTTTATTCTGTTGGAGGGCAAAACCCACGGAATATATGATTCCTGGCAACATTTTCTTTTTTGTTCAGAAATTAAACCAAGCTGCCTTGTATAATTGACAATATCTTTGTGGACTAGGGAGCAAAATTCCATTTTTCTCACTGGAGCTGAATCAGATTCATGAGTCCAAACAGCAATAAACTTTTCCATCTGTCTGAAAAGGCAAACAGGCCTGATTCTGGATGGATGAATAGAATACAGTTTGCTGCATATTTTTATTTGTTTCTATTCCAATAAAGCCTTAATTTAAGGTTTTAGTATATCTTTGAAATAAGGTCATGAATAAATTAATCATGTGTTGAACAATTTCTTCCTTGGTCTCCTCTCCAAGTTTTTATTCACAAAGATTAACACTGAGTAAACACCAAGGAAGTAACTTTCAGCCACTGTCTCTGTCATTGATTCCTTTAAGTGGATGTTCTGCACTATTCCTCTTGATAGTTTGTTACATGGCTGCTAAACACTGTAGACTTTGCCAGTAACAAACTCATGTGAGGACAACTCGGGGGGGGGGGGGGGGGGGGGGGGAATCAAAATAGGCTCACATTCACATTGTTAATGTATGACTTTTTGTGAGTTCCTTAGGAGTCAGACATTTAGAGGAGAGGATCAAATATTAATTTGCTATTCTGAATCAATACAAAGCTTTTGTATTGTTGCTAATTCTGTTTTAAATATGATGATGGTTATAAGGCATCAACTTCTGCTGCAGTGATTTGCCTCAAATATGTGATTCTGCTTTCCCTGGATAATGAACTAAAAAAGAATGCAGAAGTTTTTAGTAATAATTGTGCTGTGTAAGAATGTGCTGCTGATTTCTTCTGAACTGCTGAGGAATCCTATTAAAAAAAATGATTTTTCAACAAGAAGTGTCAAAGTTAGATACTTTTTTCACAGATTGGTTGTTTAAAGCTATTGATAAAATGAATCTGGACAACAGAATGTCTACAATTAAATACTACTTAGGAGAACATACATACTGTCGTAGCCATTACCCCACAAGAGGTTGACAGTGGGTATTCTTCAGCTATGGTTAGGACTTCAACACCCTCTTTTTCTGGAAGTCATTGGTTACTTCAGCTTCAATATTAATCTACTGCGCTGCTCAATATCTCTGAAAGCCAAGCTAATAATAAAAATAAATACATTGTTATATAAGAATGATTATTATTAATAACATTATTACAGAAGAACTAACTCATCTGTTGCTTCACTATATCATTAAGCCCTGCTGAGTTAATTAAGTTACTGTTCTTAACATTGGAAAAATTCATGTTCAGTTTCTGTAGTTTTTTATTAGAAATTACTGCTTAGAAAATACTATTTTAAGAATGGAAAAGAATACGACATTTCTGATATGAAATATCAAAGTATTAATAAGTACATTATTAATACATTTATGTGGGTTGAAAGGCATCACTGAAGTAGTGTCTAATAAGAATGGAAAGCCCAATTAAAAGAGAGATGCCCCTGCACATTAGTTCGGTGAATTTAATTTTTTTTTATGATATTTCATGTTTATAATAAGTTTCACATTAACTGTATACAGACAGACTGAGAAAAATCTTCCTTTCTGAAATGATCAAAATTTTAAAAGGTATTCTTACCTCCCAAACTGAAAATGTTACAGATAATGTTGCAAAATGCTTGTCTTAGCTGTGCAATATGCATTAAATACGATTCATCACCCTCCCCAATTTTTTGGATAAATATAGGTCTCATATAGGTCTAACCAATACAGAAAATTAGTACTTCAAGGACCATATAGATTCTTACTTCAACTGTGTCAACCATTTTTGAAACCTGTTTGCTTGAGAAAAGTTATTGATTTTGTTTGCAGTGTTCTCAGAATCTTCCCGGCGTGTTTTGTTAATGAACCAACAGCTCAGTCTTAAGTTAAAAGTAGGTACAGAAAAAAACCTATGGAATCTGAGGTAGATAAAGGTGCTGAGAACCTGAGACCTAGTGGAAGAATCCAATCTGGAGGAATTACTAATGTGGTATTGTTTAGAGCCAAACCAGGTGCCTGATCTACTTTCTGCTAACTTCATGTTTTAGTAACAAAGATGGAGACAAAAATGTGCTAGGTACTCTTCAATTTCTTTCAGTCTTAGGTAATTTGCTGAGGACAGTAAATCTCTCTGGACCTGATGAGGTTGTTGTCAACAGCTGAAATATCAACCAACCTGTTTTTCTTAAGAAAGAACTTAATAACAGAATATAAGCAATAAGCAATATTTTTTTTCTGCTCTATGTCTATAATTTCAATTTATAATGCTTTTACTAACAAGAGCTGCTTATTTTTCCTATCTTTTGTTTATAGCGAATGGAAACATTTCTCTAATGTGCTTACTAACTGGGCTTTTATTGTAATTAATATTTCTACTTTGTTATGCAAAAAGCAAATTATCTCTCTTGGTCTTTATTTTTTTTCCTCCTTTTTGACTTGGCAGAATAGGATATTGATTGTTCTTACTTTGTGGTTTCTTTCTTTTATTATCTACTACTCGAGGGAAGAGTAGTAGATACTACTACTCTACTCAGAGGCTGAACAGACCAAGCAACTTCCTGTTGTCAACAGGCAGTGTCTTTTTGTAGTGTCACCAAAAGATAAATTTATCAAGCTACAACCTTTACGTCTTTCGTAGAATCAGTGGATTCTGACAAAAGACTTAGCTCTTACGTGAACATTGGAGGAAGCTGATCATTATAAGAACTGCTAATCTTCTCCTACATGCAAAACACTGAAAATATGATTTGGTTGAGTGTCTTTTATTTAAAACATAAAAAAGAGAGAGTTAAAGCTCCTCAAAAAAGAAAATGTTGGACCAGATTTTGCATTTTGTTTTCAGCTTCTTAGCATCCCAGTTGGGACCAAATGTTCAAGGAGATAAGTTTCCATGTAGATATCAAATATGGAACATGAATTGAGATGCAGCATCTCCCAGGTGGACAGCACGTAGTAGCAGCTCTACAACTTTACCCCACAGCATGTTTACTTCTATTGAAAATTTTGTTCTGATGTTACAATGCCAAGCACTCTGGGGAATGTGCGCCACAATACTTCCAAATGGTGATAGTCTGCTTTGAGCTGAACGCAAAGGAGCTGCCTGGCTCAGAGGGCAGTGTAATGGAGATGTAAAGAGAGAGTACACTATAAGCAAATGGTACTACATAAATAGCCACATTAATGATAGGGGATGCACTCTTCCACTCAATATGAATCAGGTACAATGGGCACTGCAGATCCAACTGAATTAATTACTTATTTGGCTCTAAATAAGGACAGATTTTTTCACTCATCTCAACCTGATTTTTGCCAGTCTATGCAAGTATTTTCTCTATAAAGAAAAAGCAAAGACAGAATTCTCATTGCTTGATTAGAAAAAAAGTATGTAAAAGCCATTCTGGACTTTTTCTTTTCTTTGATTTTGTTCTGGAAAATGAACAAAAGTTGGGTCCAAGTAACACTCACAGTTCAAAGGAGTTCTGTAACTTGATATTTGTTCTGCATTTGCACAATAGTTATTTTCTGAAACACATTTAATTTTCATTTACTATACCATATTTTGTAGAATCCCTCACTATTTTTGTTAGGCAAGAAATCAATTAAACTATTTTTACACTTTCAGCAATTTTAAATTACATTTGTTGATCTAAATGTTTGCAATGAACATATTCATTGCTTTAATTAATTTCAATGTTGATTTCAATTGAAATTCAGTGATATAAATGCATAATAATAGACTGAAGAATTAAACTCCGAGTTTATTGTAAAAAAATAAAATAAAATTAAGCTAACAGCACAGACACTTGAAGACTTCCAATTTTAAGAAACAAGTAAAAGTCTTGTTGCAAGGAGCAGGGAGTTTTTAATGTATGACTATGTTTTTACCAAAAACAGGTCAAATTTTGGATAATGACTATATGATATCAGATAAGTGCAGTAAAATGCATGTATCTGAAATTATTTTCATTATATCGTGAATGATTTTGATTTTATGATAGGCAAATAATTGGTCGAATTTCAACAACTCACTCAAATTGTCTTTACGTTGACAATCGGGAGTGCAATAAGCAAGCAAAATGAATCTGAAACACATGTGTTACATTTCTTCTCCAAGCTCTGAATTTGTTATGCTTTGTGTGTGCTCCAGCCACAAATCTTTGAAAAGAATGTTGTATACAGATTGCAGATTGAATTCACAATGATTCTTTATACTCAGTCCAATTAGAGTTATGTGCTTTACTTGGAATATCTCATTCTCTCTAGAATAATGCTTTTGTGGAGGAACGAAGAGATGTTCACATCTCATTTGCTTTAAAGATCTGATAGAAGAGGTGTGAAATAGCTCCAAAAATACTATTCTGAGATGATTGCCTAGCTAGCAATTACACTAAAAGAAATGCAGCTCAGTGATAGCCTCAGTCACTGCGCTGCTTCTGTAGCTGCACCAGGCCGCCTCTAAGGCAGAGTTCAGCTTGAAGCACTGGCTTGGTCTCATTGCCACTCGGTGTATTTTTGTGGAGGGTTTGTTTTGTTTGGGTTTTTTTATTTTCTTTTGTGGGGAGTTTTGACTGGCTTTTTCTGATAATGAGGAAGAGAAAATTAGTGTCTTTATGCCATGTAATTTCATTTATCATGAAAGATAAACATATGCTTAGCTTTAACCTTTCATTGCCATATCTAACGGTTTCATTCAGGAAAGTCGTTAGGCAGTGTGTAGAGAGTGCCTGTGAAGAAGACTACTTAAATATAAGTCTTTTCTTGATCTTTAGGTTCATACAGAAAACTAAAAAGACAATCTTTTGCTTCCTAGCCTGTAAGTTACTTATTTTATCACAAAAATGGATATTGACTGTGATAAAAGTGGATATTGCAGCCTGAAAGTCTTTTGTGTTGGGTTTCACACACCTGAATTGTAACAGAGGAAAGCAGAGAGGGAGAATACAAACAGGTGGTTCCAGTTACCACTAAGCCCTCCTAAGAAGTGGGAGGGTGCTGGGCTCTTTGAAAAACAAACCAGCCAACAAGCCTCCATTTTGTCTAGGGCATTCAGAAGGAACAGGAGAGAAGGAAAACAAAAAAAGCTGAAGGTGATTTTATATTGAAAAGAAAAAAATATTTAGTAAGGAACTGAAAAAAAAGATTAATGCTATAGGGGAGAAAGTCTTGCTTGACAAGAGCTATATATGGTCTAAAGTTTGTCTTCCTGGAAGGTACCTCATCTGTTAGAGAGGTAAGGTAAGTCAAGCAAAGGGTTTTGAGAAATTTTGGTACAGGCTATTAAGAACTGCTTTTTTCCCTGACTGCTATTTAGAACCAGTGTTCAGAGCATCTTGGTACTGTCCACCAGTACAGGTTGGGGACTGACCTGCTGGAGAGCAGCTCTGTGGAAAGAGACCTGGGAGCCCTGGTGGACAACAGGACGACCATGAGCCAGCAATGTGCCCTTGTGGCCAAGAAGGCCAATGGCATCCTGGGGTGCATCAAGAAGAGTGTGGCCAGCAGGTCGAGGGAGGTCATCCTCCCCCTCTACTCTGCCCTGGTGAGGCCGCATGTGGAGTATTGTGTCCAGTTCTGGGCTCCCTGGTTCAAGAAGGACAGGGAACTGCTGGGGAGGGTGCAGCAAAGGGCTACCAAGATGATTAGGGGACTCGAACACCTCTCTTATGAAAGAAGGCTGAAGGATTTGCATCTCTTCAGTCTGGAGAAAAAGGTGACTGAGGGGGGATCTTGTCAACACTTATAAATACTTAAAGGGTGGGTGTCAGGAGGATGGGGCCAGGCTCTTTTCAGTGGTGCCCGGGGACAGGACAAGAGGTAATGGGCACAAACTTGAGCATAGGAAGTTCCACCTAAACATGAGGAGGAACTTCTTTCCTTCGAGGGTGGCAGAGCACTGGCACAGGCTGCCCAGAGGGGTGGAGGAGTCTCCGTCTCTGGAGACATTCCAAACCCGCCTGGACGCGTTCCTGTGCAACCTGCTCTGGGTGACCCTGCTCTGGCAGGGGGGTTGGACTAGATGATCTCCAGAGGTCCCTTTCAACCCCTGCCATTCTGTGATTCTGTTACCCCAAATTGTAGGCTGGTGCCAGCTGCTTGTAAATGTAGAGCTGGAATTGCTGAAGTGGTCGTCTTCTAGGGAAGAACTCTTGTTTTGGATAGGAAACTAATTCATAGACTAGCTGAAATGTTTGGCCCAAGCTTTAAGTAAGGGGTGGATGCTGAGTGGGAGTGAATTCCTGAGTCCTGTACACTTGCTACCCTTCCCTGCATTTTAAATGTACAACAAACTAAGCATTTTTTTTGCTTTGTTCAGAGAAAAAAAAAAATCTTAAAAAGGTAGGCCCCATAATTATAATCCAGTTGTACTGTTTATTAACTGCTAAGCCCAGAGCTTAGCTTTCAGAAGTCCTCAACAATTGTGATAATGCTATTATCAATATCAGTAATAGCTATGTGTGACTTATACTATTTTTTAGGGGGGGGAGGTGTTTATACATAATTTGTATTTCAGAGCACTGCTGCAAAGGATAAATATCTTCTTTTGCAGATATTTGATCTATGGGAAGTAGGCTTGGTTTGGTTTTTAGGTTTTTGGATGTTGGTTGTTTTTTTTTGCTTTGCACAACCTTACAGGCCTTAATAATAGTATCGAGTTGTTGTCTTATTGCTGAAGAATGTAACTCTCTTTTCGTCATCTGTAGTTTATTAGCATAATGACTTTATTATTTGCAAGGTTTTTAAGTAAAATTCATATTATTCCTATGCTGTGCTTAAATGGGAGCTATAGCAGACTTATGCAGATAGTAGTCTCTTTGGACTGTTTTATTTTCTCAGGATATTTAAAATTTAAAAAAACAAAACAAAACAAAAAAACAAAGCAAACCATATATTTGTTGTTTTAGTCCAGTGATCCAGAAAAAAGCTGAATAACGGACCTCAAAATTGATGCCCTTGGACCAAGCTTTAAGGATAAGCCTTTAAAAAAACCCTAGTGTGTCCCCATCAAGGGACTCATTCCACTATCTCCCCCATTTCCTCTAGTGCAGTCTTGGTTGCCAGCTGCAGCTGGTCAGCGTTATCTCAGATTCTTGTACCAGCTGTGCTTGGTGTGCACCCTTTGAGCTGTGCCAGAGTTCAGGGTTCTGCAGGACGAGTACAAGCATGTATTATACTGTGGTCTCTGCTGTATGGTCCTGGGGGTGTGTATGTGTAAATTGCTGTCTACATTAACAACTCAGCGTGCAAGTTTTCATGCATCAGGGAGAGACAGGAAGATGAGACACCCAACAAAACATCCAGCAATAAGAGTCAAAACTTTCTTGTTGAAAGAGTTTAACTTTATCAACTGATCGGTCTAACAACAAGTTTATATTACTGTAAAACCTCAAGCCTTAATGCTGATGCGGCTGTTGCATTCCCTCTCAGAATTTTTTGCAATCTAGCCCTCAACAATTATACTCCATAAAAGTGCTGCTATCCTTACTATCCTATCTTGTTTGAATAACTTTAATTCTAATAAAATTTAATTTTATGTTATTTTTCAACATTTTTGCAGGTCCTTGCTAGAATCATGTACCTTTCCAAAGACAACATTTGTTTTTCCTTATTTTCCTCTGGATGAAGATCTCTATCTTTGCATTTTGGTCTCTGATTCCTAACATCAGCTGTTTCCATTTGGCAAATGTCGGTACACTTTCTTTTTAAGACTTTTGCCTTAGATCATGGGCCGGGTGCTTGAGGACTAGCATATTTCAACCTACCTCCTCGCCGTGTGTTCCCCTAAGAAGAAGAGTTCATTCTGTTTGTCCTTGAGTGTGAAATGAATGCTTGAAGCCTTAAGCAATCCATGCCTTAGAAAATGCAAAGTCAATTGAAAAAAAAACCGAAATGAACGTACCTTGTAGAAAATTGGAAATGTTCCTCCCAAATGAGCAAATCCCAATCTTACTTAGAGACTTCAAAACACAAGTTATCTCACATATTCTGTGTTTTATTTGTTAAGGGGAAATATGAAGTTAATTCGGATTCATACTTGCAAGAATTATGGAAGCTGCCAAAGCTTCTGTTAGAAAGTTTCATCACCTTGCTTTGGGCAAAACAGGAACTCAAGATGGGTTTTTCTGAGCCCAGATGACTGGCCCAACCTGGACCCATGTTGCTTCTGCACATCTGCGCCTTCCATAGATAACGCTTAAACTTGCCAAACTAGCTTGCTTTGCACCATTTGCTGGCTTCTCTTCCATTGCATGGCGTCTGTTCTTAAAGATGCTCTTCATTCCTTGGTAGCAGATACCTCGGTGAGTTAACAGTTGGCAGAAGCTGTAAGTTATCCCATGGGTAAAATAGTGATTTGTTTCTAATGAAGAAACACAATTGCCTGCAGAATTGATCAGAACAGCAAGAGATCCTGCAGGGGAGAATTCTTAGTTAACTATTCTGTTAGCCCTGTGCTTTGGGCCTTCAGGTGTCTAATCCAGTTATGTTTTTTCCATTTCTGTATTTTATGTGTCTTATATCCATACAGGAACTGACATTTTTTAGTATAAAGCATAGAATCCTACTAGTGAAAAAAACCCACCATTCTTCTAAATATAAGCTATCAAAGTTTCAATGTCTTTACTAGAGTTTAGGCTAGTTCAATCTGCACTGGATGTGAAATACAATACCTCATCACTGAAAAGTGCTCTGTAGATGTATATATGTTAATATGTGCATTTGTTGTCAAGGTTCTACACCAGCCTTATTCCTCTCAGTTCTGTATTCTCTAAATCATGACTGGTGGTGGCCAAAGCATGCTGTGTTTCAAATAAGCTTTTCTTGTAACCTGCTAAGTGATGGCTTCCCATTTGTCTGTAGGATTATGGGATTATGAAGACGGTCTTTTCTCAGAAACAGCCTTCACTCAGCGGAGCTGAGAAAAACACTTTGACTGAAACACTGCTTCCAAAAAGGGATAGAATTTTGGTCAACATGCGTAAGAATGTTTTTGCACCTAGTTGTAATTGACAGGAGATAGTAAAATTTTACTGACTTTTAAATATTTAGTTACCAAAAAATATGCTCTACATGTGAAACTTTCTTTTAAATAATGTTTTTAAATAACCATTTGAAATTAAATGTTTGGGCATTGGGGAGTCAAAACTTCACCCTGCAAGAGACAGTGCTTTTCTACTTTGTACCCAGAAACAAATATTGATTTCTTTTTTTACACTGGAAAAATTAGCTGTAATTTGAAAAAGGAGCAAATCCTAACTGAGCTCAAGTATCTCAGCAGCTTCAGCTTGGTATGAAATCTTCCATTTCTATAGCATCCTCAAGGTCTTCATTCTCTCTGTCATTGCTTTATATTGCTTAAAATAGTTCTTAAATTTAGAACATGCAAATATATAGAGATATGTAATTTCCTTTTCTGGAGAAAAGGAGGCTCTGGGAGACCTTATCGCTCTCTACAACTACCTGAAAGGAGGGTGTGGAGAGGCGGGTGTCAGTCTTTTCTCCCAAGTAACAAGCGATAGGACAAGAAGAAACAGCCTCAAGTTGCACCAGGGGACATTTAGATTGGATATTAGGAAAAATTTCTTCGCAGATAGGGTTATCAAATATTGGAATGGTCTGCCCAGGAAAGTGGTGGAATCACCATCCCTGGAGGTAGTTTTGGTGCATCCATGTCTCCCATGTGGGGGACATGGTTTAGTGGTGATTTTGTCAGAGTTAGGTTGATGGTTGGACTTGATGATCTGAACGGTCCCTTCCAACCTAGATGATTCTATGATTCTACATAGAAATGTATTTGAAATATTCAGAATTAATCTGCTATTTATTTTCTTTCACTTTTTCTATCAAACGAAACTAAGATAGCAGAAGAGTGGTATTTTAATAATTCAGTAGGCAGATTCTTCTAAAATGTGGTGCTGGATTGCAAATTCTGAATGTCTGTCTTATTTGTGTATAACAGCCCCTACTTTGTGTGAGCAGAGTATCTGAGAATCCAGCAACGTACTCCAGTGCTGCTCTTAACCTGCTTGAAAATTTTAACAATTGGGGAAAAAAAAACAAAACCATGGGCTTAGAAAATGTCATATAGTATAGAACTTTGTTATGCTGTCTTTAGTGCCCAGAATGCAACATTTAGTTGAAAAATATTTCCCAGGCAGTTTTAGGGGTTGTGGTGTTGCTCTTTCTCTTTAAAAGCTGTTGAGGCAGGGGAAGAAGAGGAATCTTTTTTTTTTTTTTTTTTTTTTTTTTTGGAAAGATAAAAAGGATTTAAATGTAATCTGCAAAACTTGGAGGGAGAAACACCACAGACTCTTAGTGTTGCTCCTGGATTTAGCCGTAATTCCTACTTGTTCGTGTCACAATTACTTTCCTGCTCCCCTCTGCATAAAAAAAAAAAATAAAATTGTTTGCTGCAGTGTTTGTTATTTTCTCCTTTCTGGCTGATCATCTGACTGCTGTTCTCATTTTATATTTCTGGCTTTATGGTCAAATGTCACTTAAACCAATTAAAGTGCTTTTGCTACATAACAGCGCAAATTTCACTGGAGGAGCACCCGCACTTCTCCTCTTAGTGATCTGGTTTGTAACACCTTTGTTAGTATTGCATGGTACTTTTGCACGTGCGTTTTCAATATAATCCAAAGAGAGTAAGAGCAGAGGAAAAAGCATAGTCTCACCCTTAGCAGTATGAAAGGGAACAGTAATACAGGTGTCAGAAGCGAAACAATATAAGGGGACAACATTTACAAGAGGCATCTTCTCAAGTTCTGCCATAACTGTAAACAGACTAACGTTTGCATTAGTTTCTTCCTAGATAAAATGGGTGATTTTTTTTTTTCCTATTTTAATGCACTCCTACAACATTGCTTATAATTAATATTGCCAGATAATGGAGGATGCTGGTTCAGAACATTGTTCTCTTTCCTTCTAGAGATTTTTAGTTTAACTCACTAATTTGTAATTATTTCCTATTGTGCTCCAGAAACTTGCATGAAACACAGCTGAACTGAAATTAGTGTTTATTCAATCACTTGCAAGGCATTGCTCTTCACTAGAAGCTGGAGCATCCTCCGTAGTTACAGTAACTACCTAAACGTGAACTCAAGTGAATTAATATTCTTGCAAAGTCAAGTCCTCGCTGCAGTATGAAATAACAGTTAGCAATAAGATTATGGCTGTCATAAGTGGGAACTGATGCCTTCATACAGCATACGTTACTTATAGGCTACTTAAGTAAATCTCTGGCAACATTCTGTATTTTGCCAAATACTCTTGGCGTTTCACTGCCTCCAATACACACCTGTCTAGGCAGCAGCAGGTGGAAGAAAATGAAGATGAATTTGTGCTAGAGGTACTGTTGACCACAAAGGCATGAAGTTGAACTACAAAACTGTGAAGAACACAGGATACTCTTGTAGCACTAAAGTACTTGGAGAATTGGTTTGGCATTTAGAATTGACTGAGAGAAAGATTTCTGTTGTTGGACTCTTTGACCTAAAAGCTAGAGAGAACTGCAGAAAGAACCATCTTAGCGTAGGATCAAGACTGTGCAAAACCACTTTAGCTCTCCTATGGGCATATGGAATGCCATTATGTGATCCATCTTTTGCTTGTGTATTGTCACTGTCACTAAATCATCCTTTGTAAATTAATATTTAGATCAAATAATTGGAAAAGAATACAGTATTTCCTTCTAATAGTATTGTTTCAAAAGATCTGTCTGTCAGACAAATGGTTTGCCTGATGCTTCCTACTGAGAACTTGAATGGCAAGTTATTATGGCTCCTGGCTTAATATTCGTTACCTAGGATATAGGAGACACTTGCATGCTGGATTTAGCTTTAGTTAACTTGCTTATCCAGCAGGTTTTTTGAGTGGCATTCTATCTGAGTTTGTTTTAATATTAAAATGATAAATATTTTCCCTTAAGTTAAAAGGTATTTACATTATATTGTACGTAGTCATGTCAAAAAATCAATTTTTTGTACTTTTCTTCCAAATGAGAAAATACTTTCATGGATATCTGAATAACAGGTTAAATAAAATGAATGTTTGGCTTACCATACAGCTTTATTCACCATGACAACCAATACATTTCTATTCTATCGCACCAGACCTTTTCTAACCTCTATTCATCATAGTATTTTTCAAAAATTAATTTGTATTTTTATATATATACACACACATCTTTATTTTTTTAAATAGCATTTAGGAACAAAGCACGCTCTCCTTCTTATGAGTGGGCATTCAGATATGCAAACCCAAACTAGGACACATTTATGGCAAGCATTATGGGGGATGCTTGTCTGATGAAATGGAAGGTCATTAAAATTCAAGGAAGGTTCAAGATACCAGTTGATCTGTAGAGATCAGAAAACTGGATTGTCAAATTCAATATCCATTGTGAGGCTTGGCATTTAAATAACTTCAGTGGCTCCTGTCAGGAATTAGAGAAAAGCTAGTTCTTTAAAGATGAGTGCTTTATTGCTCAGTGCAAATGCAATGAGACTTGAAGCTCAACATTGCATGCCAATGCGATATTTTTAGGGTTACAGTGGCACAAATTTGAGCTAGGTACCAGTAATACACCACCATGCAAGCCATTGTGTGAACAGCATAGTCCACATATAGTCCTTGCCCAAAATATTGTAATGGCAATAAGAAAAAAAAAATGGGACTAATTTAAAAAAAAAAAAAAGTAAAGGTGTTGACATGAACTGATATTTTGGGATAAGTTTTTGTCCTGACCTTTTTTCTTGATCTGGGCTACTTCAGTTAAAATGCTCACTGATGGCAGCAGTGTATTGATAGATGACAAGTGAAGGCTCAAGCTGCTTGAGGAAAAACATGCAGGCAAAATAGAATGTTATAATCTATATTAGAAATACACCTCTGCACCACTGGAATTGTAGAGATGTTTATCTATGGATGGGATTGCTCAAAAGGTTTGTCATTACTATAGTAGTTTGTTGTTTTCTGTGTTGTGTGCATGTGCCTTCCTGTCTTTCATTTTTATAATTAAGTAAACGTTGCTAGAATTTTTGCTGTATGTATGTTCCCAAAAGGATTACTGTCATGAAGCTTCCTTGAGGAACCAAGTACTCACCAAAGACACTAGGGTACTTATTCTGCACAATACTAATGATGCTGAATAGACTGAGTGAGTTCTTGCAAGAACTAATTCTTACCTATCTCCCTAGTGAAGCTAACTGCCTCTCCCCTGACTCCATCTAAAACATGCTTTGGTTCTTATTTCCCCCTATTCCCTGCACCCCTCCCCCACCCCGCCCCGCTACGGAAGCCAAACTCTTCTCACTGCATATAATTTAAGGAAATCAGATAACTGAGGTCAATGTAAATAACCTTCTCCTATTGTAAAGATTGACTAATGTCCCTATGTACCGTTGTGATTTCCCATATGGAAAAGAAATATCGTGCTCGATATTGGCCCCTCAGAATTTATTTTTAAAGCAATTTTTCTCTCTGTTATTTGAACAGTTTCATATCTTTTTATCTGTAAGGGCAGCATGAAAAATGACCTCCAGGTAACAGTTAAACTAATTTAATTAGCAGGAAATTCACTTAAGAAAAGGGAAGAAGGAAAAATAGTAGGATGTTCTTTCTGACTTGATTAACAATGTCTTCAAAACATTTATAAAATCACCTAACAGCACTATTTTTGAAATTAAATCAATCTGTTACAGGTATTTACGACTTCTTATGAGATACAGCTTAACTATTTTGGATAAATCTACATAGGGTAGATATTCACTCTTGATGTCTGTTTTCAGTATTTGGTGATTAATCATTATCAGTAGGCTTCAATCAAGAAAAAGACAGATAATTCAATCTTCAAAGATAATTCTCAGACTCCAGCCATTGAAGACTGATGCTGACTCCTTTGATCTCTCAGCTTTTATACCAAGCGTGATGCAGATGTGTTGTGGTCAGTTTTGGGTCCGCTGTCCTGTCTGCTCCTCCCTGCAGGTGTGACCCCTCTATGCTCTTCTGCTTCTGACCCTTCGATGGGGCAAATAACAAAGACAACTGATCTTGGTTGTTATAACAACAAGTATAAGCAGGAGCCTCTCTGCATACCATCCCTTGGCATAGATTATAAACACCAGGCCTTATTGCTCTGGAAGCAGACACCGTCTGAAGAGTATGCCATTAATTTCAGAAAGTGCAGGTAGTCAGAAGAGACTTAACTGAAAAGCAAAATTACTGAAAAGAAAATTGGTTCTGTTTTACCTCAATCTAGGACAATATTTCTGGTTGCTGTCTTGAGGTTTTTTTCAGAGGTTACCATATAGGCCAGCTATCCAGGGTTCATTGTAAGTCATCCTCGTTCTTTACAAGAAAATCAGTGGCCTTCTCTTCTTCACACATCCAAATTTTACACAACAAAATTACTCTTTTCTAGATCTTTTGTCTGACCATCTCCTACTTGTCTTTGTAGCTTGACCACATGACCTATTAATAGAAAAAGAACCTATTTTTCTTCCTGAAAAAAGCAGGATTCACGTTACACATGTGGGTATATTGCACAGGGGCAACTAATTAGGGAAGAAAACACTCAACAGGTGACTTCTGTGAAAAATCACAATCATCCAGCTTATCTTCTAACCAGGAGTAACATGAAGAATTGCTACCAAGGTCATCCTGATCAAACCTAAAAGCAGAACTACTTTCGCTCAAAAGCTAATCAGAAAATGTCAATATATCCTCTGCTGTTCCTGAAAATCCAGGTGGTCACTAAGGAAGCAATTTGTTGAAAATTCACTGAATTGTCTATGAGTTCTTATGTGTACATGTGTAAAATATGAGGTTGGTGGTAAAATGTTCCAGCAAAATGCTGTCAGATTTTGATTGTTCATGCTAGAGTTAGTGGAGTCATAAGTTAATTCGGTATAATTATGAAATAAAATACATTGCTGTGTAGTCACCACATTATTAGTGTAAAATTACTCTATTGGAATCAACAAATACCTCCATAGGATCCCATGTTAACCTTATCCTGTCATCCTCTGGTAGCTGTGCAATTAACTTGTCTTGCCAATGCATTGAGCAGGCTAAAATATTAAATTCAACAGTGTAAATTCGTAATGCACCTACTTGACATCTGCTGCTGCCTCTTTCAATACCTGCAAAATATCTGAGTATGTGGGCCCTTAAATGGATTATTTCGATCACTGGGTTCTGTCAGACTGATTGTTTAAATAATTCTTGAATTAAAGCATTAATTTCTTTAAGCCAAAAAAGTTTTCACTCTCATAATGGTGCAATTTTCTTCCTGATGTGGGTAGAAGTGTAGAATTTTGTTTTTATTTTCGCGCAACAGGGATTTTGGAAAATTGAAAACATTTTTGTTGGTAAACATCCCTTTTCTCTGATCTCTAGCAAACTTATGAAATTGTCTATCCTGATTTTTGGGACAACTTTGCAGGCTTTCTGGCAGCTGTGTAATGTACTGTTTACCTGTGTCCTGATAGAAGACTAGATGTCTCCTGTGGTAAAGGGACATCCAGTTATGTCAGAAACCAGTCTGCCAAATAAAGAGTTTAAATCTTTCACATCATGGTTAGGGCCAGAGTACCTAAAACTTCCAGTGTTCTCTCTCTTTTTATGTATTTCTTTATTAATTTATATTGGGGGGCCTGGGGAGGAAGGGGTGTCCTAGAACTGGATCTTCCCTCTGACACCCATGGACAATTGGGACCTCAACTGCAAATAGGCGCTTAGGGTTCTTTGAGGTCACCTTCCATGCAATGAGATCTTGTTCTGGGGTTATCAGACTATTGAAATAGGGAAGTTGTGGACTTCCCATCTTTATAATTAAGGGGAGGTTATAGAGGAGAAGGAAAAAAAAGAAAAAGACATTCTCATCCTTTCACTGTACACTTCCGAAAAGAGGCAATGGACACGAGTTACAGGCATATGAAATTCTGGTTAGATATTAGGGGGAAAGTAATTCATTGTGATAGCAGACAGACACTGTAAGAAGTTGAGAAGAGAGATGGTGGAATCTCCATCCTTGGAGATATTCAGAACTTCACTGGATGTGACTGTATATGATAGCAACTTAATGTGCTGTGAGCTGGAGATTGGACCGAATGCCCCTTCTAAACTCGACTGTCGAATTATTACTGGCCTTGGGATCCCGTGTGTTTTGGGGAAACATCTGTGACTGTAAGGTTGTCACAGATCCTGAGAGTGTTTGCTTCCTGAGTGCCTTAACAAGCAAAACAATTGGGAACAAGATACCTTTGTATTGGAACCTGCTTGCAGTATGGTTTTGATAAGTATTTATCCTCAGGTGAATCTCTTACGTAATATGATTTTTAATGCACTGGAATTGAAATGTCTTACAATTTCTTGATGTTTAGTTCCTGTTGCTTCTCTTGAGAAGTGACACATTTTCCTGTCAGTAAGATTTCTCTGTATATAGCCTGCATTTTCTTTGACATAATCTCGTGCTGCTGTTTCTAGTTATGCGTTGTGTACCACACCAAGTAATCCATTCCCACTTGGAAGTTAATAGCCTAAAGGTATGTTACGCCTGATATATTATTTGTTCTTAGTCATTATTTACCCAAACAAGTTGCTTGTGTTCTTTTTTTATTTTTATTTTTTTAACCTCCTGTAATCGTCTCAAAAAAAAGTTTGGTTTTTTTTCCAATTTATTTTATTTTCCTTTTCCTCCAAACTCCCTCTAGTTTTTCCATGCCTTTTTTACAGTGTTCTGCCCAAAACTAATTGAAATATCTTCTATAGTTATTTAAGAGAATACTCTTTGATTTGTGATAGGCAGTTAGAAATCATCATTTTGCTTTTTTTTGGAGGCATATTACATTGTAAACAGATGCCAAATTTGCTGTCTGCCATTACCTGTAGACTTTCATCTTGCAATATGACTGCTTTTACTGAATATAAACACTGAAAATTATTTCCCTTTCAGGGATATTAACTTACATTTTTCCATGGTGACTCTCATTTATACATTTCTTTTTGAGAGGCCTCATTGGAGCACCATACTAAGGTATACAAACAAGTGGGTTTTTTGAATGCTCAAAACATTTATCCTTCTTTAAGAATACTTGAAGTCTGAGGTGAAATCTCAGTTTTTATTTTGACTTTACCTGCAGAAAACTGAAGATGTGATTGAATGATATGAAAGATAGTGCAGTGTTTTGGTTTATTTTTTTTTTTAAAGATTATCTAAAAGGTATTTTTTTTCTAAAATTACAGACACCTTTTTTCCTAGATAGTACAGATTTCTCTTCAAAAAGGTTTCAGAAAATGCCATGGTTAGCTACGTAAGTCTGTTTTGATCAGTAAAGTTTATTTAATGATAACAAATACCAAGGATGATTAGTTTACTATGTAACACTTTTTTTCTGAATCTTTACGTGAGAGCTGCAAAGATAACACTGGTAAGCAAACCAAAAGATATAAAGAGCAGAAGTATATTAAAAGCAATGAGATTCCTTTACACTGTATATGAAACCAGTAATTATTCTAAAACAGTGTTAAGAGATTCAGACTTTAACTCTGAAATGCTGTGGCTCTAGTTGACAAAGCACTGATTTCATGTATTTGGTATTTTGTACTTTACAGCTATTTCCCTCTTGCGTGTGTTTCAACAATTTTATTCTTACTGATGTTAGGAAGAATTAGATTAGTCTGGGCATTCAAAAACCATTTTGTGTTAGCAATCCGTGTAAAAGAATCTGAAACTACTGAAAGGATTATTGTGTGTCTGATATGATCAGTTAAGTGTATTACAACAAGCAGTATAAATCTACACCTGTCTAATGTGTGTGCTTAAAGTTAGGCAGTTACCTTGGTTCTTTTATGGTCTTTTTCCAGGACTTTCTGTGCTAATTGTTCATCATTATATGCTCTAAGTAAGAAAGAATTTGCATGATCTTCAGTCAATAAGTATGATTATTTTATGTTAATGAAAAGTCATAGATTTTAGCTAATGCGGTGCAACTTTAGGAAGTATCAAAAGTTTCTAGTTGTTTGGAGAAATTATTCTAGAACTGGACTTCTGAAGGAGATGATGACTGTGAAAGGCTCCTTATATGATTATGACAATCTAACAGCAAGATTATCGGATTTCTTCTGCCTGATAGTAACAATCTTATCAGTCTATCAGATAGTCTTAATGCTAAGCTTGGTAACAGTAATGATTCATGATAACAATAATTATTCATGCGGAATAATGGGCTTTCTCCTAGCCTTTCTCTCTAAACGTATAAATAGCTTTGCACATTTTAGGACATGAGGAAGTTTTCAATGTTCCAGAAAATCCTGTATGTTGATTTTGATATCTCTCATTCTGCATGAGTAAAACATTCTTTTTTCTGTACAGTCTCACTGTAAACACCTTTGTTCTGTCCATTGAACTAAGTTGAAACCTTTGAAATGTTGCAAAGAAAAATTTGTGCACTAGGAAAGAAAATTACTCAGTTCTTTCAAATCTCTTTGTATATGTGTATTCTACTCCTCAGAATTAATTAATCCCACTTCTGGATTTGAATAGCTTACCGTTATACTAATTCAAAGAAATGGGGAAAATAAAGTGGATTCCTTAGTATATCAGCATAACTTACATTCATGTGGTGTTACAAGTTTTAGTTAATTTTTATAAGTAGTGTTAACCCGTAAATTCATATCTCATTATCTAGAATTTAATTTTTCATTGTGAAATTCCTTGTGCAATAAGTCATGTCTATGCAAAGAAGTGTAAGCTGCTTTCATGCTTATTCAGTATCTCCACAAAAGGAGGGGATGAAGGAAGTGGAAAACGAGACTTTCATACCTGCTTTTTCTAGAAACTATTACTATTGTGGGGATGATAAATAGCAGAAAGATTATTCATTATTCCTCCCATTAATTTCACTGAGTGTCGTTTAGCAGACAGAATCTTAAACCAATGTGTTGTTTTGGCTTTTTTAGTGCAATTCATTATTCCATTGTGGAACCCATTGCAAATTATATTCTGTCAGAAAAAAATAGAAAAGTTCAAGAGAGCTTAGGCAAATTCAGACAAGATAAGTTCGCCTGTGGCTACAAAATCGTGATCTGAATGCATCTTCCATCTCGGGAATTGCTGCAGAATCAATACACACAGAGAGAATGTAACAGAGATGAAACAGTCCTTTATTGCCTTGTTATTTATGCTCTTTACCATCCATTATTGATTCAGATGGACCCTATGTCTTGCTTTTTTTGACAGTTGTTGTGTTCCTAACAATATAAATACAAATTCATCTAGATACATTGTTCTGATGTAATGGTATTAATCCATAAATTCAAAAAGGAATTAAGAATGGGAGAGCTGAGCTATCAAATAGTATGTAACCTGTTGTTGAAAAAGTGTGAGAGAAGATGACTAACAGTGGCTAGTGCGTAACACAATCTATGTGAGACTTTAAAGGTATCTAAGGAACTAGAATTTATTAAGTCTGGTGTCCATTTTGGTCAAATAGGTAGAATATGCGGACATGGAAATGAGTATGAAAAAAAGAGAGAGTCAGCAAAACTTGAAAAGTGAAGCATGATTAAAAAAAATATATTTTCATTCTGTGAGCTGTCAGCAAGGAAGAGTAATTGGAAGATACAGCTGAGGTAGTCTCTTTTCAGTGCTGAAATATATTCTACAAAGTCCCTCACCAAAGAATCGCTAGGCAAGCTTACTTAAGACTCAGTTGAAGATATGTTTCAGCTCCTTAGTGGCCATATTTGCCGTTTTATTTCCATTGTAGAATATATTCTTTCTGCATTAAATCCCACAAATCCATTTCAGCTCCTTAGTGGCCATATTTGTCTGGTTTTTTCCATTGTAGAATATATTCTTCCTGTACTGAATCCCACAATTCCATTTTTAACTAAAAAAATCTGAGGCTTTTCAAAGGAAAGATGTTAAGCTTGTTACAAATACATAGGCTAACTCAAACCAATTATTCAAATCCACCTGTGTTACAACCACTTCTCTCTTTCCTGAGGTTATACAGTAACCTGAGAAGTACAATTAAAATTTCTTTTCAATTGATATTGCTCAAAACCCATATATTTTCATATGTTGCACTATTATAGCCCGGGCCTTGGCAGAATCTGAGTTGTAAATGTCTTACTAGTCGTTTTTTAAAGATTCTTGATTTCATTGTACCAGTATTGAGCAGAAAAATTATATAGCTTGACATAGCTAATTATTCTAATTATGTTCACCTTTGGAACCTGTTAAATAATTATCTACTGTCTCCTGATTTTAAGTAATCAATTACATTAATTGCTTAAAAACATTTTGGTTTACTCTAGCTAACTGCTTGCTGCTATAATTGCAATAAAAGGGTTGCGGTTTGGTTGGTTGTTTTTTTTAAACCTTGCCCCATTCACTTGCACAGAAGGGAGATGAGTTTCTCAGCTAGCATAGTATAGGCTATATGTAAAGCAAAAGTTTATCTAAAAGCCATCGTGGTCTTAAGTATAAAAAAAATTTACATACCTAAATGATTTAGATGAGCTCTTCCCCTGCTGCAAAGCTCTGAAGTTATTTAGGCAAGTTCCCATATATTTTAGTGGTCGATGCTGTTTTACTGTGATGGAAGGAGAGTGCAACTATGTAATGCTACTGCAAGTGCACACGCTATATCAGACCATCCTAAAACCAATCTAGTTTTCCTTCTTCCAACTTCATTCCTTTGCTGTGGGTCCAAAATGGGAAGACTTAGCAGATGCCTTTGGCCTGCATGTGTCATACAATGCTTTAAGTAAAACAGCTACTGAAAATTGTCAGTGGCTACTACTTTAAAATGTTTTGCTGTACTGTAAAATAGTAACTCATTGGTTTCAGAAGAGCAGCGTACTGAAATGGAAAATATGAAGTTCAAGGAGAGTAAATTACACCTGGAAATTGCTAATATAGCAGATAAATTGCCATTAGGATTTTAAACTTTGAGATAATTGCGCATAAGAGAGTAATTTGTTCTATACTAAAACTTTCTACTTTAATGTCTTTGCAGAATTGTCATAAACAGGCAGAATGTGAATCAAGAAGGTAGAACTATTTGTACTTTGTTGATAAAATAAGCTCTTGGTATAAAAACAGTGCAAGCTGTCAAGTGGCAAACGCTGCCATTTGTCTCCTTAGCACCTGGCTAATGATCCATGACAGAAATATCAGAGCTGAGTGATAACTGTACAGCGTCATGGCACAGAGTTTACACCAAGGGCTTCAGTGGTGTGTTTTAGCCACTTTGCTGTTGAAGGCTAACACTGAAAGGGCTTTCCTGTCCAAATAAATTAGTCTGGGTGACAGAAACAATTTTCAAAGCTCTAAATGTGTTGCTTGGCCTATTATTTGGAAGATCTAACAGTGGAATATTCAGCATAAATAACATTCTCAAAGGTATCATTAGGATCGTGTTTGATTAATCCTGCCTATAATGCAAGAGGCTGCATGATTGATAGGCAGGTTTTTTTCTCCACACTATTCTGTCAGGCAATAAGAGATAACCAGATTAGACTCATGATTTCAAGATGCATCTAATAACATGTTTGCTAGCTTTCCTGTCTAAGTTCTTGTCACCTCTCAGAAGCCAATAAGGATTGTATTTAAACAGTTAAATTTAGAAGAGCGGACTTTGTTTGAGGATAAAAACTTCCTATCTTGATGAAGGGACTAACTTCTGTGAGAGTTTAGCACTGTACAGGTAGAAAGTTATGGTTCTCGATGTACTGTTCTTCAAATCGGATGCTTAATGAATACTGTGTGGACTATTAGGCAGTTCCAGGGATTTATCTGGCAAATACGGTAGAGGGTGCAAAAACCATCTTGTACTACCTAAAACTTTAAGCTAAAATTCAGCTAAATTTCCCACCCTTGTATGTAACAACTGGCATGTTTTAGTCTGGTAAGTAGTGTAATTAAATGGTTGTGAATTGATTCTGGTGCCCAGATATTACTCTGTTTATGAACTCTGCATGTCTGTCTTGATAGTATCTGCTTAAACTTGCAGTCACAATGTAGGAGGAGTTTCTACTCTGACTAGCTTGCCCTTGGAATACTTCTTCTGCATGTTAAGCAAATTATTTAATATGGTTTTTCTAAAATTTTATTACTTATTTTCCTCCATGAGATGATTATAATGATCCTTTTGTACCCTTAGACAGATTGATTGTTAGATGTTGTGAATTCTCTGAAACCATCAGAGTTGTGTCTAGTTATATATTTTCCCGTGTTTGGTTGGTTGAAATTATGGTAGTTGTCTCTTCAAAATCTTCAGCACCCTGTTCCACCAACTCAGGTATTCACCAGACCTTGCCATGATCTGACACAGTTTACTAAGCCAGCAAAACAAATTAGAGAATTTTCTTCTGGGTTAGTGAGCTGAATCAGCACAGTTGAAAGGCATCATGGCCATGCAAATGTGAGGTAGAACTGCATGACCAGGAGCAGATGGTTAGTTAAAAGGGCCAGGGAGATTAAAGCTTCACCATATATATGTCAGGGAGCTGTCAGATCTGGTCAGTCTCATATAACTTGTCCTGTACAGAATGGTCTGTCTGCATAGGTTACACAGAAGGGTGACCAGGATCTGATCATTCGGGTTACAGAGAAGAAAAAAGTGTCTATATGTAATGGCCATTGATTTTGTTACACAGACCTGTGTGGAAAAACTCCAATATCCTGTTTAGTTAGTCAAGGACAACAAACTGTAGAAGTGAAAATCCTCTAGGTAGGACTAAACTGTTCCTGGGGAGTGAATATCTTCTTCCTTTTAACTAAGGCATGGAGTTAATTACCAAAGGACAAATCTAAGCAGCCAAAATGTCTGAGTATTGTACGCAGCCTTTGCTAATTATTTTGGGTTTATATGGTAAATCATAGGAGGTTTGCAGTGATAAAAACATGGTTAAAATAATATCTAGGAAAATGACATCTAAAATGGATTCCTCTAATGCTTAGTGATTACGTAATCTGATCACTTTTTGAAGGGGAAAACCAAAAATGGAGTGAATTGACATAGAATTTCTATGGCATAGGACACCACTTCTTACGCTTTAAGGAACTTGGGAACTAGTGGGAGAAAGTTCTCTTGACATGAAGCAATCCATTTGAATAGAATTTTTGAAAGTTTTGGCTTAGATTTACTGTGAATTCTCACTTCTGACTTTGGCGGCTTGCCATTTGGATTAGTCCACTTCATCTTTCCAGTTGTGTACATATAAGGTGGATTTTTCCTCATTCCTGTGATTTTGTTTGCTTTTTTGTTATTATTTAATATGTATTGAAACACCAAGAGTTACAAAAGATAAATCCCTTTCTTCCTGCCTCATGGAAATGCGTGTATCCGAGCAATGCACTGTAGAATCGAAGATTTGGGTCTGGGGGAGAGGGTGGGGTTGGGGGTGGAAAGCAAGGCATTGGCAGACTCTGAGGTTTCCTGACTGATTCTGTGTTTGACTTTCTAAGCATAGACTAGGGGTTCCATGTGTAGAACCCTTTTCTTATTCAAGGTTGAATCATAAAAAAAAGAAGTTACTGAAACAGTTAGAATTTCGCATTAACTCTTAGCACATAATTAAATTGTCACTGTTAAACTGAAAAGGACACTTACCAATTATATAATAGTTCTAGTTGTTAAACTTCCTGCTTCCCTGTTTAGAAGTTAAATGATTTGCTTTTCTTAGTCCTTCCTGTCAACCAGGAGAGCAATGTTCAATAAATTACGGCGCTCAGTTGGGATGCTGTCCTCATACGTATTCCTGGTGAATACCATATGACTTTGGTGGAATAGCCTCTAAAGCATTATGTATATGAACATTCCTCTTGATCAAATTATTTTTTGGAAAAAAAGGGGGCAGGGGGAAGCCCACATCCAAACCACAAAAGCCCTCAAGCCCCGCCCAGACTTATGTCTGTTTCTTTCTAGAACTTCAATACACAAACATTATTTACCAGCACATTTTGAAGCAGGCCTTTGTAACAATAATCCTATGACAGTCCAGCATCTCATCAGAGAGAGTACTTCAAAGTTGCGTGTTCTTGAAGACAGTACTTGCAAGGGGCATGTTTAAATCTGCCAAGCAGACAAGCTTTGACCCTTTCAGCCACAATGATTACCTGTTCTCCTGAGATAAAGCTGACAAGTGATTGAATAACAGAGGCCAGAAGAGAGAATCAATTCTGTGCTAATGAGCATGCAAGGCTATCAGGGAAGCAAATAGCACACAATTGGTTAGGTTAAAGACAATATTAATCCACTCATGGTGAAAGGAAAGAGTGCTCCTGATGCTGTGAAATGCATTCTGAAAGTTAATTTTTTTACTTAAGTGTTCTTGTCCTGTCTGTCTTAACTGCTTTCACTCTAGAAAGTTATGGAGTCTCAGAGCTATTTTTTTAACAACCTTTCTGTCTTCTACACATATCTTGATTGAGCTCCTGCAGTCCCAGTGTATAATCTTTTGTTGTGTGGGTCAGTATGGGTGGACCAAAGATACTACTGTTAAGTTAGTTCATAAGCTATTAGCTTGGTTGAGAACCATCCTCTTCTGATAATTCACATCCTCTTCTGATAATGAGGATAGACGAAGCCACTGTGACCAGCTTCATTTGGACTACATTGGACATAGGCTCTTTACTAGACAGTGGAAAGGAGATCTAAATCCTGTAGACTGATGTTCAGAAGTTGTATGATAATTAAGGCTTTTAGTTGCTTTCATTGTAAAAATACCTCAGAGTGCATTAATACTACACGCTCTTATTTGTGATCCCATTTCTTATACTTAGTATCTGTAGTAGCATTCTCAGAAGTTTCTGTATTGCTATACCATGACCACTCAGAGATATAAACACAGTGTAGGACGCTCTGGGTAAACGCAGCAGGCTGTAGATCCAGACTCTTTGGAGGAGTAGAGAATGGGGCTCTCCACAAGGGATTGCGTTTCTTGATGTTTCCTAATGTTGTTTGCATGTCTCTGGTAGAAGACAGGAGATTAGAAAGAGGGATTCAGTGCATAATAACACTTCTTGTGTCATTTGTTGTGCCAATCCCCACCCCAAACTTGGCCTGCTTATTTTTCGTTTGGCAGCAATTGGATTCCAAAAATAATCGTAACACCTGTCTCAGAACTGTTGGCAGTGCACTCTCTCACACAACGGCTCTCAGCTCACCTGGCTGAGTGACTCATGGTTTCCCTGTAAGGTGAGAAATAACCTCGTTCTCACTAATCATTAATTAGATCTTCTTTTATCTGTGATAAACACTTATGACCTTGACTGAAGGGACAATGACTTGATTTAAGATCTAGAAACATAGCGTTTCAGCTCTCCTGCATGCAGACTGTACCATGTGTGGAGTCTGATGCTATGCACATATCTAACTTAAAAGTGCAGGCTATGAATCCCAAGTGACTAGCCATTATTATTATCTTTCATAAACTGACATCGTTTTTCTTGCAAATGTAGCCTGTTGCTTATTAAATATACATTCATACTAGTAAAAACTGCAATTATCACTGACTGCTCCCCTTGCTCATAGCCTCAACCATGGCAGCACGGTCTTGTAAGAGCATCTGATCAGTTGTCACGGTCAGTGGTAATGTTTCAGATAGTGCAAAGATGGCTTGACCATAATTCAGGTTTCTACATATGTTCTTTGTTCCACAGCTATCAGTCCAGCTATTTTCAGCTGTCTGTGTTAAGAAAAATTATGCATTTAAAAAAAAGTTTCATGGTTTTTGATTTCTTGGTTTTGTTTGTTTTCATAAAAGTTTATGCAACTAGAGTGGAAACAACTTGACTCATTAAGATTGTTAGAGAAGTCTGTCAGCTCTATTCCACTCTGGTGAGACCCTGCCTGGAGTACTGTGTGCAACTCTGGGGTCTTCAGCATGGGAAAGACGTCGACCTTTTGGGCGGGTCTAGAGGAGGCCACAAAAACGATCAGAGGGCTGGAGCAAGTCTCCTATGAGGACAGGCTGAGAGAGTTGGGGTTGTTCAGCCGGGAGAAGAGAAGGCTCTGGGGAGACCTTATTGCAGCCTTTCAGTACTTGAAGGGGTCTTATAACACAGATGGTGACAAACTTTTTAGCAGGACCTGTTGCGACAGGACAAGGGGTAATGGTTTTAAACTAAATGAGGGTAGATTCAGACTAGATATAAGTAAGAAATTTTTTATAATGAAGGTGGTGAAACACTGGCACGGGTTGTCCAGAGGGGTGGTCAATGCCCCATCCCTGGAAACATTCCAGGTCAGGTTGGACGGGGCTGTGAGCAACCTGATCTAGTTGAAGATGTCCCTGCTCATTGCAGGGATGTTGGACTAGATAACCTTTAAAAGTCCCTTCCGACCCAAACTACTCTATGATTCTAAGTAATACTCACCAGGTTTGATGTAATTTAATTTATTTGGAACTGTTTAGCTCAGTCTTCCAATAATAGATGGGACATCTCACTTCAAAGTAGTGATACAGAGTAGTGAAATTCAGTCAGATGTGGTCAGTAATCTCTTCTGGTGTGTTTGAAGAGAAAAGAGGGTGCTCTGCCTATGTCTTGCAGAATCAGCAACGTTTATCTAATATGCTGTTTAAAAAACCAAGCCATAAAGATGGAGCAACAAGGAGGGTAGAAATCCTGTATAAAAAAAGACCATAAATGTCAGAAATTGAAATCTTAGATGCCTCCTTACCCGCGATTCAGCGTCGGTTAGTATAAAACACATTCCCCTCTCTTCTGTTCCCTTTTCCCTGCCCTCACTTAGGTCAGTCAACAGTTGATACATAATTCTCAATCTTCAGGCAAGTATCACCTGCATCTCTCCAACATTATGCACTTTATCATAAATGTTCCCCGGGGGGTTTACTTAATCCTTTACAGCTGAGTGAACCAAGACACCGTGGACCCAATTTAATAAATTCAGTGTTACAGCTCTTCTCTACTGAGTCAGAAATCTTTCCTCTACTCTGCTGATGTAGCTGTTTTGTAAATATAACTAGGGTGGATTAAATATCTGAGTACATCCACCAAAAAACATCTGCTTGTGGTCTTAGTTTTTAATCTACTATTTAGTATATCTGTATATAAATAGATTTATGTCGTTATTTTGAAGGGAGCAAAGAGAATTGTGAAAATGGACTAGGTGGAAAAGAGGACAGGGGACAAAATGTAATGGAGAAAAAAAGCTGTAGAAATAAAAGTTTTAAACTGTTAGACCTTAACTGTTGGTTAGTGCTATACCTTCGGCCTTTTTTCCTTTAAAGGAATATGAGATATCTGTTTAACATTTGTAGGGATGTAGCAGTCTCAGTGCAGTCTCTAGTGCTGAGTGTTATACTGTGTGAAATTGGTTGCTAGACAACTTATGATCGTCGGACCAGACTAGGAGGTTTAGAGGTGGTTTATGCCTCTTTATGAGATCTATGGTATGTGTATAGGATCTAAGGTCATCTACTGCAATACAGGAGTTCTTAGCAGAATTTACTAGGTCAGATTTCACCACTATGCCTAAAACAGGAGGAAATGAAGTTATTTCATGCTTTAGAAATGCATCTTTTTTAATTGAAAGTGATTGATTTGGATTCATCTCTTATTATTTCTCGTAATATATTAAAGAATAGGAAGGATTAATAGGGAAACTGTCATTATGCTATCTATGGGAGTCTTGTCCTCAACATGCCTTCACACTAATGAAATAATATCATGGCTAGTTGCAATACGAAGAGTTGAAATTCAGATAATCCATGGAGTTGATTTAAAAGTTTGAAAAATTACTTTCTCTAGTGGAAGTGTTGAAATGCAAATAACACAAACCTCATTAAGAAAATGACTTTCTGTTAGCTGTTAACAGTCCAGCTCAGATACACCCCTCACTTTCTCTCCCATACACATAACTGTTTTGGATTCCATCCCACAACAGTTGCACTTATACTAGCACCAAAATCTAGATTCCATGATCAATGCATCTTGAGCTGAGTTGTAGAAGGGGTTTCTAACTGAGAAGCTGGGTACCTCTGGATGCTCACTAAATGATTGCAAACTTTGTACTGTTCTTCTGTCACAGGCAACGCTGATGTGTGGATGCCAGATGTATTTTCATTAATGTTGTCCTCATCTCATTTGTCACAGAAACAAAAGATTACTGAATTTAACCGTAAATAAAGAAAGCCTATATCGTTGTAAGATTATTTTTTTAAATGCTTCAATGCAGAAATAACATGTATAGTCACTATACGTCTGAGCATCCCAAGTTGCATTTCTTGTATTGCAGAGCTTTTATCAAACTTAGAAATTTAAAAACCTTATAGTTCAATTACTGCTGAAAGGTAACTTTTTTATAACTAGACTGATTGCTAATATTTTTTCTTTATTACAAGTAATTTTCAACAAAAATAGTATTTTCAAAATAAAATGTTTCTAATTTTTCCCTCTTTTTTTTTTTTTTTTTTTGCTTACACTATAAAGTTATGCTTTTTAGCTACCTGGCTGCAATCTGGACATTTACATTTTTACTCTTCCACTTTGTCTCTCCAGTTAATCCAATGAATAGAAAAATCCATTATTCCTCAACTCAAGTATTATCACCCCAGGAGAAAACCTAAACCAGAGAACTTCAAATGTGTCTGTAGTCTTAGTCCGTGAAAGAATTATATTCCGTGGCTGTCTTCTCCAAATCTCTCTGTTCACATCTCCCATATTATGTGGCAAAAGGGATGCTGTGTCTCTGCCTTAACACAATATTCACAATTAAGAAGTTAACGAAGGTGTATTTTGGGTACTAACGTGTCATAAAATTGGGTTTGGGTTTTTATGTGTGTGTTTCAAGACTGAATTTAGACAAGAGATTAAAAGTTGCAAGAGGTGGTGGAGTATGAATTAGCAAAAGAACAGTCTGAAATGCAGAATTTTGAGGTAGGTAGAAAACTATTTTCACAAGCTGATTAAATTCTAACTTGAAATATATCCTGAAAAAAAGGCTTTCATCGAACATTCTTGTTAGTAAAAGACCCATGGTACTTTTCAAGTAAAATGTGCTGCCTAACAGGTGGTGGCTAGAACTAATGTGCCTTCAGCCAGTTTCATTAGGGCCTAGACTAAGCAATATTGAGACTAACCAACCTTTCGTATCTATTCATTGTACGTAATCAAAGTCATTCATCTTGCATCTATGTTTTTAACTATTGCCTTGTTCCATGGAAATATTAGCTGAATTAAAGATACTCCTGTGGTGCATTTTAGATTAATCATCATTTTTGGAGATTTTGTAACTATCCGGTCAAAAATGATATTGCATGCAGAACGTTATATTTTTGTTGGAGAGTAGCTGTAAGAGACGTATCACGCAGAAACGGGCAAGATAATTATTCAGCTCTATTTGGCAGTGCTTAATCCCTAGCTGAAACACTGAGGGTTTATTTTTCATCTATCATCTTAAAAAGCAATTAGATTCACATCAAAACAACAAATATTAAAGATGGAAGACAGGATCTGTGAAGCAAAGTTTCTAGAATGGGACATCTTCCATTCTAGACAGAATTATCAAGGATACATGGAACTGTGTACAGATGTTCTGAGGGGGTTTGTTTTGGTTTGGTTTTTAAGGAAACACTAGCTCTTTGAAGCTTTTGCTCTTGAAAGGTGGGTAAAAATGGTTGTTCTCTGTCAGCGAGAGCAGTACAAAAGTAGGTGACTTAAAGGTCTGTGAAGAAAGCATAAATTAAATTACAGGAAAATTTACATCTTATTTTACTGTTGTATATATATTTTAGGATGGGACTGTAGAACCGTCATCATCTGAGATTCTAAACATGGACTACATAACCAAGTATTAGTGTAGATTTCTCTTTCTAGAGAGGAAAAAATATCTTTTGTCTTCTCTGCTGTTTAGTTCATGCTGTTTAGTTCATCTAAGGTCTGGGGGAAGATGCCTCATGTCATACAGGGTTTGCAGTCACAAGAAAAGTTTTTATTCCCTTGTTTCTCTGCCAAAGCTCAGACACTGAAGTGCTAAACAACCCAGGTTTTTGCAAATAGATTTGTATGTAATGCATTCCAGCACGTCCAGTTGTTGCAAGTAAGGCGGAATGATTTTTCCAATAGAATCAGATGAATCGTATCTCTCTTGCTTTATTAATACCTATTTTTCATCATTACTACCTGCATGATACTGCCTTTCTTGAAATTCTCACCTTCAAAAACAGCCAACCAGCAATTTCTTGGACTCATGGAGGAATTTGAGTTTACATCTGCTCTAAGAATGATCAAAGTCACTGATACGGCAAGCCCACCATTTTCTGATATCACCAGGTAGCTTTTGAAAACAGGAAAAGGGCAGTGATATAGTAAATTGAACAATCAGGGTACTTATTTTGGTTATGAATAAATATAGAAAGTGATCTGACTGTTGATTGATCACCTGTCTGAAACAAAAAGGACAATTGTGTTAGAGAAAATCCTTGAAATAGTGAATTTGATTATTTGTGTCAAAAAAAAAAAAAACCAAACAAAAAAACCCAAACCAAACCCCCCCAAAAAAACAACAAAAAAAACCCCAAAAAACCCAAACCAAAAAAACTTTGCACTCGGGTTCTTATGGAAGAAGAGAATTAACCCAATCTAAAAGGTATGAGGGAAGAAGGGGAGAAGTGCCAGTCACGTTCATTCATTGAACTTCAGATTTCTAAACTAATCTTTGAAACAACATTTGCTTTTATTCTTTCTGACTTAAGCTAATGGGATGAAAATAGCTTCAGAATATACTATTTCTTTTCCAATTTCACATAGTCACAAATCTTTTATTAGAAAGCCGTGACCTTCAGCACTCCAGTAAATATTTTTTACTCTTTTAACTTTGCCTTACGGCAGATACTTAGTTTGGCGTCACTCACCGCTACATAGAGCATGCTGATTAGCTTTTAATTGGTCAGTAGGGAACAGAATGGCAGTCTGTACACTGACCATTGACACTGACCATTTTCAGCCTGCCTGGAAGAGGAGTTTTGGTAGTCTGTTACTTGTCACCCAGATAAAATTCTTATCTGGAAAAGTAGATCTAAATGAGAGATGCAAAAGGAGTAAAAAACAAACAAAAACGAACAAACAAAAAAAACACAAAGAAAAAGTAATAGTGCAAGGTGCCTGGAGATAATAATCTGAAGCAAGTGGGGTATGTTTTTTTTTCTAGTATTCCAGTGCCTGGAACTGTCCCAATTAAGACAGCCCATATCCCAGACTCTTACCACCCCGGCCTGGCGAACAGTTTCTTCTCAGGCTGCTGGTTTTGGTGGGACCTGAAACTAATGTCTCCCAAAACAAACCCGTATTCTTTTTAATCAGAAGTAATATTTCAAGCCAAGCAGTAACCTAGTGAGACTGAAGACCGATTCTTTCAGGGCTTGCTCTGACACAAGCAGTGATTGCAGTGAAGCCCGACACTATGCAAATAGACTGGAACAAGTATTTTTGTCTGTTTGAAATTCAACAGCAGGGAGTCAAATTTACATGGTCTTTTAAAAGTAGAATGCAGGAAAAATATGGGTCAAAAGTGCTGAACTTCTGGCACGTTCCCATGAATTCTTCTAACCAATACCAAGAAAAGAAGAGAGAACAGCTCTTCACTAGGCTGTAAGGATTATCCTGGGGGAGAGGAACTGTTTCTTCAAGGTGTTTATTAGAACATGGGGAGGGGCTCTCATTGCAGCAGATCTATGTGTTTCGCAGAAATGATTGTGCTTTATTAATGTCTCTCTGTTGTGCCCCACACACCTAAAAAAAAAAAATAATCTTTTCTGGAGGCCTGTCCAATCAGTCCTTTCTCTCAGAATATTGTCATAGAGCTTATATCAAACGTGAAGCAATCCTCAAGTCTCTTTTGCTTTGATATTTTGGAATTATAACTTAATTTCAATGAGAGGTGTATTCTGGATACAAGTATATCGTAAACACTGAAACCTCATTTTCCAGCAGCATTTTGAGGAATCTCCAAATGGATATAGCTTTCAGGAATGAGACTGACTGAACTGCTTTAGTAAAACTTGGTTTATATCTCCTAAAAAGGCAATGGTCATTTGAATCACCCACGGAGGTATCTGATATGTGTTGCAGGAAATAACACAGAGTGCAAACAGACCCGTTTGCCCAATTATAAAATGCAAATGCCTTAGTTAATTTTTTCCTAAGTGAACAGAATTCATGGACTGAGGATTTTAAAGAGTTTGCATTGAAGTTGTTTGATTGTTTAATGTATTTTTTTTAAAATCAACAGATACACCTTTCTTTACTACACTGGAGGGAAAAATAGAAAATCTGGAAGATACAGGCAAAATAATTTCAAAGAAAATCTGCAGATGCTTCAAGCTATTCATGAACTAGATTTTAGTACACTTTGAGATGTCGGATGAACGCTAGGATTGGTTTAGACCCAAGTCTTGAGGCAACAGCAGAGTCCGTGCTGTGTTTAGATTGCTACATTACAATAATCCCAGGCACGGTTACACAGGCTGAGAGTAGCAGAGGATCCCACTGTCTGTTGAGTAGAGCCAAACGTTGGGACCATACTATAAAGGGATTGGCCAGAAACATCTGGGAGGTGAACAAATGAGTATTAGGACTAGACATAGAGATGATTGTGTGTACATGCACCAAAGGATTGCAGAGGGAGGGAGACATGGCAGAAATAGTTTTGAAGATGGAAAAATACAAAGGAATGTTGTACTGGGAATGTTACGGTGAACTGTTTTACATGCTGTCGGACAACTGGAGATCAGCAGAGGTCCAGAAACTACCTACCAGCTGGTTCCTGCTGGTCTTCACAGGGTGAGGTCTATCTTCGCTATGAAAACTAGATTCTAATAACGGAGGAGGAGAATGCAAGAATTATATTCAAAATTGTACAGTTGGGAAAAAAAATAGTATTTTTAATATTAAAAAAATATACAACTACAGGTACAAATATCTGGAAGCTGTTTGTGGTGTGTTGGCCTTGGCTGGACACGAGGTGCCCACCAAGCTGCTCTATTATTCCACCTCCTCAACTGGACAGGGGGTGAAAAATGCAATGAAAGGCTCGTGGGTGAAGAGGAGGACAGGGAGACATCACTCGCCAATTACCATCATAGGCAAAACAGACTTGACTTGAGGAATTTAATTTAATTTATTACCAGTCAAATCAGAGTAGGGTAATGAGAAACAAAAATTAAATCTTAGAACACTTTCCCCCTACCTCTCCCTTCTTCCCGGACTTCACTCGCGATTTCTCCACCTCCTACCCCTGGTGTGGCACAGGAGAATGGGGAATGGGAGTTGTGGTCGGTTGTCTCTGCTGCTCCTTCCTCCTCACACTCTGCCTCTGCTCCAGCGTGAAGTCCCTCCCCCAGGAGACAGTCCTCCAAAAACTGCTCCAGCGTGGGTCCCCTCCATGGGGTCATAAGTTTTTGGTGTGTTTTTGACAACAATTTTGTCACATAAAAGTCCAGGAAGACTTAATTTCCAGTTTCCATAGTCCACTTTTTCTTGTCCTGTGGCCAATTTGATTCAATCATTTTATATCTAAGATCTCTTCCTCAAATCATATGTGCATACAGCCCATTTAGGAAAAGGAAAGATGCCTCTTACTGCTACATCCTGGAAATCTTTTCTTTCTGTGGGGATTCTTTTATTCCACTCTGAATGCTACATTAGAAACAGATGGCGGTCTGTGATCGTTCATAGGTGTTTGCACGTCTTAGTCGTATTTTCCAAGGAAAGTGGCTTTACACAAATATGATGTATATAACTCCGCCTTGTCTGGCTAAATTTCTAATAACCAACTTTTTCTGTTTTCAGTCAAATCAGATAAGAGGGAGCAGGGAAGAAAGAAATGGGGCGACAGAAGTCTCTTAAAAATTAAATGCCTAGGATTTTGTGAAAATTGGTATCCACAGAGAGACTGAAATCCTTTGAATATTTGTGCAAAAGTGATGGACTGTAGGAGTTATTTCAGAACCAAGTAGATAGTGACCACTTTTACCTAGGTTGATGGTGGTTGTTTTTTGTTTTTTACCTGTGTTTCTGTGAGACGTTTATGAATCAATTTTTTTTTCTTCCATTTTCTTTATTTTGTGTGAACACGTCTAGATTTTGGGTTCTTTGGCCCTTAGAATGCCTTAGCGTACTTTGAAAGGGAAGATTTTATATCTGACCAGTAATTTAAAGGTTTGCAATTCTGATGAGACTGTTGGTTTGTTTGGGTTTTTTGTATCACCTGTCCCCTCCCAAGAGAAAAACCAAAATGGATACTGCTTTAGCAGCAGAATTTTACTTCTGCTTTACGCTGTCTCTCAGTTGCCCTTCTTTGGAGTAAAAAAACATTGAACAATTCATGAGTCATACCACTTAACAAGAGGTTTGTTGTTGTCTTTTCGGTTCTGGCATGAGAACTTTGTATGCAAAAGTGTGTCTGGGGGGAACATCTGTTTTGATGGGTTAATTACAGTGTGTATGTTCTAGTGCGTTAACACTATAAAAGGCATGACCAAAGGTTAAGTTTTACTTTCAGGTCGGGGTGCACCAAACTACGTGGTTTTCCCCATTTGTAGCTTTTAACGTCCCACCTCTAATGCTAATGATACACTTTGCTTCCAGTAAGGAGAGGTTAAAGGTTTGTCTGGAATATGCTTCTGTGTCAGGAAACCCAATTCTGGCTAGAGTTTCTAAGCACTCTTCACACATAAATACGTGTGACATGCAAGTTAAAATCTTGACCCCACTGTTTCATTAACTGAGCTGTTAATTTTAGGACACTCAAGAGTTCATGACTAGTCTCATCGTTTCTTATACCGGTGTCATATATACATCTGAATGCAACCTTTATCTTCATTTGCTAACTCCAAAAGGAAAAAAAAAAAATCTTCCACTCTTGATTGTCTAGTGAAGTGAGGCAAACATGACTTCTTCTTCATGTTTTCCTTTTTTCTTGTGAATAGTTACTGAAGTTTGCCTTTAATTAGTAAATACAAGACTTCTGATTACCTTCACTTCTTCTGAAAGGGATCTTTAAGGATGCAGAATGGAACAAGTCGAAGAACAGACAGGGACAAAATGGAAGGAGTGATCTTGGGTCCATATATTGGGTCTAGAAGTTTGTCCATCCCTCTCCCTCCAAGTTATCTATGAGGACAATGCAACTAAATATTACTATAGCAGGAGAAACAGGATTGGAATGAAAGAAAAGGATTGCTTTAGTTTCCCTCATGAACCAAATTTCTCAGTTGAAAATAACTGACTTTCAGATAATACGTTTCATCTGACAAGCATTAAATCAAGAACTGCAGGACTAACAAGGCTTCTGAACAATGTTGTCTAAGGTGAAATCTCTCCACACCTCTTTGTTCATGTTCTGACAGGACAGTAATGTTCTGTACTGAAGCCTGTTTCATTTAAAGAAATAGTACCCAAATACTCTGTTTGTCCTCTGAACACAGAAGCGAGTGGAAAATACTTAGGTTTTGCTACCAGTTAGAAAATACCATGTAGTAGCTCCCTATTACTGATGAAATATTAAGTGACAGCTTAAAAAAAAAAAAAATAGGGTATGCAAGCCAGTTCTCCACAACTGTTTTTCCTTGATAAGCAAATAGAATTTTACTGTAAGTTGCTGAATGCCTAATCCTTCCTGTTATGCATTATACTCTCTATGTTTGTCAGGGATGAAAAAGGAGAAATGCATCCTGTTTGGATTTGGAATACAGATTGCAATGCTTCATTAGTAAAGCTCGGTAATGCTGATTATCTTAAATAGCTGTCATGGAACAGGGCATGTACTCATCTAAATCACTGATGCCAGATTCTGGGTTTGTTTTTTGTGTCCTCCAGGCAATGTGGCTATATGCAACCTATTCCAAGTGGGGAACATTGTCAGCAGGTACTTGGATGAGGAGTTATGCAGCATAAGGACATTATTTCAACAGTATTAGAACATAAATACCTCTTCTGCTCTGTCTTGGATTTATACAGTTCCTCAGAAACTGAAAAGTTTTCACAGAAAAGAACAGGAGGGGCATAGTCTCTTGGGCTGTAGTGGATGGCAAGGTCCATTTTCCTTGCACTTATTGGTTCAAGAAAGGAGGAGACAGCAGAGAAAAGGCAGAAAAAAATACCACAAAAAATCAAATATTTCATCTGGGTTTTCTTTAGTGGCTTTTGGCTGGGAAAGCCTTCATTTAATCATTATTCTTGAATTGTAGTCTTGACTTGTATTAAGTGATTTTCCCATTCTAACAATTTTTTGGATGCTGTTTTTTTCTGTCATCCCCATCAATTCTTCCCTTCCACCCCTCTCTAGTGTGCCCAGTTTAGGATCAGGAGGTACACAGGTGCTGTATAGATGAGGCAGAAGTAGGAAATCATCAGCAAAGAAACAGCAAAATTGCTCCCATGTTTCAGTCAATGATAGCAGAAACAAGAGCTCCCTGATAGATTGGATGGGGTCGAGAGAGCTCACAGCGGCAAAAAAATGAGAAGTTAATGTGGTGGTGGAGGATGTGTTCCCTTCCGCATTTTGAGGCTAGTGTCTGACGTTTCGTAGTCCCTACTTGATTGCATTTTACACTTCTGTACATTCACGCATAGGCACAACAGAGATGTCATCAGCAGATTCTTAGTTTTGCTTGTTTCTGAATGTGCGAGTGTGTGTCTCACCAAAATCTGGCATAGAAATATAGGATGCTTCATATACGGTTCTAAGGAGTGTTATTTCTTCTTATGGCTGTTAAAAACTGTTTCTTTTTAATGTTATAGAGAACGATTTCAAACGTAGATAGTGACAGATTAAAGTATGTGCTAAATTCTGTTGTCTAGGATGCTTTTCCAGCCTAGAAAAGAGAGTTCAGCATATGAATCAGGCTAAATTGTGCTTACTATTACAATAGCAAATTTTCCAGTTCCTAACCTTATCATTGACGTTGCACATCTTTCAGTAGTAGCTCTACACATAAAAATATTAATATAGTGGCAATCATGAAAGGACAGGATGTCCCTCAGAGGTGTCATAAATATATTTCAAATAGAGCTTTCATTCTTTCTGTGCACAAAAAGTTGTTTGAGGAGGGGGAAGGAAGGAGAAGTTGGTAACGATCATGATTGTTATTTTTTAAAACATGCTCAGCACTCTGCAAGCAGTGCGTTCGGCTGGAGAGTCATAAGCATTCCATAATGATTGATTGCTTTTGCAGGTCTTGAGCCGAATCAAACCAGATAAGTTATACATCGACAACTCATTAGATAGGGAAAGTCTGAATTTTCATTATGTAAATTTCAAACAAAGCAAACAAATCTGCTGCTGGTTTCATGCTAGTAAAAATAATCTGTGTTGTGGGGTGTATGCATTTTGAATTGGGGGAGAGGGGTGTTTTCAAGGTATCTCACTAATACTTCCAATAATTTGTGTCAATAAAAATAAAAGTTTTGAAATCATAAAGCAGTAGCTATTCTATGGTATCTGATTTGAAATTTTAATATATCACGCTGTACTACACTGCACTCTTAATTTTGTTTATAGCATTTGATTATCATGTCAATTTACATCCAGGGTAGAAGAAATTGGCTGGATATCAAGCAATAAATTCTAATAGGTTCACCATCTGCATCATTTGGTAAGGCATTCAGTGATTTTTGTCCTGATGTGACAAACAAGTTATCATTCTTCAGGCACTGCTGATCTTCAGTTTTGCGTGGCTGAGCTAACTGCACGTTGCTCAGTCCCTGATGTCTGATCTGCACATTATAACAACCTCTTAGAGGTAGACATGACAGGAAATACCAAAATGGCACAGGTATACTCTGCAAGAGCTACCATATCCAAAATCTTTGCTATGTTTAGAAGCTACCAGTAGAAAAGAACGTCTATCAAGAACTAATTGCCTGATCACCATTCATCAGCGGTGCTCAGGGATTCAGACAGACTGAAAAATGTGGAGAGGTGATAGAAATTGTGTATCATGACCAATAATCCTAAACAAATGGCTTGGATTTTAGTGCATGCATCCGATTCTTGTCTGCACACTTTAACCATAGGAACGAACACAGTTTGTGATGGTTGAGTGAAGGGCACTCTTTGACGGGGGCACGTGCTGCGAAATCCCTGCCGTGTTGTCAGCTGCTGGACCCCAAAGCCAGCGTTTGCAAGGCAGCCACGGCAAACATCATCAGTACTGTTTGGTGTTGCATCTTACCAGAGAACTTGAGAATGTCCCTATATAGGATGCTTTTGTCTGTTATGCACCTGTCCTGACCATTTGGTCCATACCTGTAGGCCCCCTATGGTGCTTACTGTATGTTGATGCAGTATGTTGACCCTGTGCTAGATTTTTGGATGGCTTATCAGCCAGCTGCATGTTAAAGTCTTGGAGAAAGGGTGTCATGAGTACTCTGAAGCAGTTGGAAAATGGTGAGCTGGTTTGCAGGCTTCCTTTGGGCTTACCGCTGAAATGCACGCACTTACGTGCTGTAGCCTTGTGCTACAGCCTTCACCCTGTCCTGGGTAAACAGCAAAGTAGAACATGCTGCTTTGCGCCACGTACTTGGAGAGTATCAGAGCCAGAGGAGACCAAATCTGTAAATGTCTAGTGTCTTTCACCAAAGGATTGAGGAAGACAAAGTGGGCAGTACAATCTGGACAAAATCAGGAACTGCATGCAATGCTCAGTATGAAGTTTCTGTTTTGATTACCACTCTTGCTACTGCAACACCACCAAATTTGACCTGTGTTGCCACGCAACAGAGAATTGCAGACTAGGTTTTTGCACTTTAAGTGATGTGTAAGCCTCTTGAAATGTAATGACCAATAGCAGCATTATCCAGCAGTAAAAGAAAGAGTTGGGGAACTCCTGGCACAGGAGACCTTTTATCCCTTGTGTTTATTCTTTCTCATCCTAAGACAAGTCAGAATTCAGATTATCACCCAGATAAACAGATTTCACACAGCCTGCAAAGAAGAGCAACAGTTAATTAAGAAACATTTAAGTATTCTGCTAACGGTTTCTTTCATCTTACTGCTTTTATATATAAAGAAACTTTGTTTGACTATCATGGAAAACAGAGGAAAGAAAGCAAAGGAAAATAACCAGGTTGTGATAATATATTGAGGAATGCTACAGGAATAATACAGAAAATGGAGAATAAACAAAATCCTTAGTCTTGTTATGCTGAGAATTTGACAGTGTTTGCACAGTATTTCACATGAGAGAATTAGGGAAGGGAGGGAGATGAAAGGAAGACAGATCTTCATTGCCTATAAGCAGGCAAATTTTTGGTTAAACACCTCAGTGGAAGCTTAAGTGACTAGCATGGAATGGAACAAGCAGTCCAAATGCACTATAATCCCTGAGGTTTTTTTGCCAACATCAGCTGGCAGAAGAGTATCCCTTTACTTTCAAATTGTGGCTACCTACTGCCCATTACCAGCTGTCATCTTGCAGCTCCCTTTGCTTGCTGTCAGAGGTTCAGTGGGTAGACTCCTGGAAAAATTTTCAATTGTTAAATAGCTTGAACTGTAAATCTGTGTTTATCCAGGTTTAAGCAACTAATTTCTTTTAGATAACCCAACACTGCAAACGCAGATGATACATGCTTACAAGGCATACCATTATCTATAGTGCCTTTCTTTGTTCTTAAATGCATACTTGTAAATTCCAGCTGAGGTGTAGTTAAAGGGTTAGTTTTTGATCTTGTAGCTCTGAAGGGAACCTAGTGCAAAGAATTTCACATGATTAATGCTGATGAATAATTTCTTCATGTTAATAGAGAATAATAAAAACATGACTCATTCTCCTAACAAAGATTTATTATTTTTTTTTTAGAGTGGCAGATATGCTAACATCAAAGGAATCTGCCACAAGCTGATTTTACTCACCAGGATCAGTGTTACTTATTCCACATAGACACACAAGGAGGTGAGATACTTCTTTTTTTTTTGAGATGAAAAATCAAACCTTATTTAAATTTTTTTCGTACTCAATCTGATATTACATAAAGAGAAAAATTCTGCCAATAGGTTACACCTATGAGCATTTCATGAGATCTAGAAGTCTTGTAGAGTCTTCATAGAATGAATATATTCCACTGTCATCACAACACCTTGATTTCAAGTTCCTGATAGTTAAACCAGTTGAATGAACCTGGTCCTATTAATGCCAAAAATCTAGCAAAGGGATTGAATGATTTGCTAGATTTAAGCTTATGATCTTTCCTTTTCTCCCCTGCTTTTTTTATATTGTGCCCAAAAGTTATATTGTGCAGTAATTACTGTCATTTGCTGTGAGAGACAGGGAAGGGGAGCAGATAAAATCTAGCATGGAGATGGCAACAATTTCTTCTCATTATGCTGATAACTGTCATTCAGTTTCTGAGTTGTGTGTTCTCCTTGCTTTCACCTTAACTCCTTTGGTTCAATTTTGAAATAAGCCAGAAATGAGGGATACATATTTTAAAATTGAGTTTTTGTTTTTTCAACATCAAGTTTTGGGTTAAGTCTTTTTAGTTCAGCTACTAAAGATGATTTGTGGACTCTTATGCAAGCTTCTAAATTGTAAAGAATTGTTGCCTTTAAACACATTTTGTATTCTGGTAATCTCTAGGAGAACCAGCCCTACCCTTTCTTCCCACTGTGCTAGGCATGAAACAAACACCTGTCTAATGAGCTTACAAATGCTAAACAAAAAGTCCTCATGAACAGGGTATGAACTGGTTTCTGAGTCAATGAGAGCAAGACTGGAAACATTTAATTGTACTGTTAAGGAGAGCATCTCGATATTTTTTTTAGTCGTGTGTATGAGAGAAAGATCTCAGATCACAGCTGCTTCTGAAATAGTGCGTCTCTGTGACGCTTGTAGAAAGAGGGAAATGATAGTTTGTACTCTAAAAATGGCTCACGTTTGTCAGGCTAAGACACTTTTTTGGAGATTGCTACTTACATTAATTGTACAAACAATGTTAATCAATTTTGGCTTCTGAATTCTACATAAAATATTCCAGCCATGGACACCTTACCAGTGCTGACTCTAAGTACTTTTTTTTTCTCCCACTCTTGAAAAGTAATTGCTATTACTGGCACTGCTTCCCTGCGGCTAGGCTCCTGCATTTAAATTACTGACTTGTCTAACTCTTCATGGCAAAGATGCTGGCAGGCAGGCAATATTAGCACTTCAGTTGCTGCGAATACCTTTCTGATAGCATTGTTTTTCTAGAGATTGGAAAATTCATCAATGTTTCTCACGTGAATAAGGTCTTATTGGCATGTTCTCCCAAATTAAAAAAAACATTTTCCCATTTTCAAGCTGGGATTATTGCTTAGATCTTTGAAACCTATCCCATAGCATGATAAGGAATAGTGTAAAGAATGGCAATCTTACTTCATGACATTACGTGCTTCATCTAATTTGAGAACATTGTTACGTAAGTTTCGCATATACATGCGTCTTCCCATCTGAGGGGTATTTTTGAAAAGAAATTTTCAATTCCTTGCAGCATGTGTGCTGACACAAAAAAAAAATCAGAAGCCAGTTCTCTCTCTCATTTCTGTAGATGATATTCTCACCTTTTTCAAGTATCAACAAACTCCAGCTTTCAACAATCCCATGGAATAAGTAAAACAACATAATAATTAATAGTGACCATTGCAAGCGTATCGTAACCTACACCTCATCTTGCTTCTCTTCTGTATCTGTGCTTTATGTCACAAATGTGTGTCTCTTCTTATATTGAGATACTCTACAAAAATAAAACTGCTCAGAGGTTTCTGCTTACGTTGCAGGGTAAGTAACGATATCTCTTTGCCAATCAGTGGCTGCATACTGTGATTAAGAAAAAGTGCTCAATGCTCATAAGGATGTTGATTATTCCCCAACTTTAACTCAAATGACTAGTTGCTGATTATATTCTAGTGTGTTAAAGTGTTTTGTTTCCAGGATTTCTCTATTTAGAGATAGTGGCTAGGAGGGGGAAAGAAAGCCAATACGTTTTTATATAAAACAGCAATTAGTTGTGGTTCTGTACAAAGACTCCCCGGGAGTTCTTCAGCACCGAGCTGTGATTCTTATCAACAGAACCTGGTCCTGTCATAATTTGCTACGTTATTCTTTGTTTGCACTGATGACTTTTTGCAATGTATCCAGAAAAGATGAAAAATTATGTAATGTAAGAGACTACCATCAGTTTGAAATGCTGATGAATGATGCCTGTAAACATGCACTTATAAAAGGTAAAAGGCTAGTGAAATAGTAACTAACACACGCTAATGGTTTCAGAAGGATTGTAAAGGTTCTTGCTGAAAGTAAATGATCTCTGGTGGAACATAAGTTTATAGTCCTATGGTCAAAGTTAACTTGGTGGCTTTCCATTAATTTCCCTGCTCAGTTCAACAATACCCAATCCTTGAAAATTTAATGGAGAAAGGTTCTGATTTACGGAGAGCTCCCCCTCAAAAGTGAGAAGCAATGCTAAGTGCCACACTGAAGTAAACACATAATTTCCTGTAACGAGCATATATAGGATTGCTCATCCTTGTTGAGACAAATAAGACTTTCATGGATCTCCACCAAAATAGATTTAGACGAATTGCATCAAAAATGCTGATTAACACAGGTATTTATTGTTCCACTCAGTTGAATGAAATGTTCTTACTCCTTTCTAGCTCTGCAAATAATTTCAAGAATCGGCCTTTTGTATAAATAAGTGCAAGTTGATTGCAGTGATATATGGCACATGTACATACATTTTCAGGTAAAATAAACCAAGTGAACCATGTCAGTGGATCAAAACTTTGTGAAAACCAGAACTAAAGTAACCATCTTCAACACATGACATAGGGGAAGAGGGGGAGATAGATGAGGCAGGATCAAGATTCACATTCAACTTCTGCTGTAGAGCTGAGCTGCAAGTGCAGTGCTGGGCAGATAGAGATGGGCAGATAGATCTGCATCTCTCATTCTCTCTTAGGCTGGAGGAATTCCGTCCTACAACAAGGTCCAGACAACATCTCTCTTTAAAATTTTTATCAGAATAAGAATGTCCATTCAAAACGTTGGGGTTCTTTTTTGTTTGTTAGTAGTGGTGTTTGTTGGTTTTGGTGTGTGTTTTGTTTTTTACTGAGATGGCAGCTGAGATGGAGGAGCTGTTTTGGTTTTGTTTTTTTTTTTTTTTTTGGTTCGAGAAGTCTCTCAATGAAAAGGTTTTGCAAAGAATAAGAATACAATCAGGTCAAGAGGCTAGCACATGATTACTATAACATCTTCCCATAAGGTGTTCCTTCATCAGGGAGATGCTAAAGTGGAGCTAATTGAATTCCTATTGCTGTAGCTGGGGGAGGTTCAGGAGCGGGGGGATTATTTGGGGTTTTTTCCTCCTTTTGAAAGGCTAGAAAAGAGCAATACCTGCCAGCCAAATGAAAAGAGAGTGGGTAAAGTCTAATGTAGCCAGCTTGAAATGACCTCTGCACTTCAGAAACAATGGTTGTTTTGTATATCTTGTGATAAAAGGGGAAAAAAATGCAACTCGAGACAAATGAAATTTGAAACTTTCAGCCTACCTGTCCTAAAAGCTTCTAAGCCTAGCACAGTGTTTCTTTTGAGTCTACTGCTATGCTTTAAAGCCGGTACTGTGTTTCAGGATGAGTGATTCATTATGTATTATCTCTTCACCTTGGAAAGAGTTTGAGTATGGCGGGAAGAGAGAGAGGAGTGTTTTTGGTTATCTTGGTTTGACAGATTTGGATATCGAGTTGATATTGAGAGAGATCGTAAAAATAAAGGTAGCTGAACACTTAAGGCAGGTCTGTGATGCTTAGAGTGTTTACAAAGTTTTGGAAAAGTCCCAAAACCACTAAAAAGCCACAGAAAATTAAAAAATCAAGGGACCGCTGTTGGAAGTGGTGAAATCCCTGTTTTGGAAATGCCTCTTAAAATCCTCTTGTGTTGTCTGTTTCCAGTAAATGATTTCCACTTAACGCTGGATGGTTGGAGGAAATTTCTTCTGCTTTGATTGTAATAGCTCTGTACTCATTCCAAAATGGCAGGCAATAAGTCCAAGCACTCTGAAGGCAAGGGATCCTGATTTGTCTGGCTATGGTACCAGCTATGGAGCTTCATTGAATCAAGCTGTTAAGAGTGCATGCTTGTAGTTCTATAGGTTTCTGGTTTGAGAGATCAGATTCACCATTTGATTTTAGAATTTTGTTGGGAATATTACACATATTATGTCAGTGTTATGCCATGGTATCCTTAAACATATTATGAAAACCCTTCAGCAATGCTACCACAGACAACGATAGAACATAATAAATTAAATTAAAGCATTGGTGAAAATCTCTTTCATGTGTTTGTTTCCAAATATGCATTCCCCTTAGGAAATTGTGTATGGCTGAATGGTGCTTAATTCCACAAAAATATTTATCTGAGCAACAACTGGAACATTATACTCAAACTTGCTGCAAGTGACTGAAATAATGGTAAAGCATGAATGTTGAGATAGTATCTTTTTTTTGTCAATCATAAACAATACAGAGGGGCAGCGGAGGTTATGACAAAGCAGTGAGCCAGAAAATCAGTGGTATTCTAGGGACAGGATAAAATTCTGTCTGTTTTCTTGTATGAAACAAATTTACTGTGTGCCATAACAATAAACACTTTTCCATGATCCATTTAAAATCTTGGACAAGACATAATGGATAAAAAGAAAACAAGAATAATTTAGAATGAATTGCACTTAAGGAAATCTGGCTGGATATTCTACGTCTTTTTCTACAACTATAAAGTTATGGGTTTTTTTAAAAAAAAGGTATAGCAGACTGTCTGATTAATAAATTGCAATCAATTGCAATGCCTAATTATCTCCTTAGGAGGTTTGAAGAGAAAGTAATGGATGAAGCACGCTTTTCTCTCAGCATGATAGGAGCTGGCTAGAACAGCTTCGTAGCTTAAAAAAATAAACAAACCTTTGCTACAAGTGAAGAAAGGAACAAAGTCTTAAATAGCAAGTGTGCATCTGATTTTCTTTCTCTTGCTTAAATCAGGTAAAGCCAAGAGCGTGATGTTCGTGTCCAGATAATTGAAACAGTGGTTTAGAGATAAATGTCTTTAAAATTCCCTCAAAATCCCAGTAGAGATTATATTTCTGTACAATATCTGAGGGGAAAAACCCCTGTGGTTAGGGGGTCTTGTTAGAAGTTTGACACATGCAGTAAGTGGTTTATAGTTCCCAGTGGTATAGATGGAACTGTTAAAGGCATCTAAGCTCATAGTTGAAGGGAAAATGTCATCAGGTTTTTAAGGTCATTGTATGCTTACTCTGTAGGAAAAAAACATCTCAAAATTTATCCCCTTTTATTAAATACAACTGGCTTTATCAAGGCCTTCTCTCCTTTTTCCTCCCTGCCATTTCTGAGCTTGAAAATAAAACCCCACCTTAGCTTTTCCTGTGTGGTTTAAGTTGACCTGTTTTGTTTTGCTCTTTTTCAGTAGCTTAGGAGTAGACACATGGCCATTTCTCTTGTTATTCAGAATCTTATCTGCAAACAAACAAAATGGGAAGTATCTGAAAGAGTTACTTAGCATGGCAGTTCATGTAATTGTTGCTGAAGGCTGCTGTTGAGTGGAATGTGTTGTGTCAGGCTTCTGTATGAGGAAGAGTTCAATAAGACACAACACTTCAGTCTGGAAAAGAAAGGACTAAGAGGTTTACAAAATTATAAGAAAAAATCAAGGATTAAAGAATAAGGGGGCATGAAATGAAGCTGAAAGGAACTAAGTTCAAAACAAAAGGAGATGAATTTTCACACAGTAAATAATTGGCCCATGGAACTCCTTGCCAAGGATGTTGTGGATGATGAATTTTCAATTAACTTGATTGTAGGTTCTAGACAGATCAACAGGAGAGATCTATTCAAGATAGGGGAGGTGGGGGAAGAGGGACGGGAAGAGAAAGTGATGAAAATAGCTAGAAACTATACAAGGAGAATCTCACGCATGCCCTGCCTTACTATTCTACTGTCACTGTTGGAGACAACATACTGTGCTAGAGGGACCTTCTGTCTTAGTGTGCCTGTTCTTATTTACTCCTTAGCTTTTGGTGCATAGCTTGGCATAAACCATAAACAGTATCATAACATGTTAATATTCTTGGCTGGTAAATGTAATAGGTGTTCGAGGAGTACACAGGAGCATACAAGGCATTACTTCTCTAGATATAACGATCCACTGGGGTCAGGTTGGATGGACACCTGTAAACATCATGGCTAATTCCACTGGCCAGTGTGAGTCTCAGACTTCAGAGAAATGGTAAACTCTGGTGCTGCCACTGATCAGGGGAACATATTCCATTATGTTATGTCTGGAAACATCAAAAAGCTAGGACAGAGGTCCTCAGAGAAAAATCTAGCTGGACTTTCCCTTTAATGCCTTCCTTGAAACCTAAAGACAATATTTGTCATGAATATTCTTAAGTGTTTCTAGAAATAAACACAACCACATCACCCTGAAAGACTGAAAGCTAGTAAGGCTTTTTATTTTCTTGATTGTCTTCATTCACAAATCTCAAAATACTGTAGAAAAATAGGTAGTCATTAGCTTTCCACTCTAACATATGAGCTAACTAATCCACAAAAACGTCTCGCTCTGTGTGCAACATATTTTGTCATTCAGAGGAAAGAGGTCTGTGGATCCTCATGTAGTCAACAGTTGTTCACTAGACCCTGAACTATTTAAAATATTTTGATTTAATGTTGTAGATGCATATATTTTTTTAATCTCTCATGTGCATGAACACAAAGAGATGAAGACTGCTATTCTGCATGTCTGTTCTGTAGCAAGCAGCTCTTTTGTAATGTGCTGATGAGAAGATAGTAATTGCAGGTCTTAATTAACTGGCAAGAGCTTCCCTGTTGATTTCGGTTGTAATCTCTGTTAGGCATTAGGGGAAACACTATCAGCTAGACAGGCACAACATATATGCCACATGACAAGGACTAGTTTACAAACCATTGTCATACGTCTGCTGTCGACTATACTGTGGTCATTCTCCTTTGAACATAAGAAGCCTGGTACAATCGATACAGAATTTTATGTACTCAGTTTTCCTCAAGAATGAGGAAACAAAGTGATTTAGCTGCATTTTGGGCTCCACGTGCTCTTATGTTTTCCCATTGTATTACATTTATGATGTCTGTTGACCTTCCAGTGTCCCTGTTGTGGAGCAGGAGAAACTGTGGGTCACTGGAAAGAAACAGTACATAGGAAGACAATAAGACAAATTAATATTTTTATTTTTTTCAGCTTTAAAGATTTTCTCTTAAATAAAGAGAAATCCTAAAGGTCATGGCTGTATGATTCTTTCATAGTAAATACCAGTTTCTGCTCTCAGGAATCTTGCTGTTCTGTCGTGGCCCATGTACATCAGGGACTTACTTTTTTGGATCAAGTTCATGCAAGGAGGCAGAACATTTAGGTGCATGAGTCTTCTCTCCTATTAGATTTACCTGGGGAGGAAAGGTGTCCACTTTAACTTCTTGTTCTAGCACATAAGACTCCTATCATGGAGATCCTGGTTATAATCTGCATACCATTTCCTAAGGAAAAGAAAGGCAACCTTTCATTGCAGAGCTGTTCGTCACAATACATATGATATCATAGTGTGAGGAAATCCTCAAAACATTCCCAGAAGAGTGCTAACAAAAAATTGCATATGGATACTGTGGCTGAATGATCTTACTTACCACTGTTGCTCTTGATATGCGTTAAATAATTGTTTGTCTTTCATTACAATGATGGATCTTGGGAACTACAGAATGATTTCCATCTCCAGTAAGATGGTAGAGCCTATCCTAAAAAAGCACAGGATCTGTAGGGGAAACCCTGGTTCACTAACTTGCTGGAGTGCTGTGAGTGTATTAATAAACAGTACAGTTGAAGAGGATCCTGACAGTATAATATATTTTGATTTTAGAAAGTCTTTGACAAATATCAAAGTTTATTAAATAAATCATGATGCTATTGGATTAGATTGAATGTTCTTTTATATACTGGAAAGCTACTTAAAGGATAGGAATTAATGAATGGGACAAAATTGTCATCTCTCATGATGCAGGAGAGTCAAAAGGTGGGGTAGAGGGTCCAGAAAAGGCAGCAAAATTCTGGGCGCAGTCAGAGAAAGATAAATGGGAACAGAAGAGAAGACAACACTCTGTGACAAATGAAACCTTGGTGTGCCCAGCTGTGGGCAGTTTTGTTTTTTGCATCTCAAGAAAGATGTGATGGAATTAGAAAAGGTGCGGAGAATGGCAACTGAAATGACTAAAGATGTTGATACTCTCTTACAAGGAGACTAAATAAAGCTGGGACTCTTCAGTCTAGAGAAGAAAAGGCTACAGTAGGGGACACGACCAAGGTTTACAAAGTCATGACAATAAAGTGAATGAAAAACTGGTGTTCACCAAATTCCTTGGTGCTAGAACTAACAGGTACTGTCTGACATTAGTGGGAGGCTGGTTTAAAACAAATTATGTACTTTTCTATTAGGATGGTTATGAATTTCTGGAATTTGTTGCCACAGGAGGCTGAGATGGGCAGTATCAGCAAGTAGTAGAAGGAATTAGACAAATTTCTTTTGTAAAAGGATTAGATTAGCGATTATTCGTTAAAGGGAACGAGCAGTGTTGTACGTTCTAGGACCGCTAATGCAGCAGGTGTGGATGCAAGGGAATGACAAGGCCAGCGGACTGTACAAAAGGGCAAAGCTTATTTGTTCTCCTTGATAGTCTCTTGTGTGCCAGTGTGTATTGTGTGTCCAGAACAGAATACGAGGCTTGACTGAGTAATGTCTTACTCAATAGGGCATTAGTTATGTTCTTATAGAAGAAAATGTGTTTTAATTTCTCGTAAGAAAAGATAACTGTGAACCGTGAAAGCTTTCTTGCCTGGTTAACTTTGAATGAGAACATATATTTTGACACGTCCTCCTTTACAGCAAAGCTTGGGTATTGGATCTGTTCCAGACTGTAACCTTTCACTTTAAGTAACTGAACTCCTCGATTCAAATTTCTAATAAGTGCACCCTTAATTTTTTGATTCTGTACCATTCTTGAAGAAGTCCACAAGAGTCCCTGGTGATTTTGCAATTATTTTACATCAAGCTGAATGCTTCTGGCACTTCTAGTCCATACCTGTCCCTGGAGATCAAAACTTAGATTTGAAGTCTAACAGATTATGCTTTTTCATCCTAATCAGAGTTCTCAAGCATGTGCAAATAAGACTCCCATGACCTGCATCCAGTGCTAGCAGAAGATGCTGAAGTGCCGTTATATGAGGCAAAACATGCTGATAAAAAGATGAGACAACAATAAAACAACCTAGGTTTCAAAAATAGTCCTATTTCAAGGGAGTAAAGATGCTAATCATTATTTACCCTGAGCAGATGGAGCACATAAATTGCTTTTGCTGTTTCCCAGGCACAAACAGAAGTTAAAAAATACTAAAAACCCCAGAGTCACAGATAGAAAGCTAATAATGACAAGAGATGAAAGTTTTCCTTACAAGTTCCTGAAAACTGTATTGATATCTCTGGCAGACAATGAATTGCCTGTCTGTATCTCGCCATTTGAAAAGGTTTTGCTTTTTGTAAACAACTCCTTGAGCATTGCTCATTTGCTCAGAGACCAACCATTTAAACTTCTAGCCATTCACCAGGAGGTGTGCCAGGTGCCACTTTATGAATGCCCAAATACACTTATTATGTAACAAAAAAAAAAAAGGCCTTGTGTAAGGTTCTGCTAACAGATTATTTTTTTTTCCAATACCACTCACTGCGTTATCTTGTCGGAACAGCTTTATTCTCTTTTTGATAAGCTTCCCATTCAGGACACACAAAGGATCCTGGAAATCTATATATATTGCTTACCTTGCTGCTTTTCCTGCCCCATTCTCTGTCTCTTCTCAGAAGCTCCCTTTAAACCTTCTCCCTTACCCCTACTCACACTTTTTAATCCAAAGCCTTGAAAGGCAAAATATTCCAGCTAAAGAATTGATGGCTCTGTGCTCAGTTGTCATCTAATTTTTCTGTTCTCCCAGCAGTGCTGTCCTCTGCTACAAGGTCAAGCTTCTCCCAACTCCTCTGCTGGCTTATAGTGAGAGGGAAGGGAGACAGAGTGCGATAGAGAAGAAGGTTTCCTGGAAATAACTGCTCAATAAATTTAGCCAAGCGCTAAATTTATAGGGGATGGAGAGGAGGAGGGGGGAGTGTTGGATTGTATTACTTCCTCTTAATAAAGTCAACGGTAGATTTGAGCTTTGATTATTATTTTTTTTTAATTCTTTTTTTAGGGTTTTTTCCTACAAAGCTTTGCATTTATTTTGGGCCAAAACTACCATTTTAGAATTTGGCAGCATTGCTGTAGGCTTTGCCTCTTTCAAGGGAAGGGCACTTAGATATGGTTTTGTGTGTTAATCTGGGGAGGCATAGTGTGGCTGGGGAATTCAGCTGAGTCTAGATTCAGGAGCTGTGTTTAGTATTTGTCCTCAGTTTTTCTCTAACAAGAGAAGATAGTACAGGATTTTCCAATGATTCTAAGTCCACCTGTCTTTGTATAGTCTCCTAATTTTCTCCTAATATCCGTTGCCTACCAATATCTTTCATTCCAAGTCCCAGTTCTGTTGCACTTGGATGCTTCGTTGCCTTTTCCCTCATGTAGGGAGTGAGGAAAGAACATAGAAAAATTCATGCAATAGGGATTTTCTTTTTGTTGTCTTTTTTTTTCCTGAAAACTTGAAAAAAGTTGATGGCTGCAGATTTAGGAATGTCTGTGTGAGGACTAGTCGGCACACAAAAAGCAGAGGGAACAGATTCTTCTCCCATGAGCTGGACTTGTGCTGGCAATGGAGGGTGGAAAGCTCAGTGTAACACACTCTGCCCTGACCTCCTGGGATGCGAGATCTGCACAAGTCCCAGCAAATGAGGATGTTTAAATACACCTATTTTATTAACATTCTAGTTAATTCTATAAAAGCAAGAGTAGATTGTTATGTTAATTTGAAAAATAAACATTTTCAACACTTATTTTATCAATTTCAAGTTAGATTTTTTTAAGGGACAGGAAGGCAGAATTATCATGCTTTTTCTCTTTTATCTTTTCTTTCTTTTTTAACTTCCTGAATAAACTGAATGAAAATGCGAACAAAACCAGAAGTATTGTAGGAAGTTATAGTACGCAAACTCATATTAGAATAAAATCATTATTCAGTATTTGAATTTCAACTTCTTGAGGAAGTCTGTCTCATGGCATGGCCAGTGTAAATAAAAAGTCACAAACTTACCTTGGTTTGAATGTGTCTCCACATGATATGTTTTTTCTTCTCCCTCAACTCTAAATATCAAAAACTTGTTTGGAAAGAAAAAGCTAACTAGAAAAAGAAGCAGAACAATGCATGCTTCTGTCAGACTACTGATAGCAGCAATCTGGGACTGTGTAGTGTAGTCTCCTGTCAGGCACACAAACAATGCATCTTAAGGAAAACTCAGAGAAATGTTTTAACGTCACAACGTTCAGATTATCAATAATGGGCATCTAAGGTTACAACAGATACCTGTGTGCACTTACAGAATTATGTGTTCTGAATGTTACTAAAATGAGTGTCAGTTCTTAGTTACTCATCTACATATTTCACTTTGTGGGTTTTTTTCTGCAGAATATTTGCCTGTTTTGCCTGTTTTTCTAATGGTAGTTTATGCTTTCTGGTTTTTAGAGGATATAAATTGTGAAGTAAACTATGGGTTTTGATAAGTTGTTTTTTTCCTTTGCCAGAATTTGGAAACATATTTATAAACATCTAAGCAGACATTAGGAATTCTTGAAAAGAAAATGAACAATTAGTAGCTTTCCAGAGTACTTGTCGTACAATATGAGATGTGAAAACAGAAGAAAAGGGCATGTTCATTGATCGTCATTTCAAATAAACTTAAAAGAGATATAGGTTAATGTAAAAACTACATTCAAGGTACTTCTAGCTAAATTAAATGGCAATAAATTAGGTGTTAATGAGGAGGACACTTGAAAGCAGGAATGGATGCATTTAGTGAAGATATAAAATAAAAATGTGAAGAGAGGATAAAATAGCAAAATTTTAGTGAGATCCCTGGAAATGAGTAGAAGAGGAGAGAGTGGTAAGGAGATGGTATAAATTTTGACAGAAAAATTAAGGGGAAATAATTTTTATTTCTTCAATTCCACAAAAAGAAAGAAAATAGAATTTACCAGACATTAAATCTAATCATGGACTTTTTAAAAGATGGTCGTAATGAAAGGGCACAAACGAGAGGCAGTGGCTTTTCACAGGCACTGGTGTAACTGAGCTGGAACATGCAGCATTTGGTATTCCAAGTATAAGAGACAATGGCTTGAAAGGAGATGGAATGGGACGGATTCACACTGAGCAGAGGAAAAACAGACTTTATGGACTTGCAAGTAATGAACTGCATTGAGGATGTTTAGGATGAGTACAATGAATTGTCACTGAATCTGCGTTGTGATGGATATGACTATTATCCTAGCCAGTTTAGACAGGAGTAAAAGCTTGCTGATGCCTTGCAATGCTAGAGAGCTAAGAGCCGTGAAAACAGACAGTAACGCTCAGGATTGTGTGGGACTCTGAAAAATGATGACAGAAGATATTAAATGATCATTTAAGACGCTGAAGAGATCATTAAAAAGCAATAGAGATGCTAAACAGAACTTGGATTTCTGCCTCTCCCCTCTCTCCCATACTCTAAAATGACAGGAGGCTTTTAAGGCCAGAAATTATGATGAACAGACATTTTTATGGATACTTTTACAAAGATGTTTAAAGAAATAGATCTTCCCTATCCTAGTAATACGAACTACTTCACATCTACCCACACCTCAAAACTGTGATTAACCCTGCACCACCCCAAACACTTTCCTTGTTCCACCTGCCCACGCGTACTGCAGAATGTAGGGTGGTGTTTGTTTTTTATTTTTAAAAAGGCAGAAAAAGCATAAAGAAGGACAGTGGCATAAACTGTCATAACCTGTTGAAAAGATCGACTCTGAACTGAAAATACAGACAGCTCCTCTGCCATCTGTTATACCTGGAGTTATCTGGCATATAGCTACAACAGCGTCAGGTGGAAAAACTACAGGAGACATTCTAAGGTCATAGATATGATAAAAACAGAAAGAAAGAATGCTGTGTGGGTGTTAGATGCCAAAAATGGTTTCCTGATAAATACCAGTATGATGGGGGAGAAATAAAGGAACTCCCATAATGCTAAAAGGAAATACAAATAGTTCTGAATAACCACAGAGGGGACAAGAAGGAAAAGTGAACTTAAGCCTCTGATGTGGTCCAGGGACAGCTGCCAGCTGCATGTCTGTTGTCAAGTGAGGAGGCTGACTCCTGCAATACAGACTGATAGTTCTAAACACCTTCCAGGAGGCATTTGTAGGAATTTCAAGGTCTACGGATCAATCGGGGCTTGGGCTTGGCATCTGCTCATCAATGACACAGCCACAGCCCTGGAAGAGATTTGTCATCCTAACAATTAATTTAGCCACAAGACTGCCTGTTTAATCTTTTGTCATTGAGCGTGCATCCTTCAAAATATAGCTATTCCCTTTCGTTTAGCCTATTGCTACTCTAAGCAAATTTTGTATTTGTTAAGAAAGTGCTCTATCAAACACTTGTTGGCTTGCTTTACTTACGTGCTTGGTTTTCTGATACTGTTTGTACAAACTTGTAAGGTCAGATCCCTGCTTATGAGCAAAGAGTAAGCTCATCACTGTATGCCTGAGACTTTAGGGAATTGAACTATAAGGCTATCTATCAAAAGGAAAAATTAGCTTAATTTTTATAATAAGTTAATCTAATGTTAAAATCAACTATTTAAATTCAGTTGTAGTAACAGGAAGATGAATTCTGGAACACAAAGTAGGGGAAAAAGTGCTGTAAAGCAGACCTGGAAAAGAGAGAAGATGGCAAGAGGGAGAGATTCATTTAGATGAGTATTTTTCTACTAATAACTACATTTGAAAGGCCAAAGAACATGCACTCCTTATGGTCTCTATGATTGGAGTGGATATGAAAGTATTTGGAATGTGACTTGATGAGTTTAATTTCTAAATGCAAATCCGTAGTGGCAGAAGCTATCAAATTAGAATAAGGTCATCCGAGCTCCACTAGTTCACGCCAACTGTGAACTACGTTCAAATTAGTTTCCATCAGTTGTAAGCCTGGATCAAAGCTCATTTTACTCACAGAAGTCTCTGTCTATAGAAAGGACCCACAAGTCAGCAATAGAAAGGTAGTAAGAAAACTCCTTTTGTAAAGACTCATTTTGTTCATTTTGATCTACGTGTGACATAATTCAAGGAACCTGGGCTTATTCCTGCTACCATGTATGTTAGGAAAATAACCAAGAGGATTTAATACGTGATTCTTCAAAGTTCATTCCAGTTTCCCTGGGCTGGTAGGTAACTTCTGCATCACCAGAAAATGCAAAAGCAATATCTACCATTACACTAAAGACAAATAGTACTTAGAGGCTGCGTTTCTGACAAGAGGGAAATCCAAGGACAATAGTATGAAGGACTTGATCAACTTTAGAATGACTTTTGACTCTCTCTCTTTACATGTTGTGTTTTGGAAGGAAATTGCCATCTAACTGGGATTTTATGAAAATACCTCCTTCGGAGGTAACTAGGAATATAAAGCTATAGCATTCCATATTTATCAACATTACTGCCCTAATATTCTTTCATTATTTTAAAAGATATAGCAGAGAAAACTCCAGTATTCTACTATCTTCCCTGTCACATATAATGGTTAAGGAGTTCAGTGCAGAAGCAATAGATGATCGGTACAGGAAATTCCTAAAGTGCTGATGGATAAAGCTGGAAAAATGTTATTTTAGTAATCAAGTGATCTTCCTAGATTTGCTACAATTTTTTTTCATTATACCATAGATAATTTCAAAAACTTTTTTTTTCTGGAACGGATCTTTTTCTTAAATCTATCAGTTTGATGGCTTTATGTTGTACTTTGTGGGTTTAGAAACTCTGGAAAATAGACTGTTCTGTTCTAATCTTGAGCACTTAGTTACTTAACTAAGTTGCTAAATTAATGGTAAAGTATTTTAAGTTTGTTTCTGTAAAATACACATTACCTGATTATTGTTTTACTTTAAATCAGTTGATAATTTCATACAAATACTGGCATGAATATAGAAGTATACATTCAGATACATTTACTGGCAATACAAACTGGTGGGGCTGTTTCTTGTGGAAGAAAGTATTTCTAAAACCTAAAAACTGATTTTGTATCTCTGTAAAATATTTGTCACTCAAGAAAGAGACAGGTGAGAATTCCTACCATTTTTAGTTGTTTGTATTTTGATTAGTTTAGATCACATCTCTGCTCCCCTTTGTGTAATAAAACTTGTATCTTTTTATATAAATCTAAAAATACTGCATGGTATTATCTGAACTAACTCTTATCCAACTTTGACACCAATTTCACTTAAAGAGAAGCAGGTATTTTTTTCTAAACTCTCCTAATGACAGCAGTCAAATCTAGTTTCGGGAGGATTGTCTAATACTTTGCATGGACTTGCTAGTACTGAAGTTGCAGTGATTTGTAATACAGCAATAACCTTATCAGATGTCTGCAAGCATTTTCAGCTGTGGCTTAATGGTTATAACCAAGTGCTAGCAACAGCGGGACATGTGTTAATTTTACATTAATTTGACACCATTGAAAGTGGTTGATTATGAAATTAAGGATAAATATTCTGCACTGAAATAAATGTGGTAGTGTTGATATTAGTGAGTCAGCTGGAACTCTACCATCGGTGCTCTGCTAATAGTCTGTATAAGGAAGCTTGTTCAGATAAGTGTTCACGTTATCTCAGGCATCATCTAAGTGGTGTGTGAGCAAGAAATTACCTACCCTCCTGTTCTGGGATTCTAAAAAGCTGCTATCTCTTGTTCTCATTGATTAGGACTAGGAAGAAGTCCTGGCATTACTGCTCTGAGTGGAAACAGCAACAGAAGGAAATCCAAGCAGTTGTTTCAGCTTGCAGGCTGAAAGGATTTAGATGAGATTCATGTAAAAGTCCAAACTGCAATAATCAAAAAGGAACCTCTGAACTTTTCACTCACAGCTGCTAAAAGTGGTTATGTACTTGGAGACTAAAGACAGCTGCTCTAAATGTAAGAGAGGCTATCTAGTACTTTTGCTTCATCACCTTCTATACTCAACTTACTTTTTTACCACATGCAGAAAAAGAAAATCCCTGAAGTGCTTTTCTTAAAAGAAGGCCAGTCAAACAGATCACAATTGTAGTGCAAATAGTGTTTATTTAATTTGATCTCCATGTACCCTTCATTGTCTACTTTCTTTTACGTTCTCATTTCCATCTGGAAGGCTGGGAAGGCAGCTGGCTTCCCAGCAGATACCAACTCCACAATTAGGTAGCTGGCAGGCAGGTATTATTGCTTTCCTGTTTGTGGAGACTGTCTGCCTTGCTGGCCCTCATGGCACACTTGCCCGCTATAATCCATTTGCTCTGGGAACCTGGCTGCACCTATTGGCCCTTGGTCAGGAATATAAAGGGTCCAACTGGCTCTGTAACTGCAATGACATTGTATACGACCAGGCATTAGAAAACATATGGACTATAATGATTTGAAGCCAGTTTTCTGGGTTATCTGTACTCTTCATTTACCTCAGAAGGAAATACGTTAGGTATTTCTTTGGGATATACTCCGACTGTCTCATTGGAATAGCCCAATAATTCATTTCTTGTCTTGCTGACTGTAAATCAGAAACATGCTCCTGAAGCTGTTCCTTACATACCTTTCTGGTGTTCTGTTTCACACTGCCTGTAACCTCTGAGCAGCACTGATCTTTGAGGATATTTTGAAGTCTAGTCAGTTCTTCTCATCTTCTCTATTGCTTTAGGTTCTCATAATTCAGAAATACTATGAACTTTAGTTATTGCCAAAGATTTCTCTTATATTCAAAGCTCCTTCAAAGATTTACTGCATTTTTCCTTGCTTCTCTGAGAACCAGTGGAGCATGATCCGTAGCTGCTGGCTTGTTCTTTTGTTGGCTTGCCTACAGATTAGAGAAATGAAAAGTTACTGTTCAAAATTGGGCTAGCTAGATGTGGGAAAACAAAAGACAAACAATAAGCTTACATAACGTATACACATACCTGGAGCGTGCATGTGTTATATCATACAGGATCTCTCGACACAAAAAATTTCACGGAAATTACTTGAATTGAGGTTATTTTAGAACTGATAATTGTGGTTCATGTTGCAATTCCTAGGTCAGCAGTTTTATTTTTCCTTTTTAGTAGCCTGTGTCCTTTCCTTTCCTTTCCTTCTTCCTCTTCCCTGTGGTATTGCAGAACTGTTCAGTGCTCTGTCAAAGGCACAGGCTTCAGATTTTGGGACCTCTCTTACGGTCTGTGCTTCTCCTCTCCTTCAGCAGCATCCGTCCCTATGAAATATTGCACATAACTTGGGGTCTCCGAGCTACCACCAGCCATGCTACACATGTTATTAAACAAACTGTTATTTTACCAGTGCTAATGAGCTCCAACAAGAGGATGTGCCAGCACATTCAGAGGCAGATCTTAGAGCTCCATGCTCCAGCACAGAGTGAGCATTTCCTTAGCCCTAATGATGAATCATGGTGGAATCTGCTAGGTAATATTATTGGTTGGGTTTTTTGGGTGTTTTTTTGTTTGTTTTTTTTTTGTTGTTGTTGTTGTGTTTTTTTTTTTGCAGAGGGTCTAAAGAGAAAAGATAAAGCAGGCAAAAATCAATAACAATTAGGAACTTCGTGCTTTTGTCTCCTAGAAAATCCAAACCCAAGTTTTGATTTTATTTTTCCATCTTCATTTTCTGGATTCATACAACAGTTACCTGAAGAGAACATAACATTTTGTAGACATCAGTTATTGACACAGGTTATTTTTATCTTTTGCTTTTTCTAGGAGGCAAAGAAGCCTTGTTATCTTCATTGTACAGAAAGGAGCTTCAGGCAGGGGGAAGGGCCACCTTGGAAAATTTGGTAGGCACCAATCTGCATCTTAAAGCTACTCTACAACCAGACAGTGTCTGAAGGAAGGATGGACAACAGATTCTGCCTCTGTCCTTCAGTGTCGTGCCTTTACTCACTAACCCTCCTTCTAGCTTCTTTACTTCTCCGTAACAGAAACATCTTTTGTTTGTTTGTTTGTTTTACAGTGAAGGAAGAGTAGAAAAAGGGGAGATAGTAGGCTGATTCTGGAATCAAATTCTGATTAATTTGAACACTTTTACAGATTGTCATGCTACCAAGCCTATCTCCTCCTTAGGCAATATAGGTACCTATGTTTTCTTTATGTTACAACAAAGGTCCCCCTGTGAAGTTTTCAGAGCATCTGATCTGTTTTCTTAGTTTTTCATTCTGCAGAACTAACATACAGGTCAAATCTTAAGAAAATAAATGTTATTTCATTAAGTCATAGCGAACAAAGCCAGAAGCAGTTTCTGTGGTTATTTCATCTCTTCTGGAAAGTGTCATGGAACCTAACACATCAAGAAAGACTTACTCAAATTATCATACACTTGGTGACAATTTTTGCCAACTTCTATTCCTATGTGCCCTGGAGCAGAGGTCACCAGCTACATGCCACGTGTTCTAATTGTTTTGCCCAGAAGTTGATTTTCCTCCCTTTTATGCTCAAGGAACACCTCGAGGTGGTTTGCCACATCCTTCAGGCAGATAAGCTCCGCGTATTCTTACAAGTGGCATCCAGCTGGTGTTAGAATCACAGTCTTGTTTAACTTTCTGGCTCCTGCTACCATCCTCCAGCTTTTGATATTGCATCTGCCTAGCAAAAAGAGCACTCCAGGTGTTACTTGGCTTCAGATTTTGTTACAAGATTTTTCTCGTCGTCCTGTTGCTAATTTGAATGTCTTGGCCAGATTCCAATGCAAGTAATTACATTCTGTCTGTCTAATTTTCCATTCCATTTCCATTGCAGATGTTATTCGTCAGTACTTGCAAGAGTGCTGAGTGGCACTGCTGTTGACTTTCCAATGCATATTTGGGTACTGGGGAAGAAAAGTGTGCATGGAGTCCAAAAGGAGTTTGCCTTCCTCCCTTTGAGATTAAATACTGCATTAATAATCCATTTTTGAGGGGAAAAAACCACAACATTTGTGTCTGGTGAGTTTGGTTCCAGGGGTTCCAGGCATACATTAGGTATTAGTTATATCAATTGTTTAATTACCAGAAACAAGCTGGATGTAGAGTCATTGCATTTGAACATCCATGATCCAGAGGACTAGGATTTCAGATTCTCATCTAGTTTGAATTGATAGGTCCCATTTAATTGGCCTTAGTTTGGTTGCATTTATATCAGATAAGGCCCCAGCCTTTCAAAGACTCTGCAGTCAGTTTTCATCGTCTCTGTAACCTCTGCCCTTGAAGACCGTGATCTCTATGAATTAACTTTTATTTCACCAACTGCATAGTAGGAATGGATTACTCTCTATGTTCCAGAAAACACCGAGGTTCTCTCACGTTGCCTACATGTGTACATTTGGTTTCTGGTACATGCAGTAATTCAGGAAAAATCACCTCAAAGGTGAACTAGAAAATCAATGGGCACAGAGCTTAACTTTAAGCCTTATGAATCAGTTAGGTTATCTTATTTGCTTGTGACTTGCTATCATTTAGTATGATAACATTTATTATGGTAGTCATTTATTATGACCTCTCTGGATTAGTTGGATTGAAACAAATTAGATTTGTTCTCTAGATTAGTTTAATCTATATAAATTCCAGGGGTGGTTGAATCAGAAAAAACAGATATCACCAAGGTTTAGTACTGCTTCATGTCATTTAATTAACTGTGCTTCAGAACCAAGAACTTACTGTAAGCTGAAAAGCTTTAGCCTTTTGCATTCAACATGCAAAAATAAAATATTTCTACGACTTCTGAAATGACACTCAAGATCAAGGAATCAACAGGTAAATCTGATTCTCTGCTTAGAAGAGGACTGAACAATCTTTTTTTCAAATTTCTCCCTGGGAATCGAATATTTTACCATAAGAGCCATTTCCAGATCAGCGGCACAAGAACAGGTCAGCTGATAAACTGGCCCTATGGTACATAAGGTCTGTGAGAGAAAAAGGCTCATAGATTGCTTTGACATAGCAAAAATTTTTCCATTCAATCAGTACAGTTTCTGGTACAATCAGAACTACAAGCAGCACACAAATGAATAAACTCTAAGTTCTGCACACACAGAGTAATGAGTATTATCTTCTTGTTACAAAGCAGTGGAGGTAAAAAGATTTGCAGCATACTAAATAGGTCCACCTTGCAGATTCCGTGTGGTGTAGGGTAGCAGCTCAGCTATTAGCAGCAGTCTAGCTCTGGCAGCAGGGAGTTCAGCGCAGAATAAATTATCCTGCCCCAAATCTATGCCATATTGTACATACAGACCAGGGCCCCACAAAGGGCATTTTTGCAATGAGACTCTTTGATTGTGCCCGTCCTAAGAAAAGTACTGCATTGCAGGTGAACTTTGTTATGCAGCCTGGCTTGGAGGAGGACAGGGAGTCCTGACCTAAGAGATGCTCAGGATGATTTTCTTAGTAGTTGAGTACATACAGATCTTTCAGGAGTTAATCTCCATCTGCTAAACAAAGCCAGGAGTACTTCATATCTTTATATATAATGTTTCATTTAATAACTATTTTGGAACTATTTAGGCAATGTTTCTAACCTCCCCCACTGCATTAAAAAAGTGCAGCATGAATACCGTAAAAGATTTTTCATTAATGTTAGTTTGACATTTTGAAGTGATGTCACTTGACTGTTTTATTACCCCTTTCATGTGTTCTTTTCACAAGTATTCAAACTAATAAGGAATGTTCCCCCCTGCCACCCCCTAAAAAAATTTCATAGAAAGTACACTCTTGTGTCTGTATTTTCACTGAGAAGTTGATTCTACCTGTTAAAGGTGCAATTCAGATTAAACAATTCTGGGCACATAACCTGCTATACTAACTGTGACTATGTCCATTTGACAAACTGAGGCACAGAATAGCTTAAAAAAAATTCTTTACATTTTATACCAAAGCTACTGTTTTCTTCTGGCATAGAGGTCTTTGACCCAGCACCAAAAATATACATAGGAATGTTCCCACTCTCTTCAGTGATCACAGATATGAGACCTTAAAAATGGCACTGCACTAATAGTTATGATGAATACCTGTTGTTCAGATATCCTTTGAAAAAGACCTGATACAACCAGCAGAGTTAATAGAAATGTTACAGAATCCTGGGAAAAAATAATTTAAACTATGTAAAAGTTGATTTGGAGTTGGGTTCTTGTTGTAGCAATTGTATGTCTTAAAAATTTAGAATGGCAGGAAATTTTCTAAGAAATCTTTTTTTATTCCCCATTACACACAGTTTGCTTTCTTCTTTAGAAAATGTCCTTCAGTAATACAATGCCAATGTCTAGTTCTAACTACAGGGGGAAAAATGCCCAGTACATGAACTGTGATGGTCTTTTGCTGTACCTTCTGCCAGAGCCAATATTTCAGAAGGAAGCGCAGACTTACTGGCTTAAAGGCTTACAGAAATGGTCTTGTAGTTCTTGCTTGTGTAAGTACTTGGTAAGATGCTTGTTGTGATAGAACTGTTCTGTTTCCCAAGGCATTAGCGGTTCTGCTGAAGTGATACTGCATTACATTGTGTTGTGGAATATTTCTAAATAATAACAGCAATATAATTTCAATAGGCTTTTCTTGGATATCAGGCTACTCTGTGGGGAATTCATTAACATGCAGGAGTGGAGCCTGATTGGTTGCTCAAGCTCCCCTTCTTCACTGATTTAAACCAGAGTGTATATACCTGCAATTCAATGAAGGACTTGCATAAGATTAAATCCATGTGCCTTATTATTTTTCCCCTGCATTTAGAAGCCCTTGTGAGAAATCCTTTAATTACAGTAGCAGCACCATGGCTTTAGTTTCAGATACGTTGGTTCAAACTTTAGAATTGACATGATACTCTTCCCTGCTCTGTAAAGAGAGAGGAAAAAAGTGTCGAGAGGGAGACAAGAAGAAAACATTCTCTCCAGTACGTCAAAAATGATACATCAGATCTTGCAACCAGTATTGCTTTGTACTTTTGCTCCTAAACATCCATTTACATAAAGCATAGCTCATGTTATTGAAAACAGTTGTTTTGAAAGTGATGATATGTGGATGGATGTTTTCCTGCATTTGTTGCATTAGGAGCTGTCACACCTTTCACTGCCATTTGCATTGGAACTGGAGTGGTGCCCATAAAGCCTTTTTGTCCTCTGTAGCCTAAGAAAATTCATGGTTTCTGTGTTTGATACAATTTAACTTTTGTTAAACAGGTTTACCACTCACCAAACAAGCATTCTGCATTAAATATTTTCCTCTATGTAAAACAGAGCACAGCTGAATTCTGCCCTGGAATAGCATCACCGTTCTGACTCAACCTTACAAAACCCCGGGAAAGTCAGAAGTAGGACTAAAATTAGCATCAGATGCTTCAATCTTTAACTCATGCCCGAATGCAAAGAAAATGCTCTGAAGCCAGTCTGATGACTTTCAGCCAAGGCGGATCAGAGTGTTAACAAAGATTTTTCTTATTTAGGCCCTATTCCAGCAAAGCACTTAAGGCAGGTGCTGAAGTCCCGTAGCAATGTAATGTCCAACACTGTTTTGATTGTCTGTAGGTAAGTAGCTATTGTTTCACTTTCTGTCTTAAGTCTTTTCCCACTCAAGGCTGATCACATAAATACACAGATTAAAGGCGAATATACAATGGGATGTTATTCAAGCTGATTTATTTATTAAGTGATTAACCTGGTAGGTTCCTAACTTGAACAAGAGCCGTAGTAGTACCCTCTCTTCCTCAAGGCTTAACCACAAACATACAGTTTGGACATTGTGTAAATGATGTGAGGCTGTATCATACCTGCGTTGTTTTCAGATCACAGATCTCCTGGTTGGACCATCTTCCCTATATTACCTGTAATGAATGCACTGTGACATTCCACCAGGGAGCTGTGATGGAATTGCAGTTTAATAGATCAATAATTGCATAACAGATTTGCAAAGTATATCTTGTAGGGGCTAGCAGAATTGATGAACTTCAAATTTGTTCTACTCAGTCACTGCTCAGCTTAAGGTACCTTCTTTAAGTGACAATTAAAGCTAAGGTAATTTCTAGTTATGCTCAAGGAAGATTAGAGTGCAAAAAAAAAAAAAAAAAGAAGGGGGGAAAAACCACACCCAAGCAAAAAAAAAAGCCAAAAAACAACCAACCAAAAAACCAACCAAACCCCCTCTTTCTAAATGTTTTTCTCTAATTAATTATTACATCCTAGTGAAATTTATAACTGTAAAATTTCATTCTGTCATAGCGTATTTGGACTTTCATTTGCTATTTTAACAATTTCCTCTTTAAAAATCATGGGTTTGCCGTTTCATTCTGGGGTGAACATCACCATGTTTTCTTATGTGATGGAAGAGGCAGTTTCCTTTCTTGTCAGAGTTTCTATGAAACTTCATCAATTACGGTTTGTAGATAACTGAAGATGTAAAGCAGAAGCTGGTAGGGAACAGCAAGAAATTGTCAATTTTTTGACACTGTAGGAAATAAATCCTGGAAATGCTATTCTCTGCTTCTCTTGCTATGGACAAATTTGTTGGGTTTTGTCTCCTGAATACTACTTGAGCTAGCAAAACAACCATATTAATTAAGGCTGCAGTAAATGACAACAGTTATGAATAATTATCTTGAAATCTTTCTCATATGCCATAGCTTTCAAAAAGATATCATATAGCATTTCTTCAAAACAAATAGCCTCAGTAATTATTTGTCCTTACTTTGCCAGGTTCGTTAAGTGGTTCAGCAGCCTGATTACGGCAGAACTAAGGAAATGCCATAGAAATGTTTATTCTACAGGTTTGGCCATACTTCTGCATTTGTAGAGAAATTAATGCCCATTAAAAGCATCCACCCTGATGCATATGCAAAAAGCTGTGGCTTTTGCATGATTCTGAATGGTCCTGTTTGCCGTGGTACTGTGAATATACGCCTAAAAAACCACTTAGATAGAAAGTTTTGCTGTCCAGTCCTCTGCTTGTGATCCATCGATTCTCAAACTGCTTGGCTATTATAGACCAATGGGTGTGACAACCGTACCCTGTTTTAAAGGTATTTATAGTCAGTAAATGACTTTTTACAGAAAGCTATGGCAGCTAAACCTATGCAATATCTAAACTAGATATGAGGGAGGAAGGGGAGTTAACAGGGCCCGTCAGGAATAAACCCAAAGGAGGCATGCCAGGGCTTGAAGAAGGATGGTTGACTAGCGAGGACTCTCACTCTGCCATTTCATTTGAGAGAAGGGACAGACATTTAGAAATCATGGAAGCACCTGAGAGGGGTCTGGTAGGAAATGGGGCCCACACTCACAAAAAGGTGTTGGAACCGTTAGCACATCTGAAGTGCATCCATACCAATGCACGCAGTATGCGCAACGAACAGGGGGAGCTTGAAGCCGTGATGCACCAGGAAAACTACGACATAGTGGCTATCACAGAAACGTGGTGGGATGCCTCACACGACTGGAGTGCCACGATTGATGGCTACAAGCTCTTCAGGAGGGACAGACAGGAAAGGAGAGGCGGAGGAGTGGCCCTGTATGTTAGAGAATGCTATGAGAGCTCGGAAATCAAGTACACTGATGATGGGGTGGAGAGCGTTTGGATTAGGTTAAGGGCCGCTAAAGCTGATATCGCTGTGGGAGTCTGCTACAGACCTCCCAACCAAAGCAGTGAGGCGGATGAAGCTTTCTATAAGCAGCTGGGGGAAATCTCGCGGTCACTTGCCGTTGTTCTTGTGGGGGACTTTAACCTCCCGGATATCTGCTGGGAATACAACACAGCAGAGAGAGAACAATCCAGGAAGTTCCTGGAATGTGTGGAAGATTAACTTCCTCACACAGCTGGTAAGTGAGCCGACCAGGGAAGGTGCCCTCCTGGACCTGCTTCTTGTGAACAGGGAAGAACTTGTGGGAAAAGTAAAGGTTGGTGGCCGTCTAGGGCACAGTGATCATGAGATGATAGAATTTCTGATGGAGAAACAAGGAGAAGGGTTAGTAAAACTGCCACCTTAGACTTCTGGAGGGATTTCCCGAAAAAGGGCCTGCAGAAGAAATCTTACGAGGAGCGATTGAAGGAGTTGGGGCGGTTTAGTTTGAGGAAGAGGAGGCTGAGGGGAGACCTCATCACTCTCTACAACTACTTGAAAGGACATTGTAGAGAGGTTGGTGCTGGTCTCTTCCCCCAGGTAATTAGCGATAGAACAAGAGGGAATGGGTTCAAGCTGCAGCAGGGTAGGTTTAGGCTGGACATGAGGAAAAAATTCTTCACAGGAAGAGTGGTCAGACACTGGAATAGGCTGCCCAGGGAGGTGGTGGAGTCACCATCCCTGTTATGTGTTTAGGAGTAGTTTAGATGTGGTGTTAGGGGATATGGTGTAGGGGAGAACTTTGTAGAGTGGAAATGATGGTTGGACTCGATGATCCCAAGGGTCTTTTCCAACCTAAGTGATTCTATGATTCTATATTCTGTCTGTGCTACGAAGGATTTATTTCCTTGTACACCGTACAGACAGTGCAGTATTCAATGTGCCCATCTGATTATCCGCATTGACTGATCCAAGCAGGCAGCCCTATTCACATAGAAATCATGCATGTAAGACTTTGCAGAACTCAGTCAGAGCTTATGAGAGCACATTTATTGATCTTTGATGGAGACGACGGTTAAGAAATCTTGTTTGATTAGTAAAGGAAAATAATTTTTGCTGGCTTTTGAAAATCAAACTGAATAGTCTACAGTAAGGATCACTTTACAAACCACCAACTTAAAATGGTGAAAACTTAAAAGTTTAATGGTGAAAACTTAAAAGTTTTTATAGAAACCTACTAACTTTGAGGTATTTATATGACAGGAGGCTTTAGGATAGGCTGTCAGTTTTTAAAAATCTGCCATTCTTCCTACATGTTCCAGACTTTCCCCATCTTCCAGAGCCAAATCTCCTTCAGAGTTCTCTCTCTCTTTCTTTTTCCTTTCTCCCAAGCAAGCAAATAATAGAATACAATGTCTCCAGGATTTTGGGAAAAGACTTCTCCCTCCTTTTTTTTTTTTTTTTTTTTAAACATACATTTTACCAGTGTATGTTTACCAGCCTTCTTATTTAGAAAAGAAAAAACCAGGGCTCCTGTTCAGCTTGTCACAACTGTAAAATGTTGTGTTTTATATATATCTGTTTATATATATTCTTACTTTTAGGGATGTCAGAGCAGAACTTTTGAGGGGAGTTTGGTTTTTTTTTCTTCTTTTAAATACAATATTGTTCAGGTAGTTTGCTCTAGTTAATATCAGGGGGCAAGGGCTTGTTTGGGTATTATGTTAACTGGGTGTTATTGTTAACAGTTAAATTCCTCAAGCCTCTGAGCAAACATTAACAAGTTATTGCGAGGAGGCTAAGAGTCACGAAGGTATTTGCTTCCGCCCACCAGCTTTGGCCTGAAAACTCCAGTGTAATATCATGGAAAAAAGGAAAAAAAGCCCTTCTTAGCTCAACATTCCTGCTGAAGCCCACACATTAGCTGATCCTATTCTGACATCTGGGAGAGCACAGCCAGTCCTTTTGGTGGGGCTTTAGGCAGCCACTGAGTTCATTACCTCCCTCTTCATCTCATTACTCTGGGCCAAGAACCCAGAGAGAAGAAACAGTAAAGAGACCCCTTTGAGCTTGTCTATGAGGGAACGGGGAATTCCAGGAGATGCCTTGTTTATAGTCATAAACTAGGACTTCAGTCCATTTAGCAGCTTTGATCTATTAGTTACCGAGCAAAGCAAGAAGAGAGGTTAAAGATATCAAACTTCCCAACGCCCCCTTTCTTCCCTCCTAGACACCACGCACCACTTTATAAACAAGGGGAACTTTTGCATAGTATCCTAAGCTTCATCTTTAGCCCAATGGTTACTTCTGAACCTCTCAGAAGAACAAAAGATCTCTTTTTCTTACCTTTGAACAGCTAAGGAAGCCCTCTCCAAGGAGGTAAGAAATTGCTTTTATTTCAGTCTTATCCCTGTTTGTGCTGGTATTTAGCTATGAAAGTTCCAGAGGTTGGGATCTGAAATACATGGATCATTTAATGTCTAGAAAAGGGCTTCTTTTCTTTTCAGGGTGCTCTAGTTGCTCCAGTTGGAACCAGAAAGTTGAGTATAGAGCTTTACTTCACATTTTGCAAAATGTTCTGGGCATCCTTTTCTGAAACTCAGTTGGTGCAGCCGCTTAATTAACTGTTACCAAAATCTGAGAAACTATAAATCTTTGTCCCAGCAGGAACTGCATGAGATTAATATTCTCAGTGATGAAAGGCAAACAAGATAGTGTGTCACAGCAGGATGCCTCTTTCTATAGGGACAAATATTCCACCTTGTTATTAATAGTAATGTTTTGTTGGAACTGGTATAACAGATTTGTTTAGAAAAGGGAAATGGAGCTTTGTTAATATTTTTTTTTTAAGTAAATCTTACATATTCCTTAAAATAGAAGATTTTTACAGATCAAAGTAAGTGACAGTGTTTGTCATCCACCCATCATCTGAGAACATGACCCAGCCAATAGGATTTGGATTTGACTTGGTTCAAAAAAGTAGCTCTTTAACATCAAATTTTAAAATAGGCTCCAGTAGGATATATATTATTTGGGGTTTTTCTAAATTAAAAGATTATTAACACTTCCTCCCCAGACATGTAAGTATTTGGACTGATGGCATAAAATAAAGTCTTGAGGAAGACCTTAGTGATTATTTTGAAGTCCAAATAAAGCACCCCAATAAGCTGATATTGTGAATCTTTTTCACAGTGTTTGTAAACCTGTAATTGTTTTCAGGTAAAACAGCAAGTTCTTTTTTTTAATTATTAAATGTATAGGACACTGTATTAAATCAGTTCTGCATTATTTTAGATTTCCAAGTTTTTTAACTGCCCACAATTTTAATTTACTTTGCTATTTTAAAAAAAAGATCAGCAAAGCTCAAACCTACCTTTCTACCTGAAACTGATTGTCATTGCTTAAACGATGAAAATGTGAAGCTGTGAGAATTCCACTGTAACAAAATTGTTTCTTTGACTGTATAGCTCCCATTATTGTGAGCCAGTTTGTGCTGTACTTTCAGATAGAAATCAATATCTTTACTTAGTTTCTTTCTCTTAATTCCTCTAAGAGAGGGATATGTAAGTGCCTTATGACCAGAATCTGTCTGCACTGACTTGTGTTCTTACATACGGCTCATATTACAAAAAGGCATAAAGGACTATATTGAAGTCAGCCAGCTGCTTTCACACATTGTATTATCAACCGTTCATTTCAAACACCTCTGCTGTTCTGAGCTGAGTTGTTGTCAGAAGGCAGAGACCGTGTCTACAACTGCTAAATATATATATATTAATATGAAAAGAAAGTTCAGGGAGAATACGGATATTCCATATAATTTCAGAAGTCGAGCAAGACTTTTCTATGATGTCTTATTTTGCAGGATAATTCTCTTAGCTTTCCTTTTGAATGCACTGTTAAATACACTGGGAAGAAATAATAAACAACAAAGGAAAAAATGCTAGTAACAGCGTAATATGACAATGGTCCCAAATCTAGTCTAGTCAATTTTAGAAAGCTTGACTGCATCTTTTTAAAGTGGAAGGGACTGAGGAAAATCTGACACTGATTTTTGTCAATAAACAGCTGACATTAGTGTTCTGCTCTTCAGAACAAGGCCAATAGACGAGACGTTTTCCTTCAGTTTGCCCATTGGGCGATTTGCACCAATACTTAACTGTACCTTGTGATGCTTCAGGGAATTACTTACAGAAATACGACAGGAAAATTCCAATCTGTGGACTCACAAGAAAAAAGTATTTTCCTGGTAGGTAAAAATTGGAGCCTACTAAGGCTGATGCAATAGACCATATGTCCCCATGGTAGGTGTGCTAAAAAGCATAAGTGCCTACTGCAAAAAAGTTATTAATGATACAGCACTGTAAGTCTACTTGGCACAATGAACTAGGGGGACTGTGCCAATGAAATGCAGAATCTCTGCTGCTTAGGTGTATGGAGAAACATAACAAATAAGTCTCTAGTCACTCAGCACATATGTCAAAACATGTTGTTTGGCTTGAGGTCCTCCCAGTTCACATGGTTGTCCAACAATATCCGAGAAAATTTTCAAGACTATTAAGAATATTCAGGGAAAGTAAGAAAAAAACATGCAATGTATTCTCTTTTATGGTGGCAATTATTTCTCCTAAGTTTACTTTTTCTATGTTTTTGCATCTCAGCATCATGTTTTCATAAACTTGATCCTTGATGCCTCTTGCAAATGGTGAATCCCACTGTTAACCAGAAGTCTGAATGCTTTCCATTCTTGCTATTACCAAAAGACAGATTGTGGCTCTTTCCATCTTCCTGATTTCAGGCAACCCTGGAACTTATGGAAATTCCCCTTTGCCCCTTTAGTACGTGCATAGAGACTGACTACTTTGAAGTGCATTATACACACAGGTTTCTCTATGAAGCAGATGAGTAAGTACTCCATTTTATGGTGGAGGAAACTGAGGCTTCTTAGCTGTCCACCTTGATGCCTGCGTGGTAGGCCTAGAACTGGAGCATATGCATACCTCGTTACTGTAGCCCTATTCAAGCCACCAGACCTTGCCGTCTTTAAAAGTTATAGCAGGATCGTTTCCTATGCATATAAGTACTTCAGTAAAATGTGCAGCGCTTCTACCTCTTCATGCCAGCAAGGTATCTTCTGTTTTATCACTTGTTTCAGTTATGTTAGTGGTTATCTCCAAGGTGAGTCTTTGCACATCTTGTCATTAAATAATGTCTAGCTGATTAACACTTAGAATTAATTTTGTAGAAACCGTCTTTATATTTCTCCATATAGTAACTGTTAGATGAGAAGTAATGTATTTTGGTTTGGTTTGGCTTGGCTTTTTCTTTTTTTGGGCGAAGTTCAGAGTACATTTGTATGGGTTTCAGGACATGTCTAGCTTTCAGCTTACTGGTATTAACTCTCCCCTTTTGAATTCAATTGGAATTGAATAAATGGATTAAGAAGTAAAAATCCTTACCTTAAAACCTGCTTAAGGCTGAAAAATGCAGATCTCTGATTCTGCTGGTTACCTCTGGCACACTCGCTCGCCTTTAGCATTTTGACTATTGAAGGTGAAAATCTTACAGGTAAGAAGCAGAGGTGGTTTGCTCACTATTCATAGATTAGAAGCTTGATTTTCAAAATACTGATATAGAAGTTGTAACTTGAAGAATGGTTAGGAAAAACGTGCTGCCAAGCCTCTAAGCAGTTACAAATGTGCTGAACCATTCTGATAAAAAAAAATCTTTTCCTGTAAGTAGTGAGGTACACTGACCATATTTCACAATGGCTTCTTACCATAGGCTGCAATAACTAAACAAATTTTTAGTAAATTCAAATTAACCAACAGCAAACAGAAATATAATTGTCTCTTCTAAAAGTGTCTCTTTATTCCTGCATCACAGATGCTATTACACAACGAACTGCACGTTAATGATTTTTTCCAATGCTCCCTTAGCAAAATAATAAAAAGTATTAATAGGAACTTGGTGGGGCAAAGACATTGGGCTGAGGGTAATAGGAAATGACCAGAGGTATTTTTTATTTTGCTGTTGTAGCAAGAAATAGCTTTTCTAACAAAAAACTTAGCTTATGCTCAAAGGTATAGCACAGGAAAGATTTGTATGCTGTAGAAGCAACATGAAGAGGGAAGAAAGCTTGTAGATACTATAGCTTGTAAGTACCATAACCTAGCATTTAAGACATTGGGGTTTTTTTCAGTCCCCGTTTATTGCTCCATTTAATGTTGAAAAGAGAACACAACACTGCTGTAATTTTCATAGGTAAACTTGCTTCTTCAGAACTATCTGTTTTAGAAATATTCATCAGTTGTGAATATTCATCTGAATATGCAAATAGTCATCTGTTCATGAACAGTGAATCAGTATATGCACATATGCATAAATAATTGGCTATATTCTGAAGGCAGAACTAGGAGGTTTTGATGCAATATGTATTTCATAAGAATTGCAATTGAGAAATGCTACTTAATAACTTAATAAAGAAAATCTCTGAAATCTTGATGTTTACTAACAATGAAGAGGTGTACTTTTCCATTGCAATGTCTAAGCAAGAAAGCGTAGCGATACATTTCCCTCAGCAGTCTCAGCAATCTGTACTCAAGTAGAGTCAGTGTCTCTGAAACACATTGTACTAATTCTTTCTTTCAACGGTACCAAGAACATACACCGTTTATCAATATTTCACCAGGAATTTCACCTTTCCTGAGAGCTGGTTCAAGGCTATTTAAAGCTAGATTTTCAGATAGAGTAGTGAGTGGTCTTTCAGTCAGAGATTCTAGGAATTTTAAATTATAGCATATCTGGGTGATAAACACCTTTTGTTTGAGAAAAAGAGGAGAAAGTTGCTGAGCACCTTCAGGGAACCTGAATAAGAGTTATCTACCACCTCTCAAAGACAAACTTCCTGTTTCTGTTCAGGACATTCCTTTAGCTACTGAGGCATGGACTTTGGTGCAAGTTAGTTTACTGACAGCTTACCTTAAATGTGTGGATAATTAAGACCGTTTTGTGCATGTTTCGGTTCCCTTATCTGTGTGCTGGTTATGATGAAAAATAAAGGATCAACCAGAAATTAATTTCCTATTGCAATCTACCCAGCTAACGTCAGGGAAACATGACATGATGGACTTTTTCAGTGGATAAAAAAACAGGTAACTAAAACTTATTTAAGAAAAAACACAGAAACAAGTTTGCAAGACACAAAACCAAAACAGGACTGTGGTTAGACAGTATAAAAATGTGATTTGGGGACCTTACACCCAGAATCAAAAATGCTGTGGCCACATGAATCAGAGCCCCGGTCTAGTATGAGATTGTTCTGCGCATTCTATCTTATTCAGAAATTGTGATGGGTTTATTTCATACTGGGTAGCTACGTCAGGCTTTGTCTATTCTCTGGCATTAGCATAAACTCTCCATTGAGTATTCCGTGCAATTTTATAGAAAGTACGCTATTAATTTCTGACAATTTCTAGGGAATAATACCGTTCTATGTTTCTTAAACTCTTTGGATAGAACTGTGTGGTAGGCATACAATTACCTGTAAAACGCTGTAGGTCGGACCTCTAAGCTATATAATATTCTGGTAGTGTTCTGTTAAATTCCTTAAAGCCAAGGAATTCCTTAAAGACTCAGTGGAATGATTTCGACTTAAGGCTGTACGAAAACAAACAGGATACGGCCTAGCAGTTTTAGAGGAATAAACTTCTGCAGGCTTGGTTCACATGAGAGTTTTGTGCTTTTATTCTTTCACGGCTGTAATTGATTTTTTGAAACTTTGGAAAAAAATGAACAAACAGAAAGACAAACCAAACTAAAACAACCCAAAAGAACTGATATAACAGTAAATTATCTCCATGTAATTGATATGGAGATGAAGTTCTCCACTTTTTGTATAAATAGTGTACACCTTTATATAATGCCTGCTTAAGTCACGTTGAAATACTTGTATTTACTTCATTGGACCCTATAGGCTAAATTCAATTCCGGTGCACTTCCAGCAAAATGAACAGTTACTCTTGGGATTAATTTGATTGGAATAATTTTACATTAAAATGATTTCTAGAGAACAGTATTATATCTTCACCATCTCCCTTGAAACAGATAAGACTGCTTGAGTTTTAAATGACTCTAAGATTGGTCCTTTTTCTCACGCCCTTATTCTCTAAGTAGTCGCTGCATGTGATAAATTAATAGTCACTGTTTTTAAGCTACGTGAGACTTAATGAGACTTTTAAAAACTTGCATGTTATTAAAATATAGAAAGCCTCTTTCTACTTTATATTTCTTTAAGGTAGTTAGTGTATATCTGAAGCATTATTTCATGGATGAATTTCTTCTTCTAACTTACTTTGGTGCCTACGTTTATATCAATACGTTTGTTACAGAAACAGTCATGTCTCTGACTGTGAAGGCTGTGTTGTCAGCAACTCGCTAGTGTGAGAGAGATCCAATTTGTTTCCATTATGGATGAAGCTACAACCAAACGGCAATTTCTTTTTCTGTATGCATACACTGGATAGGCACAGGAGTGACAAAGTCAGAAGGAAAATATAGGGACTAAGCTGCAAGCAGTGATGGACAAATCTTTTTTACAATGTGTTTGTAGCCTCTATTTCCTCTACTCTTAGTTTGTAGCCTCTATTTCCTCTACTACTTAGATCTACTCTGGATCGTCAGTAGAGTTTTCATGCCTGTTGGACCCTCGCAATACCCAAGATCCGTAAGACTGAGAAAATGGACATTTGCAACAATGGTCTTGTGTCCAACCTGAATTAAATCACTATGCATGCTTATCTCATGAACTGATTTTTATAGATGTTGTTTGCTTGATTTTAAGCAATTATGAAAACAGGAAAACAAGAAAGTAACTAGGAAGTGTTGAAAGACAGTTAAACACGTTCAAATGATTTTTTGAATTTTATCTTGTAAAAGAACTATAGATCTCAGAGCATAAACTTTAAATGTGTGGTTCTATTGCAATGAAGCAAAAAGTATTTTTCTTCTTTGTCCTTATTGACACTAGTGATTAGCAGGAAAAAATACTGAGGTATTTTGGGAGAGTTTAAATACCAATTTCAGTACTCAGTGTGAATTCCAATTTTTGGGAGTTAATTTTTGAGTCACACTTTCAAAGCATTTAAACACAAGTATTTTTGATAACGATCTCTTAATTTCAGCGGATTTTAAAATGTTTGTGGCTTACCCTTTCAAATTCCCATGTGGGGAATCATCAGCTGGTGCATGATGGAAAAGTCAAAAATGGTGAGTTGTGCTCTTTTCATAGAATCACAGAATGGCAGGGGTTGGAAGGGACCTCTGGAGATCATCTAGTCCAACGCCCCTGTCAGAGCAGGGTCACCCAGAGCAGGTTGCACAGGAACACGTCCAGGCGGGTTTGGAATGTCTCCAGAGACGGAGACTCCACCACCCCTCTGGGCAGCCTGTGCCAGTGCTCTGCCACCCTCAAAATAAAGAAGTTCCTTCTCATGTTTAGGTGGAACTTCCTGCGTTCAAGTTTGTGCCTGTTACCTCTTGTCCTGTCGCTGGGCACCACAGACATCCTTCCAAATGATATCATGCTTGGAAGTATATCTTGAGGATGAAAACCACTCTGAAAAGTTAGAGCTGAGGTCTTCCAAATCTCAAGTCTTCAGTAGACAATTGTCTTTCAGGGAGAATCCTCCCTGATTGTAGAATCCCACATATGTGAACCATGGTTATTGCTTTTTAAATGCCAAGCCTCATCCTTCGGTGATTCATCAGCCATATGCATAGAATCCATGTCGTCATACATACACATATCATATTTACTTCACATATATACACACATCATATAATGTACATGTATATTTACTCTGCCAGGACTCTTGCCTTTAATCTAGTCTTGCTGTCTTTCAGTATGTCCCTAGCTCCGATTCCTTCCCACACCTCTTTTCACTCAATCTCTGACAAGGTCCATGTTTCCAGAGGTATGAGGACTTTTCTTATATTTGACAAGTCTCCAAAGAGGTCATGACTTTAAGAGGAGACAAGAACCTGGACTGCTGGACCCTTTCCACAGCTGTGCTTTACTTGAATAAGTCATTTGTTTGCTCTTCATCTTCCTCTAAAATGGGCATAACTTTTTTTAATATTGCAGAGAATGTCAGAATTTTATAAGCTCTATATGACCTCTTAGTACAAAGACACTCACAGCACAGTACAAAGAAATTCTATCTGAATGCTAGACGCTGCTTTCTGTCCAGATTTTAGCACAATATGATTCTTCGTTTGATCTATATTAGTGCAATTTTTTTGGTTGAACAGGGATAGTTGAATGGAAATGACTTTAGAAAGATGAGAGTTCCATTTGCTGCTGCCAATTGCATGTTTCAAAGAGGAGCAACCACTAACAAAAGGGTACCTGGAAGTCAGTGAATAACTTGCCTTTATTCTGATTAGTTTGTGGGCAATACTTTTGTTTTGGGGTTGGGGGTTATTGTATTTTATTTTAGGCGGGGATTGTTTCGTTTGTTTGTGGTTTTTTGTTTATTTTGTGGGGGTTTTTTTCATAAAAGAATAAATGTGAAGTAGCACTCTACTTTCTTCAACTGCTGCTTTAAAAATATTGGATGGAAATTCGTTTGCCCTCTGCTCCTTCAAGCACAAATTATGTTTTGTCAAACCAGACATTCTCGGAATGTCTTGGAGAATTGTTTCTCAGACCAAATTACTCTTTGTGCTCTTCTACGTTTGCAGAATGAAAAGATAGTGTTTTACTCTGACAGCATTGGCAAGTCTGTTATAGGGATGATGAAGTCTCCTCAGCAGCCTTCAGCATAAATTGCCTCCTTGAAGGAGGCAGGGCAGTTAATTTCAATAGAAGTGCAAAGTTAAATGAAACCCAACAATTAGTCTGTATTTATGCAATGATTTAAATTGGCTTATTGACAAAAGGATGTATTTGTGGTTATTGCAGTTGCTGTTATAAAAAAAACATATGCTTGCTTTTGTGCATATCAAAGCTCATTAAAATAGAAAAGATAAATTAAGCAGGAAACTATAATGTCCCTTTAGAGAGTTTCCAAATTGCAGGAAGGTTCAGAGCTGAGCTTTAGCCAGGACAACTCAATAACATTTTTTTCAGAGTCTTTAAGCTTAGGAATTACATTGGTACCTGGATTTGACCTAAAGTCTATCTGAAACTAAACTGGTCTGAAAGTTCAGATCCTTGGCTTTCATTTCCACTTTCTTTCACGTGTGACTTGGCTGTTGCTTTCTGGGTGAGATTCAGTTTAATTTTGCCATCGGATTCCTGGTAGCTGTCCGGAGTTTGTATGCAGTTTGTTGTATACCCCGACTTATATGACATTGTTATGTACAGTAGCACCCCGGTTTTGGTATTGAGTGGTAGATATCAAAGTTACAGTCTGAGTTGGATCCCTGAATGATTCGCAAATATGGCCTATTTTCATCCATATGATGGTGTTGGGGTTTCCCTCCTATATTATTCTATGGAATGTTATTTTCCTTCTTATATTATTCTATAGAAGCCCAATGATATGATAGTCCATGCTTCTCAGATTCTGCATTGAGCTAGATTTGGAGACTGTGCTTAAAGTTATGTGATGAGTTTATACCAAAACAAGTTTTATTAAAGGATATTGTAGTTCTTTATGTGAGATATAAAGCTGTAGGCTACACGGGTTTAGACTTCTGAGATGAGATCGACTTTTTTAATCATTTGGTCCTCAATTTCCATTATCTTTTTAGAGACTGTAGTTCATTATGTTTGTCTTGAATTGCTTCCTGCATTATTTTTTTTATCTGCCACTGATATTAGATATTTTAAACTAAAAATCTGAAAACTTTCAACTACAATCAAAAATAGGTATCTTTTTAAGACTCGGGCAATATATAGAGCAGGTCATTACATTTAATATTTTTAAGCTCTTTTAGTTTATGCTTTGGGAGGGGTTATTTTCTTTTGCAAATACCTTTGCAAAAGTTATACTTTCAGTGTACATATTAACAAGCAATTTAAATGGTTAATAATTCACAAGTAGACCTATTCTAGCCTCCTCAATATTTCTAGTTGTTCAAGTTCGTACACTGAGAATATCTAAATCAAACCTTTCCTCCTATCTCTTCTTTCCCCACACCAATGTCTATTAGTGTAGTGATGTTTCAGATTATCTTGCTTGTTTGAGTTCTGTATATTTAATTTGAAAAGCACTGCCAAGGGAAGCTAAAGAGTGTTTAGAGGACTGGGGTAGGTCTGTTTGTTTCCATCTACTAATTTGTTCTGTCCTGTTAGCTTTCTTTATTTTTCCTGTATATTTGGCAGGGAGCAGAAATGAATACAAGTGTGTTCTGTTGAACAGCCGCCACTGCCTCAAGCTGTTTCAGCAGCTCACCCTGCCAAAACGTTTTTCCTTTCCTGCTTTGTCTCCTTGAACAAGGGAGGAGGTTTGGTGCAGTGCTTGTCACCTGCGAGTTACTTGGGACTAGCTGGTTTAGTATTACAAGGCGAAATATTTTCATCACCCTGAAGTGAGGCAGAAAATGTTCACAAATTAATGAATAAAAAACCCTGCAAATAGAAATAGGCTTAACCGAAACGTTTTTTATTTTTATATTTATGTTGTGTCATCAGAGTATATTTTAAGTTAAATTGCAAAGTGTTGTTTAAAATTGAAATTCGTCATTTAAATTAGGTCTGCATCCTATTACATCATCTTTAGTTTTGATTTAGTAGTTGTACTGAGCTTAGAAATTTATCACAACTGATTTTACCTTGCTAACTGTTTCTATCTGAAAATTTCTCAAAAGTTTAAGAAATTGTATCAGAAAATATCCAAGCACTTCTCGTAGCTGGAATCCTTCCCTATATTGGTAACTTTACAACAATAAATATTTACTTTATCACCTGTGACTGTCTTGCACTTGTTTTAAAATCTTCTGTGTAAATATTATCATCTTGCTCCACACACCTCAAAATCTTGTTTTGCAGTGAGAGATAAATTGTTTCATACAGGTTAAGGTGTTAGAGGTTTACAAGTGCAACAGAAAATCTAGAGTTATTTGAAACCATAAAATGGTCTACTTCATATTACAGAGCTTCTGACTCACACTTCCCCCACCTTGTGCTGCAAAGGGAGAGGTCTGCCCAAAGCGTGTCTGCTAGGATCCAGAGATCCTCTCATTCCTTTTGCTGTGTAATTTTTAATGTGATGTCTGATGTGGCAGACACAGTTTAATGAGAATTCTGATTATTAATTCAAACTTAACTGTTGAAAATGAACAATTGGTAATTAAGTGAATATGATGTGATGAGTAATTAACTGATGTAACAAATAGCCAATGTGCCGTTCATTTTTTAAAATAAATATTTGAATCATTTAAGAAAATGCTCTGTAATGCAAGCAATAATACTTTGTTCTATTTTTTTTTAAGTGCAACCTCAGTTTATGAAGAAATGACTTGCAATATTCCTGAGAAGGCATGTTTCAAGGTCAGAATTAATCAAAAGGTAGATTACGTCTATCACTAGATGTTTGGCTATGGAGATAAAAACAGATAACTCTTTTCTTCTCAGTTACTATATAGTTATTCATAAATGTACAGTTTATTCCCTATCCACAGCATGGAGTTGCAAGTCATTAACAGATTTCAGTCTTGCCTTGAAGTGAACCACCATGGATTTGTTTAAAAGTTTAATCATGTTCCATCTCTCATTCCAGTTCCCATAATTTTATCTTATACAGGAAAAAATGCATTAATGAAGTCATGATTAACACTCTAATTGTTAGCAAGCAGTATTTTAATGGTAGTCATCGTGCATAATAGAGGGTGTTATTGGAAACCTTTTGCCTGCCGATTGTGAACAGCATCTAATTAGAAATGTAGCCCTGGAGCACGAGGTGAACCTTTGCTCTTAATTGCCTCTGTTGGCAGCTCCTCCCTTAGGCAGTGTGGGGGCAGGTGTGCCATGGGGAGATCAGGGTGGTGAGAGGTGCTGCTGCCTTGGGCAGAACTGACCCTCCCACTGAAGCCTGTCCAGCCAAGGGATCCAGCAACCCTCACATGTTTGGTGTGACCTCGACCATCCTCCTTCCCTCCACTCACTAGTTGTTTGAATACTGTCGTGCTTCTCTGGTAAGCAAGGCCTGTAACGGCAGTGGAATTAACTTAATTTTTTTTTCTATAAATTTCTCCTTCATTTTCCTTCACTGATACAACTGTGTGGTTCTAGGGAGGAAAATAAAATTGCCAGTGATAGGTTAAGTTTTGCTTTCACGGAAATCAAATTCCCTTTCTTTCAATGTAAAAACAATTAAGGATATGCTAAGCTCTCTCGTAATAAGCATTCTCCAAGAACAGTGTTTTACTGAGAGAAAAGAATTGGAAACTGTTGTCCTAGGGACTCTTTAGCATAGACTGAGAGAAATCTAAGCTTCTTGTATGAAACAGTCCTTTGGAGAATTTGTCTATTTTTTGTCTTTGCCAAATATTTCTGGAGCGCAGACTTACAAGCCAAGTATGGCATAAGTTTCATGTGTGTGTTAGTAGTGCTCATTTGAATAGCCAGGAACATTAGGAATGCTCCTTTCTTACAACTGGTGAATTTGGTGCAACTCTAAAAGGCAAACCCCAGCTCATAATGTGATTGGGTTCCTCACATTTGAAGAGAGGAATCTTTTCCGGTGAATCCGAAACAGTATCAAAGATCTAGACAGTAAGGGTCCTGGGTGATAGTAGGGACTTCAAAACAGAGCATCGCCTTTCTGGTACCACACAGCACGAGTTTTTAATCTAAATGCTCAAGCAAAAACTATGTCTGGTGGCAGAGCAATTTTCATTAATAATGTAAGTAGAGAGGTTTTGAGTTGCATCTCTTGAAGGAAAAGAAATAATTCAGAAGTGAAAGGGATAAATGCTGAAGAAAAATGCCTTAATTAACAGACTTGCTTGTTAAGTTGTTTCATGGGGTGTGAACTATCCATTTCATTGTTCTCCATTTTTATTGTTCTTATTGCACAGGAAACCACCGCATGATGTTTTTCTTTGTCTTGTTACTAGATTAGACTAAAAAAAAATGGTTTGGTGGAGCTAATTGTGCTAATTAAAAGGGTGATTCTGTTAAAATCTGGCCCTGCTTATAAAAAGATAGCAATTGAAAACCGGAGTGGACCAATGATCCCTTCAGTCTGACAATCTGCCTCTCACTGTGCCCAGTGCTGCGTGCTGTAGAAGCGGGCAAGGCTACATAAAGCACCGCACTGTCTAACAAACACCTGGAGTCCCAAAATGTGTTCTGCTTGAAGCTGCAAAAAATACCAGAAATGTTTATTACATCTGTAACTTATGAGCTAATTATTTTAAATACAAATCAGTAGAAAAATTCTAACTGGGGAAGGGTCGATCTAATTAATTTCAAGGCTAGGAGTTTGGAGGAAGTTTGCTCAGTACGGCTCCGAGCAGTCAGTTCTGATTCTGCTTGCTGGCTCACCTGACTAACCCAGTTTGCACAGAGTATCATTTTTTTTTTTCATATGCCTCTTTCAATTTCTCTCTAAGGTGATGCTAATCCTTCTCAGTCAGTTTTGAATATTAAAAGTACGATAAGAGAAGTTTCAAGGAAACCAGGGAAACAGCCCCTCCCTCTTAGTTTGACTTTCCTCGCTCCTTCAGTGTTGTTCCTACTTCTGCGGTAGGACGTGGCTGTGTGGTCAGTCCGTGGGTAGGGACACTGCCCCTAGAGCACAGCAGGGTTTGCACGGAATAAGCCTCCACTGAGCCTTACGGTGAGGGGCGCGGGTTTCCTCCCAGAGTAACGAGCAGCAGTTGGGCCAAGTGGATTCCCCTGTAGACACTTGCTCTGGACACCAGCAGGTATTACTCTGGTCCAACAATTGCCAAATGTAACTTCAGAAACTAGAAGCATTAGTTACCTGGAGAAGAGGCAAGAGCATGGTATGAAAAGATAGCATTTACAGATACAACCTCTGGCTACAAAAGATAAAAATTGCATTCAGAAGAAACCCTACAGCTGGAAAGAGGAGAGGATAAAGAAATGCCTTGGAATAGAAATACCAACTTAAAATCAGAAGAGATTTCTCCCACTATTATATTTCTCTATAATGAGCAGACTTTTCCAGAAAGATAATTTATAACTTGTATACAGAATAGGTCCCTCAAATTGAGATCTTTGTACAGACACAAACCTCGAAGGTCTTGGGGAAGGGAGGGTTGTGTGTGAGGCTTGTGTTAAATGTAAACCAATCGAATGAATATTTGCATGTTATTCTCCAAAAGCTGATCTGGACTTTGCTTTGAGTTTCCTTCCATGAAGGAATTGGCAACTGCTTTTTCCCATCAAAATTTAGATTATTCAAAATCCAGAATATATTATATTTCCCTTTTGATGTTTCAAGACAGGCTGAAAGAAAGTTTATCCTAAATTACTGCAGTGCTCTTTGGTTTTGGAGACTGTATGTATGTCTGGTGCTGATTCAACAGTCCTGTGTGGCTGTGGGGTCTTCTGTATTCAGTGTCTCCCTGGTCTCAGGTCAGAGCTTTCTGAACCTGGGGCTGAATTCCAGCCTCTGCCATTGCCAGTGCTCTTGGTCACTGTCCCTTTCAAAAAGAGAAAAGGACTCCCTCCAGATTCCATTTCCTCTGGGCATTTCTGGCTTAACTAGTATGTCTTGAACACTTTTTAAGGAAGAGTTCCGTTTCTCATACGTATTTCTATGTAGGAAGTAAAGCAACCTCTCAGAATCTTAGTTAATTAAAAATTTCCTCTTATAAAAGGGACAATGAATCAATGTTAATGGTTAAAAAGTAGCATTTTGATAATGTTCTATAATAGGAAAATCCTTTCTTCCTTTTTGTTCTTGCTCTACTGAAGGAAAAAATACTAAATTAAGTTTAAATGTGCATCAAATATGGCATGCGCATTGAGCTTAGTTTGTACCGTGAAATGCAGTTGGTTTCCAGCCATCTAGAGGGGGAAAAAAACCCACACTTTTAGCTGTTTTAGTAAATTCCTGTCTCTCTTCGTTTGTGGACTTTTGTCATCTCCCTCTGGTGGCAAATGTCTGAAATATCCATCACACAGTTGCTGTAGGAGGCGGCGGGAGGGAAGAAAGAAACCTCTAAGCCTGTTCCAAGGTGCACACTTGAAATCAGCATACTTCCAGTTACAAATATGCAAAGCACAACAGACCTACTCTGTGGAGCGTGGCTTTGACGTGAGAGAGAATTAAATGTAGGTTGGCCTGAGAGCTGGGATTTGCAGTATCCAGTTCGAAACAAAGTCAGAAAAAGACAGTAAGAACAGAGGCTCTTGCAGCATGGTCTGTAGGATGGGATCCCAAACTTTCATGTGGCACAAACCTGCAAATGCCTGCAAATGCAATAGTCTCTAGCAAAATCAAATATTAAATACAAATTGTCAGGGAAGAGAGGTTTTGAGCTTAGGAAAATACTAAGGAAGTATACTAAGGAAGAGTAACTTTTAACATTCTATTTTTTGTTATTATTTTTAAGGTATAATATTGCACAGTTTGTTTTGTACAGCCTATTATGTCAAGGAGTACACTGATGGACCAGAACCTACCTAGTTTTGTATTTTTCAAGACACGGTGATAATAAACAGAAAACATTGCTTCCTACCATGGTTTGTATTTGAGCATTATTGGTGTTGTCTGTTAATAAAAGCATTTTTGTGAAACTCGGGTGTTCTGGTAGAATCAGAGATAATAGCAGCTTCGTTTTTCCAGGCAGCTCACTTGCTGCCCCTTTTCAGGTGTGTGCTAATACCAGAGTATTTTGAACACTTATCCATTAAAACTGTTCAGCAAACAAGATAGGAACTTGGAAGGCCACCTTAAAAACTTCCAACTGATTTAAGGAATAAGTGATATGTCTTCACTCTGACTCTCCTGGATAATTTAACAACTTAAGTATTCTGGCTCCCCAAAATTGTAACTTGAAACACTTCAGTAATCCTCTCAACCTGGCTGTATCTTTTTTTTCCCCTGGTCCTGTGTAGCTGAATGTGGTGTTCTGGATCCACATTTGTGCTCCCTTTAGTCACCGGTCCTTTGTGTCTTTACAGTTCATCTCCCTGCGCGTAGAATATAAGTAGGTGTTCTATATAAATAAACTCCCGAATGGGAACCAGATGCTGAACTTTATAGCTGACTAAACAGAACCACTGAAAGGTGACATAATATGCTTGGCATCTGTGAGTCAGCATCAAGATGTGCTCTAAATGCTGTTGCAAACAGTGACGGTTTCTGGACATAAAGAACTCAATGTGCTCTCATTAGCGCTGTTGGAAATTGCTCCCAAGGGTTGGAGTTCTCACTCAATTCAGATCACTTATGTAATTTCAGAGTAAGAACTGTTCCAGGGAACTGCAACGTTCACTGGTTTTTGCACTGCTTGGTGAACTTTCCATTTAAAGGTTTCCCAGTGTTGGGGATGGAGCTAATGCATTAAGTTCAGTAGTTTCTAAGAACACCTGAAATGTTCAGATTAGAAAATGCTACTCAAAAGATGCCCCCTGCCCTGCTTAATGATATGAGTGAAAAAGCAGAGACAGTCTGTTGGGTCAGGGCCTGGATTCACCAGTATCGCTTACCTTCATTAATCTTGTGTTTATATTGTTGAAAAAGTAAGTGCTGCCTGTAAAGTGAGACAGCTTCATAGTCTAGTTTGATGTCTGATTCCTGGCCTGACTCTCGGTGGAATTTAAATGGGCTTCCTATGTGCAAATGTGTGAAGGCTCGGTGGTTAGAAATGCTGGAGATAGAGCAGAGAGTGCCTGCAAGTGCTGACGCCGTGCGTGGCTTAGCTTATGAGCTTTTCACAGCCTTCCTTACATGGAGCATTTGTTTTCTCTACAAGTGAGTCTTATCGAGAGTTCATCCTGGGCTAAATTCTGTATTTTAAGGAAACTTTCACAGAAGTCCTGTACTGTGTCTTCACTGTTACTAGCCACCACTGAGTCACGCAGCTAGTGATCTGCTGACAAACCGTTCCTTGCTGCTTACGAATATAAAAGGCGCTGCTGAATGGCCAGCCATAGAACTGAAGATTAATTCAGCAGGCAGGCTGGCCACAGACAAGTTGTGAAAAGTTTTCTTTTTTTTTAAAAACAAACATCTAGCTAGCACAGAAGGTCTGCCTGCTATGACTGGTTGGTTTTTCTACAGATTAGTAAAACAAAAATTCTGGGTATACCCAGAGCTGCAACAGTGATATTATTAGGCATGCACCAATGTCTGGAGGTAGCAGCCTGACTCTGTTCTGAAGCATGACTTGAGATCTCCCTGTCTAAGATACAGACACATCAAGCCCCCTCATAGTGCTGCCCTTATTCTTTCAGTGTCCTAGTGGTTTAAATGACTGCTTTCTAAAGAAGGAAATTTCCAAAAGACTGAGCCATGTAATGTATGGTTATAAATCCACCAGTCGTGCATCTGAACACAACTTGAGAGCGCCATGAATAAAACATGCGTAGGCTTAAGCCCTGATGTAAATTCTAAGCAAACATTGGGTTTATGCTGCTACTCTATGCATGTTGAGCGGCCCTTACTCCATAATGAACCTCACTGAAACAGATGGGTAATCATAAAATAAATATTTTCAAGCATAGTAAGGGTATTTGAATGTAGTTACTGTGCTTGTGGAGCACTTGCGTAATTTTTTTAATGCAACTCATCCTGAAATACAGAAATCTGTGGCTTAGGTTTGGGGGCAGAAGGTTGTGGGGTGCTGGAGTTTGGGGTTTGGTTTTTTTGGTTGGTTAGTTTCTTGGGGTTTTTTGTGGGTATCGTTGGGGTTTGGTTTGGTTTAGTTTTTAACACTTCAGTGTTAAAACTTCAGTAGCTGAAGTGGATAAAATCATAGTCTTAGTTTGCAATTGGCTTATCCGTTTCTGAACTCTATTATTCAGATGTTTTACAGTTAAGGATCCTGTTGGACAGTGTCCCATTCTATGATGCACTTTTAAAAGTACCATCCGTTAAATATTTATGTCATTATTAGTTCTGTAATATTGTGAAAAGCAAAATGCAGGAAGTGCAGAGGTAAAAATTAGATTTTTCTATGATTCCCTTAATTTAGCATAGTTTATAGGGTGGGATGCGCAGGGGCATAAGAAAAGAGGGTTACATTTCATTCTTTTAAGGGGACAAGCTGAAATACTAGCAAGGATTTAACCAGCATGTTTCAGCAGAAACCTTTCAGTGTTGGGAGAGCTTTGGGCAGAGCACGCTGCTCGGGCTAGCTGCGATGCTGGCTCGCACAGGAGGGCAAACAGGTGCTTTGGAAAAGCTGATGGGTAATTACGTGGGTGTGATAATGAGGTATTGTTTTGGTTCTCAGTGTTCTTTTTCTGTCAGCAAACTGTTGAGATTCACATTATGTTGATGGACAAAGATTGCGTAGCCAAAAAACACAGGCATGACCAAGTTTGCAGTAACTCGATTATGGTATGCTGCTGAGCTTTTGATTAGCAGTTTTTGCTTTTCGTTTAACTTCAAACAGCATACTAGTTGCAACACCTTTATAGGAAACATCCGAGGGTTATTTTTCTCTTTTTCTAACCAAAGCCATTGGTCTGTGTAATTTATATCATGGCTTTGCATTTCCTCCCTCTGATTACAGCCAAGTACATAGGGCTTTACTAATCTCTTTAGAGGGATTTATAAACTGTTCTTTTTTTCCTTGTTGCAGGTTCCCAAGCCACATATTTGGCTTCATTTTGGGGGCTTGGATTGACCCAAAAGATCAAAGCAAAAGACATTCAATTCACCACGATCATTATGACTTGTAGCCAGTGTTTTATAAGTTGGGAATTTCCATGGATTCAGAAGGGATATAGCTTCCCAAATCTCATTGACTTTCAGAGGGTTTTGGACACACTTTAAGCTTCTTTCGCAATCCTGTGCTGAAATAGCCTAGCTCTGCTTTTCTTTCTAAGTAAATATGCATTTCTTAGTTTATTTTTTTTATTTTTCTTATTGATGAATTCTCTATGTTTAAGACTTGTACCTCCCTGAAAGACATTCATCTCGCTGACTCTGAGTGGTGTTGACAGCCCAGTATGATTATACATGATAACAAATGACTACTCATATCAAGAAAATCTAACAAGTAGGTAATTTTCAGATGACTCCCACTCCTTCCAAAAATACGGGCAAAAAGGTGGGCCTTGGAAGCATGACCAAAAAATCTTAGGTTTCTGAAAATGTTATCAATCTTTTTTTTTTGGTTATGGTCTAGTAGGCATGTAGCTAATTAATGTTGTACACCAAAGACAGAAGTTTCTGGCTTTCTAAAAAAAACTTTATCTTGAGGAATATACTAAAACTTTCTTCAAAATATTATAGATTTGTCAGCATTTTCAAATGAGTAAAAAGAAAAATGTTTAGCAACTTATAAATATTTAACTGTTTGTGTTGTCAGATCCAGCCCTTGTTCCACCTTTTTTGGGAACAGAAAAGCAATTAATAATATTTGTAATAATTAGCAACGTTTATTAATTAATCGGTAGTTACCAACTTCTTTGACTCTTCATTCTTTCCTTGATTTTGTGGATCCTGAGTGCTGAGCAGCAGCCTACGTTAACAAGTCAAACATTGTACTTTAAATATTCCTATTAATCAGTGTAATTTTGTAAACGAAATCAATAATTCCATCCTTTGTTTAAACACTTAATGAATTTTAGATAGGGGTACATTAACTTTGTACGATCATGAATTTCTTCATGGTTTGACTGAACAAAAAGTGCAACTTCTGCCAAATGCCTGGACAAATGTCTGTGGGTAGACGTGGATGGAGAAAGGCAAAAATATTGTATGAAAAGGTATTTCCTGTGTCCTCCCTTTCCGTACTATTGAACTCAGCCTTGTTAGACGTAGCAGATCTCTTAATGAAACCAAAGTGGGTGTTTTCTCTGCACCCTCTTTAGTCCTGGAATGGTGACCAAGAGGGAGGGAGCCTGGAGAGTCTTTGGAGTTTTGAAGCTGTTGCCTTCTGTCTACTCTGAGCATTTCAGGAAAGTCTCACATGTAAACTTGCTGCTGTGCCCATACTGTCCAGTACCTTTTCAACTAACCTTTTTTGTCAATCTGTAAGAGTGTGACTTGTTCCTACCTAACAATGTTCATGGAGAGCAATCATGGCCACTAGTAAGCATGATTTTTTCTACTTTGAACAAACTGATCCTTCTAACAGCCTGCCCTGCCTTCCCCAGTTCCCATTAAACCTTCTCTGCTCCTGATTTAAGTTGAATTGATCTTTCAGAGAAGGGGAGTGGATTAAAAAACGGTGCAAGAGATAAGTTGATCTACGGGGAAGAAAATTAGGAATGACATAAGTCATGTGAGTGCTTTTTTGCTTTAGTTCTTATGTGCTGCTGGGGTTAGTTGGTGCCTGTGGATATTCAGAAAATTTTCTGCAAGGTTCTCACAATTTTTACAGGCCTTAAAAGTTAAACTAGTGAGAACATAAATGCCTGGTTCAGTCACTGTGTCTGCCCTGATTATATGCCAATGGCAAACAATAAACTCATGAACCCACATTTTATAATACTGCAGAACAGGTCAGGAATACCTCCAGGAGCAACAACTGAAATTGTATCCATAAGTCCTGCAGTGAGCTGCATGTTTTTATAAAGCACCTGTGCAGCGTAATACTTAGGTAGTAAACACCAAAGCAAGTGTCTTTGTGACAAGGTGGAAAAGAGTTTGAGAAAATGTGTGTTTTCAGATGTAGAGTTTTCATTTTGAACAGGGGCTGTCAGGGTTATAGTTTCATTGTTAGCAAAGTATGAACAGAAAGAACCAAAGTGCACATGTGAAGAATAGTAGAATAGCTAGAACTTCTCAGAAGCCTTTTCTTTCTTTTTTTTTTTTTTCTTAAATTCAAAGTAAAGGAACTTCAGAAAATCTTTTAAAATCTTAAACTTAGATATGGTTAAGACTGGAAATTGCAGTTGCCCCTCCTGTAACCTTTGGTATTCTCCCCAATATTATTCTTTGTCAAATGTACTCAATTTTATGAGCTCATTATTTTTCCTGTACTAATACATTTTTCTTATCTTCTAATTAACCACTGCTTCTAGCATACTTATGATGGCACACTTACATCTGCTCTGGCTTCTCTCCCTTATTTCAATGCAGGTCTCCTGCTGCAATTGACACAGCTGATGCTTTGACACTATTCAGGCTATCCTCTGGTGTCTTTTTTTATCTTCCACAAGTCTAACTGGTTCCAGTTCAGCAGAGGTGGGAATCCAAAAGGACAGCTGCTCGCAAATCGTCCTAATTAAATTGGAGAGGGGCTTGAACAGGTAAATAATACTAAAATTCCTTAAATTACTTCAGTTTTCAAAACTTGCATTAGAACCATTCCTTAAGGTTTCAGTTCTGCATAAAGCACAAGAGCACTTTTTCTAGCTTTTCATGTTCGGGCAACATTTCACAACTCTTCTCTTGAAATCTACTAACTTCCATTTTGCCTATGATCTCTGCCATGTTGAACTAATCTCTTGAGGCTTCAGACAACAGTAACAAAAGCAGTGTAAAAAAACAAAAAGGCAAAATATTTTTAGTCAGTGTCATGAATTTTGTTATTAAATTTGTCTAACCGTCACTGATAATGTTACTGTTTGGTTTTATATCTTTAACTGATATTCAATATTTGCAAACAGGACTATTTAACTTAATACTTTTCTGTAGTCCACCATTCTTTTCTAAAGCTATTTTGTTATCAGATTTCATTGCCTTTCATTTGCCTGCCCAATGTGCAGGTTCTTTTTCTCTGTGAGGCTGTGTGAAATACAGGAGTTGATGCTACAGAAAAGCTATTGAAAAATTAAATGACAGTAGAGTACAATGAGAAAGCAGGCAGTGACTAATGTCTTAGGTGTCTTTCTACGTGACTCATCAGTTGTATCTGAAATCAAGGCTTTTCCTGTTTTTGCAGCTTTCCTTTTTTTTTTTTTTTTTTTGAGGCATTTAAATCTGAAAGGCTGTAGACAGAGCCTTAGAGAATTCTCTGCAGATAGACTGTTTGGACAGAAGCGCGTTGTACCTTTCACCTAGAATGAGTTCTTCAAAACCCATTGATGTGACCCTCTTGGTCAGTAGAGCCTAGTGGTTTGTGAGCTATTACGATTCTGTGATCGTTGCTGAGGCCACTTCAGCAATAACAGCATATTGCCAAGTATCACAGACTTCCCAATGCAAGATACGGTGCAATGCAGAAGATATGGAAATATGCTAGCAATGCAGTCTTTATGTTAAAAAGTCCTGTAGCTATTTTCTTGCTAGATAGCTGAAAGTATAAGATAAAGAAAACACTAATGAAAATTATAGTCTTGGGTGCCCTTCAATGCACAATACCTGAGATTCTGTAGTCTTTCAGACATGCAGGCCTTGCAGAAAGTTGAAAATGGATTTTTACTGTAATTAAATATTAAAAGTTACTTAAATATAGGAACAAAACTAAAATATGTTTTTAATATCCTATTGCTCGGTACTTATTAAACGTTAGGATCATTAACACCACTTTATACTTTGTGTGTTTAGTAATTACACAACTGCTATACTGATATTAACATCTCTCATTGTCATCACTGTGTTACACCAAAGAATATGTGCGGCTTTTCACTCATTTCTAGAAAACTTGCTAGTGAGGGGTTACTAATTTCTCAAATTGCTGACTGGAAAACCAACGTAACTTGAAGTTTAACGTGCTGACAATGTTTCCCCATTTTTAAAGGTAGTCCAGCTCTCATGAGTTACAGTACAAGAAACCAGTCTGCCAAGTTTAATGAAAGTTTCAAGAGTGAGATAAGTTGAAGTCTTTCGAAGAGGTCATTAATTAGAAATAGGTTTAAAAGGGAAAGGAAAACATCTTGCTATTCTCTGGTCAAATATTATTATGCAGATGTGGTGGACATTGTTAGGCTGGTAGAACTGGATGATTTATTTCCATGTCATAGAGCACTTTATCAGAAGAGGAGGAGGAGGATGTTTGAAGTTTCACTGTGCTACATTCCATAGATTACCCCTACCCCCAGTCTGTGTGGCTTCATCTCTTTCCCCTCTCCTGAATCCCTATTGTATCCTACCCTTTATTTATCTCAGGTAAACGTTCCCTACAATGCCTGTGTTTTGTCTGGCTGCTGATTAATTTCTCTTCCCTCCTCTGCACTGGTCTGCTCAATAATTGTCAGGCAAGTCGTACAAGGTGAGAGGAATAAGCTTTTGCTTGAAGGAGCAGTGGTGGTGGGGCAGTTGGTGAGCTTAGCAACAGCTGGTCTTGAAAGGGAATCATCCTGAAAGATTTGGGCAATACTTTTGACATTTCTCCCCTTCCTTTCCCTGTGAAATGACAAACCCTTTTACTGAGCTCAGTAACCTCCAAAGGGGCCACAAAAATACAAAGGTGGGTGCACATTAGTGCTGTTAGCTTCGCATTCCTAATCTGCTCCCTCCCACATCCTCAAGTGTTTCACCTGTGGAGTCGGGTAATTTGCTAGGTACTGGAGCTGAGGTTCTCTTGCTGGCCCAGGCAGTGGCATGCAAACTCCTTTCCTTTTCACTGAGGACCCACTTGGAGAATCCTTTCCACCCTAGGGTATGAACAATGCTGCTTTCCAAGTTGGGACCTCTCGGACCGCAAGGTGCAGGTGGACTTCTGGTCAGGGACAGGACAGGTATCTGCGCAGGAGGGTGTAGCCGGCAGGGACCTCCATGATGGAGAAGGGCCAGCAGCAGCAGGCTGCTCATGAGGGTTGTGCTTCCCCATGGGATTCTCCCTGGGCTGTAGATATGCGGCACAGGACTGCAACTGTTGCGTGGGGAAAAGGCTGAAGCTCTGCGCTTCCTGTGTATGAGGCAGAGGCCTGCAACCGGACACGTGATATAATGGCCAAATCACGAGAAACAAGCGACCTGAAGGTGTTTGTATTATAATGGTTTCACAGACTAGTGAGCTGAAAGTGCTTCTTTTTAGGATCACATATAATATTTCTTGCCTCCAAGTAATCTCAGCTATGCCAGCCTCCTGCTGTCCAACTCTGGTTCTTGTGCTGGGAAGGGGGAAGAACTACTTTCCTGCGTGCACCTTTCCTGTGTTGGTCTCTCCGTTCACTCGTGGCAATAAGAAAGAGTTGACGAGCTTATCTTAATGTCAATGTTTGCACGAATGTATTTGTTCGAATCAAATGGGTTCTTGAGAATCATTTGAAGAGCCTGACCTGAACACACTGTCCTTCCTCTCAACATCGCAGACCGCTAATATATAAACTCATTTATTTCAAATGACCTGTTCTTATAATGAAATGTGCAGAAGGGGCGGTCTGCAAGCAGCCTTGGACTAGAAATTCCAGTTGTCCTTATTTTTTTAGTAGCAGACCTATTAGGGTTGTTCACACCTTAAGAAACGGAAAGAGCCACGGCTGCTTCAGGATTTTTCTTTTCTTTCCAGAAGGCGGCAGGCGTGACAGATGAGTGCTTTCAGCAGTGACCTCTTAGCATACCAGAGACGAGTTAATTCACTGTTGTGATGCTTTAGGCAAATGTGATGGGTGGAGAGGCAAGAAATCTATTCAGTAATGTCATCCCCTGTAAAAAATATTATAGGGAAATGTTTTATTATCATTGCTCACAATCATTGCTTGCTGGTTTTCAAAATATCAACAATATGTCAAATGCTTTCAGGAGACCTGTAAGAAACAGCTCTTTCCTCAAATAATTTGCAGTCATGGCAGGCTGTCGTGTGCTGGTGTGCATGTGCATTTCCCATTTTTTATTGCCCTTTTTCACAGAGAGGCAAAAAAGAAAAGCATCAGAACGTTCTCTGTAGTCAAATGAAGAGGAAAATAAACGGGAGAGGAGGACTGCAACATGAGTAGGGAGTCGTCATTTATTTGATTTGTTGAGGGGAAAGTTCAGATAATTATCTAGAATGTTGCAAAGCTTTGCCTGTCAGCCTTGATACATAATGAGGATCTGTTGGTAGACATCCAGAGAGAAAATTGCTTTGAATTCTTGCATTGAATTTTACAGTGTGCTGTTTCTGTTTGAATGAATATTTGTGTGTATCTGCTGAAATGTGTGCATATATGTTGAGCTGTAACCAAAATCTGCAACGCTTGGGCAACAAGATGGTGCCTCTCCTCTGCATCTGTGCCTGCGCAGAGAGCTGGCCGTTGCAGTGTTAATAAGGCACCAGCCCGTCTTTTCAGTGATCTCTCTGAAAACAAGTGCATTCCTTCCAGCACACCATGACTGATTCTCCTGTCAGGCTTAAATATTGCAGTACAGTCTTCCTGCTGCATGTTTTAGAAAAAACAGCTCAGACCTCTTAAATAATCTAATCTTGGCTATTTGTTTACTTCTGCCAGACTTCTAATTTCTTTGTTGCAGGCTTTGAACTGTTTACAGCTGCTTATTACAAACTATAGCAAACAGCTGCATTTCTTTCTGAGGATTGGTAGTATATTAACACTGTTTTAAAAAGAAGTTGGAGAATTTCAGCTTGACTCTTAATTGAAACTTTACTGATCGTGTATCAGGATTCATTTTGCTAAAAATATAAATTAGTTCTCACTGGGTAAATTGCAGCAGTTTCTAATCTTTCCTTCTAATTTCTGTATTGATTTGAATTAATTGTTATTCCAGGGATTGCAAGCTTTTCCCTATGACCATCTAATGACTTTTACCAATGCTCTATCACACTTGCTTTGAATTTTAATGATTCAGGATCTGGGGAGTTTCAAAAGTCATTACTGTCTAGAAAGGAAATTGGTTTTCATTGGTTTAAAGTTATTTAACATGCTGTTCTTTCTAAACATCAAAGATCTGGGTTTGCTGGTGGTGTTTTGTTTTTTAATCGTACATTTTCAATGCCTTGACCATGGTGAGCAGTATTCTGAAGGGTCTGAGAGGTCCTGGTTAGAATCAAGAACTGACATTATTCAGGTTACAGTTTGCCTGTTTTTCTGGGTGACTGGCCATACGTACCTTATATCTCCTTCTGCCACAGAATCCAGTTTTTGATTGTCAGGTGGGGAAATGTGAGGGGTGGACGGCAATTTTTTCTCTTTTCCTACCTTGTAGAATGCCCTTCTCATTTGTGCTCTGTTGCCTGTATAACTTTAAGTCTCCCAGACCGAGAATAGCTTTAGTGTTCTGCGCAGACACGACTTGCCATAATAAGGTCATTGTTTTCTGAAGTCTGTAATGTAATAGAAATATAACCTTCTGACACCATATAATCTTATTGCGCAGCCAGCTCTCCTTGAGAGAAGATTTTGTTCCACCAGCAGATGAAATAGTGAATTGCCATTCAGAAGTAAATGGCGTGTGGCTGGAAGTAGTGAATTCAGCCATTCAGCTCCTTCTGTGGGTTGTGCCTCCGTTTCTGTTTGTAGAACGGGAGAAGCGTTTCTCTGACACGCTCAATCTTATGAGAACTAATAACACAATGTTGCAAGATCCTTTGACTAGTATTGATGAGTTTAAAAAAAAAAAATGTAGCCATTTAACCACACTAGCGCTTTTGGAGAGCCCATAACTGAGGTCTTAAATCTGATTTTATTTTATTTTATTTTTCCTGAGCAATACGTTGCTTTTTATGGGGACCAAAGAGTCAAGTTCTGCTTGCTTATATAAAAGCACAGGCTAACTAAAACCCCATATTTTTTTTCGCTTAATAATGAACAAAAGAGGAAAAGGCAGGAAGGGAGGCAGGAAGAACAGAGAAAGAAATGTAAGAGAGAAAACGCTCTTAGATCTGACACTAATGGACGGGGGACAGTTTGGGAAGACTGGGGTGGGTAATACTGCGTTTCTTCTAAGGCAGATTTAGGACTGCTGTGCTAAGTACTGTGTTACATTTCACAAAAGTTTAGAATTTCAGCTAATCACCTTTGAATGTTTATTGCAAATGAAGTTTATCCTGTAGCTCCAGGAATAATGGGCATAGAGTTTAGGAAGTAGGGGAAATTTTTATATCTTTTCTGTTTCTGGGGTTTTCACAATCTGCTATTGTGTATATGGCAATATGCCATACGTGGTTATGTTTGTGGGGAAAAAATCCAGAATATCTTGACATAATTTTCAAAAACCGTGAATCCAGTGATAAGCTATTCTTCATAGCAAGTTACAGATATCTCCTGGGTAGCTCACATAATTCAGGTAAATTGTAAAGTCATTGTAATTTAAGAGTTTAATTCCTAAGAGTATCAGAAAACATCTGTTGTATGCATGATTAAGGTAGGTGTGGGTAATTTTCCAGGTATGTCTACTTCCATTTAGTGAATTTCAGTGGTGTTTTCATGCAGCCTTTTGATTAAATTAAAGTAATGCTCTGCTCTTAGGACCAGTGGTAAAATGATTTATGTGCCAGTATTTCCCAGTACTGCACTGCCAGTGTGTTTGCTCTTGGGACAGATGACTGAGGGTTTAAAATGACTGAAAACTTTTCTTCTGTTTTTGTGTGATAGTTCATTAACAGGTTACACATGGAAACATCCTTAGTTACATCAGCAAACATGTGAAACATGCATTTAATCCCATTTACTTGATGTACACAAATAATCCATAAAGGTGATTTAGTATTCCCACTTGCTTTATCTTGCATGATGAAACTATAATCAATAAGAGCTATTATTCTTTCAAGTAAAAGATTTATAGACCTTGGTCATAGTGTAATAGCCAATATGCACATAAAAATCAGTTTGGAAAGCCTTTACTTTTACATTCAAGTGTCCTTGAGACATAGCTACTGAATAGTATTCCATATCGCAAAACAAACTGCATTATAATAATCCTAAATCAAAGAAGTTGGAGGGGAAAAATGGGTGTGTCAAGCTAGCAATTGATTTATTTTTCTACCCATATCATGCTGAAAATATGGCTAGTCTGCATTTTTGTAACTATGTAAGCAAAATGTGACTTTCAGCACTTCTTCACTTAGGACCTCTTCTCCTACAGCGGTTTAGCTCTTGCTTTGTCAAGGGAGCAAAAAGGGGACTCGAAGACAGTCTGCTCGGAGCAAGCTGATTCTATAACTCTGCACACTGTATTCATCCTTTATTGTGGTGATTTGTACATGTTACAATACCAACTTGCAGTTTGTCATCCATGTAGTAACTTATAAGTTGTTATAGTTTCTCTGACTTTAAAATTTGTCTCCTCTCAATTTAAATAATAGTGAAAAAGTCAAACTTCTAAATTTGATGTTGCCTGACTTCATAGTAAAAAACATTTTAAAAAATCAGTTTTCTTGGGGCGATTGTTTCAGCCTGTCTGCAGACTAAAGTTAATGCTGTTGTACCCATTTACCCTATATTTATTTGCTAGCGGTTTTTATTATCTTAGAGGAATCTCCCTTCTGGATTCCCAGCTGATCCCTAACTCTTAATATGTACAGTTGAGGAGAAGCTCTGCAGTCTTAACAGTTAAAAACAGATGCCCACCTTCTCAAATTCAGCTGCAAAAGTATTAGCTGTGGTTTAGCTTTGGATTAAAGACTTGAGATGTAGGTAAGAGAGCTGGACAAACCTGTAAGTTCTCAAAGATAAGAGATGCACAAGCCACCTGGGAGAAGAGTGATTCCTATGCTCTTTAATATATTCTTAGCCCAGCCTTGTGCATTTTAGTAAAACAAGGTAAATTAGGGTTCATACAATGTGCCTGGAATCTCTGCTTTTCTCAACATTTTGTTTGACAGGTATGATGATATTATGACACATTCTGTTGAAGTTTCATTTTGACTTCTCAGGTGGGAGGCAAATACACTGTGGGAGAATAGTTCTAGTGTTTCCTTCCTTTTTGACACTGTGGCAGACTGTCGGCAAATGCTGTTATATTAATCCTTTCATTGAAGATAGTAAATTAAGTTTAGAATTTTGTCTATACAGCAGCAAATGAATTGCATTCTATCTCTGTCTGATGGTAGACGCATTGCATTGTGAGAGTATGTGTAGTTGAGGCCATTAAAAAATCCTAATTTTTGTGGACTTTTATTTATACATTATTTGCTAACATTATATTCTTGGATCTATTTAAAGCTATTATTTGGGTCATCATTATAACCTTAAAACGGAGATTTCCCTCTGAAATAATGAATATGAGCTTTTTTGAGGTAGGAAAGTTGATGTTTTCTGCAGATGAGAGGCTTAACATGCAGCTCTATGTCTAACCTTACACTGTTTTCAAGTCTTGAAATTGTACAGCCATGATTAACAGGTGATTCTAGGTTGTTAACAAATGAACTGTTATATTAAGTTACCAATGAGGCAAATTATGTATTTTGTTTTCTTTTCAGAATGTTATTATAATTACACAGAATAGCATCTACTGAATATTTCATTTCATTTGAACTGATGGCCTTTTTTTCCTCTTTACATATATAAAATAATTTAAATTATGCTTTTATTCTAATTTGTAAATATTTCTTATTTTGCTATCGGTTGCCTCATCAAAATGTGGTTACTGAATCTTTTGTTTTTCTGTTGATTTTATATCCTTTGGGATAGTGAGTACGTGTTCCGCTACTATGGACACACTCAACTGAGTTTTAACACATAGGGGGAAAAGAAAGGTTTGAGATCCCTCCCCTGTCCTGCTTTCCACCTCCTGTTCATGTAAGTACCGTGGGAAGTTGCTGTGGATTGCTCAGACTTTTCTGTAGAAATACATCTTTTTAGTATTACCTCCAGTGGTGGATGAGATATGAAACACCAATTGGAGTAAAGGATGACATCTAAGACACCATTCCTGAATTTCAGTATCTCAATAGAGATAAAATTGCCGCTTCAAGGGTTAGGGCACAGGGAATTAATGGTTTGATTGTAATGCCTTTCCAGATTGGCTTAATGTTGAGGGAATATAGGTCTCAAATTGGTGAGCAACCAGCCTATGTACGCAAAAGTTGCAGCGTGTTTCTACAGTCACCGATAGCACATGCTAAAGTGTCACTATTCTGTCACTGCTTCTCACCTGAAGAGAAGATAAACATCTAATTTTCAAGATTCCAGAGGATTTGCTAAAATTCCACCACAGTAGACAACTTGGCCAACATTTTGTCTGGGAGATAGTCAACAGCTACTTAGTTAAACAACTGAAGGTAATTGTAAAGATTTATATTCAGTGGTAATTTCTAGGTGAAAAAAATATGTTATATTAAATAAAGTACTGATATGTGTTGGATGTGGTGATAAATTGAGTATCTGAAGCAATTGCTTCCCACCAGATGGGCTGTAAGTGGGTTGGAGTGCTGGCAGCTGATATTTAGGACATGTAATCTGAAGAAAACAGGAAGGTAGAAAGCAAGAGGCAAACTGTGAAGTAGAGTGGAAATGGAAAGAATTAGAGCAGTAAAAAGAGGAACCTTGTTACTGTTTTCCTGCATCATAACAACTGCAATTCCTAAATCACCTTCCTGCAGGGGGAGGATGCTTGTTTCACAACAGATGAGTGAGATATAAAGGGAAACATTTTCACTGGGGAGCCCGAATCGTCCCACCACAAAGGGTATCATAGTTTAAGTGTTACAGATTCTTAGATAAGGCACAATGATGTTGCAGAAGCCAGCCAAAGTCCTTGTCTGGAGCAACAGCTGTGTTAAACAAACTGCTTTCTGCAAGGGTAATACAAATTTCACGTTATTAGTGTTTCATATCCCAGTGACATGATGTGTGTGTCTTAAGGGGCTTGCTGTCTAGTGTGCAGTTCTAGTTCTTTCTTTGTTTTTATTAATTTGTTTGACAATATATGTTATAACAGATTTTGTCATCTACTGTACTGTGTCCTTTGGAGCCTGGTAAAAAAAGGGAATACGTTTGTCACTGTTTCATGAATGCAACCCATTTTTTCAGATTCTCCAGGGAGTAAAGGGAGACAAGATTTCACTTTCAGCATCTGTGTGTTATTGCTGGCATCTGGCAGTCCACGTGCCCATCGCTGGTAATAAACAAGAGGCAAACACACTGCTTCATTTGTAGACTACTCTCCCTAGTTAGCTTCAAGCTTACTCTTCTACCAGATGTCGCTGAATTTAATAGTAATGATTTGGACTAAATGGACTGGTGATTGCTGCCTGCCAGAGAAGCGGCTAGAAGAAATACAAATATTTCATTTTTCACCTTTCATTAACATATTTTCTGGGGTCAAAGATGTGACTGAGTCATTCCAGGGCTGCATGGTCGCAACTGGGGTCTTTGTCAGTCCTCAGCTATCGTTTGCTGTAGCTATACCACATCAAGAGCATTAGCTACCGTTTGTTCCAATGGTTGGTACTCTCTTCAGGTATAGATGCTCATTAGCAGGCTTTTCATGAGTATTTCTCTACTCTAGCTCCGAAACAGTTATTTAAGAGTAAGTTAATTTTGTTTGTCATACTGTTTTCCTCTGTTTCTATTCTGTTTCCCCAGGAAGATGGACTTCTCTATACTTGAGATAGACAGAAGTCTAGCATGGCGTATCTAGACATGATTAAGCAGTTTCACTTAGTTAGGGATTTCTGACAGGCTAGCAAAGCAGGTAAATCCAGCCAGCCTCCTTAGATCCCGTCTTCTTACTAAATCAATTACAGTTCATTATTTCCAAACAAGTCTTGCACCCATTGTAACATGAGTTTTGCAAACACTCCATGTTTCAAGAATCTGAAGAATTTCTAATATGTGTGGGGCTTAGTTGGTATATAAACTTAGATATAAAACGCAAAAGAATCAGAGTATAACAGCTCCAAACTCACTTAGATACACAGGATGGAAAAAACTTTGTGTGATCCAACATATCCTGTGTGGTTTGTCCCCAGCAAAGGCTGATGCTTCCATGGTTAATCCATGGCCCCACGTTCCCACCAGAGCGTACCCTGCTGCCTCTGCTTTTGTGGGAGTCTGGAACGATGACACAGGTGGTGCTGTCTGCCTTCCTAAAATTTGCAACCCACAGAGGTACTGTGTTGAAAATGTCAGCATGAGATTGGAAAATGATGTATGCTTTGGTGCTTCTTCATGTCATTACGCTTTGATCAGAGGTAAATTCATTTGTATTTTAGTCCTATCCTTCAAGTTTAAGGCTCTACTGATGCTATTGAATGATGTGTCACCAGATTTTTTAGGACAGTGGTTTCTAATGTCTGATAGAAATAAATTCAACAGACTAGGTCTTTGTTACATCTTGCTTTCTTCTTGAATTGCTAGTGCCTTACCTTGCAGCATGAAGAAAGTGTTTTGTCTTCTAATACCAAGCAAAAGTCACATAATAACTGAGCATTCTGAAAAATTTGATCAAACATGACTACATCTATACGGAATATATAGATTATAACTCTGCCGGAGGTATATGTATAGCTGAGAGCGAAAGGGGTTGGCAGAGAGGACAGGCTTTTACTCCATGTGAAAACGACCTTTCTTTTTTCCACATGAAGCTGTGTGCAAGATCTCTCTTGTTATGTATTGATTAGTTTCCATAAAGAGATATTAAACCTATGCACAGTTATTTTGCCAGTTTTTAAGTAGCTAAGGACCTCCAGCAAAAGAGACTTTTATCATATTTTTTTATGATGCATGGGTGATATGTTTTTGTATGGTGCTTGTCAATGTCATTTACATCTCAGTAGGGGAGGTTTTCTTTGGTCATGCTTGGTGCAAAAGCGTAGATGTGGCAATTCTCCCCTGTGGTACTGATGACATTCCTTTGTTTCATTTATTTTGTGGAGACTATTGACTGGTAAGATCAGATATGTTAAAAGGAAATACCTATTATTTTTTTTAATCAAAAATTGTATTAAAATCTTACCCGTTTTCTACATTACAGTGGCAGGTACAGGTGTATGTTTAACACAGGGATGCACCTGTAAGCGGCATGTTTGTAAATGCAAATGTACAACTCCGAGCAACTTTAAGAGAAGGGAGAAAAGAGACTGTGATGGACATAATGGAGCATATCCAACATTTGCAACTACCCCTGAACATAAGCTAAAAAGCTTACTGTGAAACCCATGAGTGTTCTGAACTTACTATTTTCCATATTAATAGGGAAAAATCCTTTAAAATATTGCTGTTTTTCTTATGCCGTCTTACAAAATTTCAGTAGTTGCGCCTGCTTATGCTTGTGGTCCAAAAAAAGTTTCTGCAATGTAGCTAAATGCTGCATCACTAATGATCTCTGTTTGTGACGATTGATCTTAGAATTGAACTGGAAAAGAGAATGATCATAGGAAATTGGCTTTAAGGGCATGGACGAAGGCCAAGGGATGAGCCAAATGGCACCTCATTATAAACAGTATGTACAGAAGTGAAAGACTTGAAAAATAACAAGTGCGCAACTCACTAAATAAAAGTTTACCATGCAGTGGATTCTTTACTGAATCCTCATAGTTCCATATGCAGTTATAGAAAGCAAATAATTATTGGTGCTAACATAAATATAATCTGTCCAAAGCATTGCATGAAGGAAATAGATATTCTTGGCATTCAATACTATATCTTTTTCAGAAAAACTGAAATTGTAGTTATTGGAATAGCCCACTGAATATCTGATTGCTCGTAGCCATTAAACAAGACAGAAAGTCTCCTTTCACCTCGAATTATCAGCTTCATGAAGGAATTACATTTGGTATTTCATTCGGGATTTTAGACTAAAAATTCTTCAGGCTCCATATCTAGTAGCATATGAAAGAATTAAATGAGCTCATTTTCTGTTGGAGATGCATGAAAGAGGATGGTAGAATTAGAAAATAATTGGCTTTGAGAAGGAGCACACAAGAACAGTCTTTAGACAAAGTAGACTTGATTTCTGTCAGTACTCCCAAAGTTGTGGGATTCGGGCAAATGATTCAGTTCCTACCTCTGTTTCTATAATAAAGTTAACAGCTACCTATTTCTACTTGATTTCTTTGCAAAAATGATCTGCTTTGTGATGCATAGCACAGTAGGAGTTTTCTATTAGTTAGGGCCTTTAAGTAGGATTTTTAGTAATGATCTGTATGCTCGTGTGTTACTGAAGTAAAGTAATAGTGTAGCCTAAAAATTGGAATTAAGACCTGTATAGGAGGTTGTAAAACAAAACTTACACTGAAACTTCATAGGAGAATTTGGAACAGGGACTCTGAATGGATTCAGAAGAGATTGTGACGTTTTATTTCAGCTTCAGACTTTTGGCAGAGATTTTTCTAATGGCTTCGCGTGACATCTGGAGAGCCACCATTTCCTATTCAGTTTATAACCCACAGCAGGGTCCCCTGGCATGGCTAGAACCCTTAACCTAGGCCAGTCCACCTGGAAAGTATAGTGGCTGCTTGGCAACCTACCCATCTTTGTTTACTATGATAATGCATATTCACTATATTTGGAGTTTACTGTAACAGAAGGTGTAGTTTCAACTTTTATTTTTAAACCTATTATAATGAAGGGGATTCATCAGCCCTAGGCTCGACATCTGTGCTTTGTCCTTCACCTCAGCCCCAGGGTGGACATCTGCACATTGTTCCTTCATCTTCACCAAAGGCACTTACTTTATCCTTACAGAGGTGGGATTTAGAACAGAATGCAGATAGAGGACCTCCTCCACCTTTTCCAGTGAGGTGCTGTCTTCTCATTTTATTAGCCTTATTCCCCATCTGTCCATTTATAACAGCTAAGACGTGGCTTCCACTTAATTTGACTCACTTTTTGGTTTAATATAAAAGTTGCTACAAACGTGTTAATGGCACAGAGACGTCTTATTGATTTCTATTGTCTCCTGTTCAGCGGCTGAACACAAAGTGAAGGGGATTAATTCCTTGGATTTGAATGGATTCTGCATGCAAATTTACTGGAGGAAAAGAAAAAGAATTCTTATGCAACAGTTAAATTAAGGACACTTAGCTTATGAGGTCCATGCCTCTATTTTACTTTTCCTTTGACAAGATTTTCCTTGGTCAGACTATATGGGCCGATATATTCTCCTTGCATCCAGTTTCCATTCTTCAACCTGAAACAAAGTGATCTGACCGTATCACGAAGTCCAGAGCGAGAGGCAAGAAAGATTTGGTCTAATACTTCCAGTTCAGTTTCATTCCTCTTCTTTCCTTCTGCCATTTCACTCTCTCAGATGTATTCATATTGTTTTTCCAAGGATAATCCTAGGGTTTCACACCGAGGGAAGGAGTTTACATTGTCTCCCAATGTAGGGAAACAATGTGCTGAAAACGCTTTCACAAATGTTGATTCATTGGCTGTGTAGATTATTACTTCCATGTCAATTGATTTCCATGCAAAATAGCAGCAAATATATAGTTTCTTGCAATGCCATTAAGATGCCCAGAGAGAGGCATGAGTTAAGTGTTTGGTAGTTTTGGGAACAGTTTTCAGCATCTTCACATGTGCATTTAGTCTCAGTATTTGCAGAGAATCAGGATGCTCTCTGAGACTGTAGAAAAGATGTACAACTGAACAAGAGATGGCAGATGTTCTGGTTACAAATCATGTGAGAGTCCTTACGGACACTTTAAATAGTCATGAAGGTTGGCTGGATGCACGCTTATTAAAAGTCTAACTGCTTTGTATTACAGTGATGCTGGTGGAAGCTGGAGGCACAGATTAAGGGTAGTAGCTGGCCCTTAAGGCAAAGTTCTCAACTTGAATTCTTCTTGGCAGAACAAATCCTAAGCATGTCATGCCCTTGTTCCGTGCATAGGACTTGCATTAATCTCAGAGTTCCTTTTTTGGTTGGTTGGCTTGTGGGTGTTTTTTAAGAAAAGTCTCACTCCCTGAACCAGTTAGGACGCCTATTAGTTTGTAACTGTGCTAAATGCTAGAATCTGTAACACCAGATGTTGAGTTTTGACATCCGTGCTAGGGGAAAGGTGCAGGAGACTTAAATCTCTGAAATCTGTGAAGTTACTCCACGCATAATTTGATGTCAGCCAGAGCAGATTCTCTCTCAACGTGTTAGAAAGAAATACGTGATGAAACATTCATCTTTTACGTTAACCTCAAAGGAACTAGCCAGCGTGACTGCAGAAGCAACATTGCAGGAACAGTGTGGATCCTGCTAAGCCAAGCTTTCTTTCTGTTTCTTTTGAAGGCACAGCAATAGCCTTCATAGTGCACTGTATACAGATTAATTTATGGATTTGGGGGAAAGTCTTTGCAAAAGTTCGGCTTCACAGACTTCTGCTTCAGCTGAAAGCTGCAGCTAGCCAAGGGAGGACAGAAAAGTGGATACAGAGGATAAAGTCTAGCTAAAAAAAATGGGAACAAGCAATTGCTTGTCAGAAAAGCTCTTCTAAATTGGAGAGATGTATTAAGCAGGGTTCCCAATGGGGTAGTCCTTGAACATAGACGGTGTCTAATCTCTATACATGACTGACGGGGAGAGTGAACTAGTTAGTTGCTGATGAAACTAAATTTGGAGCAGCAGAGGCTGTAGAACAAACAATAAGGGAGACTTGAAAGGATTCCAGACTGAAGTATGAGCCCTGGTGTATTAAATGAGCTTTAATACAGACAGATGTACACCATGATAGAGCAAACAGGAAAAGTGCTCAAAACAGAAAAAGTTCATTTAAACTGTAAAAGAATAAAACTCAAGGGCTGTAATTTCTACAGCCTAAGTAGAAAGACACAAAGAGCCAAACAGAAAGCATGTCTTTACTTCTGTTGTTTCCCATTGAACTAATCGATTCACTTCAGTAGCACCAGATTTTTTCCGTATTTACGTAACTGATTACTTGGCCCACAGAGGGTTATTCCCAGTCCTTTTTCTGAAACTGTTTCAATGTATTGGAGAATTGGTTTGTGAGGCAATTCTAAACACAGATTTTCAAAGCAGTAAGAACAATTCTGTGGTAAAAACTGCCTCATAATCCATTTTTCCATCTGTAGGACTCCAGCTACATGGAGAAAAGTGAAATTTTGGACTATGAGATTCAAAGTAAAAGAACAATCTTTTTTATTTTTCCAGGTACACGTGTTTTTCAGCGAGGTTAATGTTATGTCTGTGCTTTCTGGAATTGTGCTGATATGCACCCACAGTGCTCTGGCAAAAGCATTTGTTGTGCTGCTGGGGGCAGAGGCGGGTCCCTCTTTCTCCTGTCTATGGATATGATGTAAATGTATTACAAATGCTGCCCATTCAGTTGTAGACCGTGCATCCAAAAATCTTTAAGGTGGATTACATAAACAGGCCCCTCCGTACCACAGTTGCTGGAAGTATAGGAGGTGCGAGTCTGGTCTGTCTAGCCTTTGCTGCCATACCAGAGGTAGGTGGACCCTCTTCATGGGCTGTGGCAGCATTTCCCAGCTCTGTCCTCAGCCATGCGTGTTTACAGGCAGCCTCATCCCTTCTTCTCATGTAGATGCATGGGTAGTATTCAGACCATTCTCAGGAACAACAGAAAACAGTCAGGCGTTGGGCAGCGTGTATCACCTGAAAAGCTCTTCCCCATCTCCTCTGATGAAAAGACAACAGGGCAAATATAAGCTTCCTGCTATCTGAATCAGCCCAACGGAACGCAGTTGGGCTTTGCAATGCTTTGTTGCCGAGATGAAAGAATTTGTAAATCCAAGGTCCTTGTCCCTTTTCTTACAGCTGACTTCAGTGACTTATGTGCCTCACTTTTCAGTATTTCATTTTTACACAACAACCCGTAGGAGCATTGCACGGTCGTGTACAAACGTAGACTGTTTTTTCTGTTGCCCCTTTATAATCTTGCACAGAGCTATAGCCCTATAGTGCTGCCTGCCAGGTGAGACTCCAAAGAAATCAGCGCAGTGAAGCAAAGCATTTTACTGCTGTTGGTAGTACAGTTATATTTTATTGTCCTGTCTGTCTTGGCTGTCACTGTCGACAGCTTTTCTGGCTCTGGCTGATATGGGTTAATCATGGTTACTGGGGCAGACACGGGGTTGTGTATAAATTAATGTAGTCAGCTTGGAGAAGGAAAAAAATCAATAGTGACTTCAGAGAATTTTATTTTTGGTTTTGAAATGGACTGGTAACAGGTTTTGGTAATAATTTAAATTGCATCTTGGAATTGCCTTTAATTATGATTAAGATGACTGCTAAATTTAACAAGATACAATTAAATACCAGTTTATTAAGTATAGATTTGTTGCTGATTAGCGGTTACGCATGATGTGAGTTTTTAATATTCCTTAATCCTGAATTAATGGTTTGGATAATCAATTGGTATTTAACGTATTAATAATTTTTATCTCAAAATGCAAATAAAAGCATGCAGTTCTGAGCCGTGTGTTGTATCTGCCCCGTCTATTACTGATATCGATGTGCATTGTGCCATTTAAGGCAGCTCTGCAGCAATTGTAGAGCAAAGCAGAAACTCATTGAAGTGCAGTTTAAAGGCTGCTGTCTGTCTTGGACATGCCTGTGTTTCAAAGAGAGCAGTGGTCTCTCAGAGAAAAGGTGACTTTGACCTCTGTCCTGGCTTGGGCTCTATGCTGAACATAATTCAGCTTAGCCTGAGATCTGGTACCTACACTGCTGCTATTTCATGCCACATTTAAAAACATTTGTCATCAAAACTGCTGTCATTAAGAATGCATGCGATGCTTTCGGGAAAGCCTATTTTAATTTAGTAGCCTTACCAAACATCTGGTTTGTTTTATGTGTTCTTGGAATTTTATTTTTTTTTTTTAATAGAATGTTTTGGAATGCTATTGCTTGGAGCACACAAGCTGATGTTTTCAATAATTAGTGTTTAACAAACTGCTTGCTCACAAGCTGTTGTTAGCTGTGTTACTTTCATGGTAGTTCAGAGCTTTTTTGGAAATGTTCTTTGTCTATGCACAAGGTTTTCGGGGAGCATTAGCTATGATAAGGCACTGATGTCTTAAATTCTGAATACTGATGCAATTTATGTTTTCAGTATGTTTTGCAGACAGATACCTAAATCTGAAGTCCCACTGCCTAAAAAGCTCGTTTGGATTAACTGAGTGTTTCAGCTGTACAAAGAATGATATTGTGCCTTGTATTTACACCATAATGTGGACAGAAATCTGCATTACTATAAAGACAGGCATTTGCAGATCTGTATTTGCAAAGTAACACAGATCTCAAAAAGCAACACAAATAAAGGTTGTTACATCCATTGAAACATCTTGCATACTTGGCTTTTCAGTATCTTCGTCTGCTCTCTCACTTACCGTGAAAGGCATCCTCTCCCTGCAGTCCCTGGAACTGAACTGTCTCAGTAATGGGGAAAAAAAAAAACACTTGAGCTCTTCTCACAAGAGTCTGTTGAATGGCTGGACCTCGAACTTAAAGGGGCTTATCAAACTGTTATGTCACTTACATGCCCTTTAGGAACTCTGATCTACCAGATGCCTTGAATGCATATACTTCAGGTATCAGCTATTGGACGCAATGCGGAGCAGGAGCAGAGGGAGCCTCGAGAGCCCTCTCCAAAATCTGCTGCAGTCATGATCAAAAGTGCCTGTGCCCTCTGGCTCTGGTTGTCTTCCCAGGATTCTTTCCTTGTTACTTTTAACTTGTCGTTATTAAAGTCTCCTAGAAACTTATTTTTATCTGTCAAGTAGAACTAAGATATGAAAGTATTCAAGCATCCAGATTTAACCCTCTGAGTAATAAAATAGTAAAAACAAGAATGCATATGAAAAAAGAAAAAGCAGCTAATCAATATGTTATCTTATACTATTTTGATCATCAGAAAGAAGATGTTCATATTGCATTCTTGACTAATTGTGCTCTAAGTAATAAAGGGAACTCACTTCAATTTACAAGTGCCTGAAAGTTTATGTATTTTTTTTCCCTGGGTCCATCAGATGGTCTAATAAAAGGTATATAACTCCCGGTAAACATGACCTCATTTACATTCTTAAGTCATTAAAGCTACATGAGCCCTGGAACTATAGTTTTATTGTAAGTACTAGATCTTTCAGGGAGGTTTATGCCTTGATTTTTGAATGGAAAAGAACAACTTAAATCTTTAGTCCTTTTTTATTTTAGCTCTGTTTTATTTGGGTTTTGTTTGGGTTTGGTTTTTGTTTTTTTTTTCACTGAAATTTTTTCAAATCAATGGTATGTAATATTATTGATGTCTGCTTTGGAGAGAAGCTTAACAGGGACTTTTTTGGCATGTCATAGTTAAAATGAAAAATCCAAGACGAATGATTGTGTTAGAAACTGAGGGACTTGACTCCTACAGATGAAGCCAAAATACCCTCTGACATACACCCATCAGTGCATGGTGTGGTGCTCTCCTTGAACCACACTGAAAAGGAGCAAAGAAGCAGCCTTGGAGGCAAAACTCAAACACTTGTTTAAGCAGTAAGGCTACAGAGTTGTTTTGCTACGCAGTCTTTATTTGGACAAAATCTTTTGCTATTTCTTGGGCAGACAGCCCAGAGCCAGAGATATCTCTACAAAAGAACAGCAGGTGGTATTTGGGGTATTTCCTTTTTCTTTCCCTGTTGATCTTCTATGTGCAATATGTCATACATACGTTCAAAACTCTTATATACTAATATACTTTCTTTGAATCTTTATAAGCTCTTCAATAATTGGCATTGTCAATCTGGTTTATGTTTCAAATTTGAAAAATGTTTGATCCTTTCTTTTAAGCTAATCAATTAAGTAAAAATTAATATTTTGGGGAGACCTTCAGCTCACAGAAGTAAGCTCTGCAGTCTTCATCGTGCAGAGATGATCTACGCTAATTCAGGCTTTGGGGCTTTGTGGATTTCACTTCAGTTTCAGGGAATCCTGAAAGTGGGAGAATTATTGTAACTTTTAAGGGTGTTCTAGAACATTATTAAGAACACTTGCATGATATTTAGATGCGTGTTTCTGATACTGTGAGATGTACACAATCTTTAAATGTAGAAAAAGTAACTTTCATGCAGGGTGTAGATTATTATTTTTAATGCATTTTTCTGTTACACTTCAGCATTGTGACATAGCGACATCATTCTGTTTATGCAGAAGTAAGACTTTGAGCTTGCTGCCCTGATAGAACTAAAACTTCCACCCCCCTCAGAGCTCTGGCTACCCAAAAAAGGCAGCATCAAGTCCTGAGAAAACCTGTTAAGTATGAGATCTCTTTGCAACAGCTAAAAGTAATTCCTCCTCGAATGCTTTTCCCCCTCTCTGTGCCATTTTCCTGTACTCTATATGAAACAAGTGTGTTGGAAAAAGAGGATGGCAACCAGCATCAGGAGTCCTCTCCTTTCAGTGAAACCAGGTGCTGCTTCTTGCCATGCCAGCTTGTTTAAGTTAATACACCTGAATTATTTTCAGGTTCATTTAGCTTAAGCGAGCCATGTCTCAATGTTGTATTCTGGTTTCACAGAGCAATTACATTAGTTGTTCATGAGGGGCTGTCATCTGAACTGATGCAAATGATGAACTGCATTTCTAGTTGTAGTTTTGCCCATGCTTAATTTTGGATCCGTGTCCAATGCCAGCCCAGCTAGCTCAAGTGTAAAGCACCAGTTAAGGATACATAGAGATTTTAATGGAGAGACAGGAGCCTGGGGAATGCAGACTTTGGTATGTCCTAAGTAAGCAATGGCAACAAGCACTGAGACCAGGCCCACTGAGGTCCGTGCACAAGACCAGGCCTTGTCCTGGTTTGGGTGGAGCAGAGACAACTCTCTGCTCAGTGAGAGGCTCATGCTTGTTGCTGTGGCCACCAGGGTCAACAGTCCTGGGTGTTTACCCCATGGAGGGGTCACACCTGTGGGGAGGTGTGGACAGGACAGGTGACCCAAACTGACCAACAAGTTGTCCGTCCCAGCTGCCATGCTCAGTATAAAAGCTGAGGGATCAAAGGAGTCAGGTTTCTTCTTCAATGGCTCTCTTTCTTCAATGACTGATATCTGAGGAGGATCCTGTTGGTTCACCTGGCTTTGATCCTGATACGTGTGTTCCTGAATTAAGATCTGGAATCCAGTTCCCATTTGTCACTGAGTCCAGTCTGGAACTTCCCCAGTGCCTGCCAGTGACATCTCCCTGGGAGCTTGATATGGTTTTGTGTGTATTTGTATATGTATCTATCTCATTATTTCCGGTTTTATTTTATTATTAATATTTCATTAAAGTAGTTTAGTTTTTTTCTAAACTCATAAATCTCTTTATTTCTCTTCTTCCTCTCTTTGGAACGAGGGGAGGGGGAGAGCATCTGTTGTCTTGTCGTTGGCCAACCTGGACCAAACTGCAACAGGGCTCCAGAAACCTCAATCTGTTTTTTCTTTCTGCCACTGATACACCATATCATTTAGGAGCATCCTTTAACTTTGTCAATCCTTTGCTTCCGCCTTCCTTCATCACTTGCTTTGTCTCTTGTAGGACAAGAATTGTCCCTTCTTGTATTAGGGAGTCTGAACTTTATTGAGACTTCAAGGCACTGCTGCACCACGAATAAATAACAAACAAGCAGATGAGAGAGAGCTGTCCCTCATAACTACTAACAGAAATGTATTTCCCGGCTTTATTTATCTCCTTTAACCAGTATATAGGTGCCATTTTAGTCTAGAAATTTTGTGACTTATTTGCATTTCCAAGGCCAAGTTGCTCTGAACACTTAGTGTTCATCTGCCATGTTTTGAATCTCAAATATAATTTTAAAATAAA